>NC_051155.1:23587558-23887558 GCF_013339745.2 Dermacentor silvarum | reverse complement strand
GTTGCGGACTATTGTTTGCAGTAAATCACACTATCTTTTGTATTCGGATCAATTGCATAATTAGCTGATATTAAATAAACAACGAAGCAAACAAAATTCAAATTATTAAGTTGTAGAGCGGTCTACAAACCGTCCGATTTAACAGTTTCTAACTTTCTTTTTGTTAAGTATTAGTTTTTTTTCCCTCTTACTACAGATGCCTGCGAAATAAAAAAAAATACCACGTGACATGCTCACTTACGCGCCGTGATTGCAGGGCTACCAAACGTTCCGCGTACAAACGAACATAACATTTAGCAGGGTGTGCTGCCGCTTAAAACGCGACAGGGCAAGCGTTATCGCAGTGCAAGCGATCACGGTTGCTGGTGTAAATCGCGCTGCCAACGCCTGCGTCGTTGCCCTGTCGCCTTTTAAGCGGCAACACCCTGCTAAATGCTATGTTCGTTTGTACGCGGAACGTTTGGGGGAACTGCAATCACGACGCACAAGGGGGCATGTCACAAGGTATTCTTGTATTTTGAGGACATCTGCAGTAAGCGGGAAAATACGAATACTTAATAGAAAGCTAGAAACTGTTTAATTGGACGTTTTGCAAACCACTCTTCTTTCCTAACTTTGATGCTTCAGAAGTTGGTTCATTAATCTTAAGTAATTATGCAATAAAGCAGAATACAAAAAATATGACTTACGCCATACGATGATGGTAAGCAACATGGGTCGCATTAGAATGCATCGATATATTTTAAAATTCTTGCTAAAGTTAGCTGGGACACCCTATATATGCATTTGCTGTTCACTTGGTAGCACCAGAGGTAGCACTGAGGTGTAGCACTGAAGACTTCCCTCTAGGTGTGCTTTCTAGATAAGTGTGGAGGCGTACACATTCTTTCAAATTTTTCCAGTTTGTAATGAAACGTAACAGCACAAGTAAGCTACAATGTTAAAGACATACTAAATTTTATTATGACTTATGAAAGTGATATGTACACAAAATATGCAACTACAACACTGTGTCCGGATCATAATAACAAACCTAATGAGGGGAACTATAACAATTATTGCAGGAATTGTTTTGAAGAGGCTGCTCAATGAAATCCCATATGTAGATTCTACATTAAATTTACCAAGCATTTCAAGTGAAATTAGCGACAGCTCATGTAATACCATATTAAATTGCGTTCACTCGCCCTTCCTGTGCTAGCAGTGTGATTGCTTGCATTTCTTAAGCGATTTGGAGAACGCCCTTTAAAGCAGACGAGGGAAGATGTCCCAATGTATGTTCATGTGTTCTCCCGCACTTTCACCAGTGGCCGATGTGCTGATGCTAGTGGACTGAATGAGAACGATCAGTTGGCACATTGCAAGGGAGCAAGAATAATTAAAGCCGCTATGCGCTTAAAGCAATATCACGTTTTAAGTCACCTGTCAACTGCTCACTACCATTCAAGACACCACATTCAGTCACAATGCATTCGTCCGATACTTCTGCAGTTATTGGTACACTGTTGCCCTGTAACCGTATTTTCTACTTAGACCTCCCCGCACGGACCAATTTATGCAACTAATCATGCACGAATTCATTCCGCACTGCCATGGTTAAAATGGCTGTGTAAATAACCCATCACATGGACTCTAAGCAGCAAATGCTATGTACTTTTACCCTTCAACTTACTTAGTGCGCTGACATGCCTAAATAGAGGCTCCTCTGCTCTGTCTGATGTACGATAGGAAAGTTTGTTGCACAAGGACCAACAAACGCGGCATGCCCTGTTGCGCGAAGTGCACGAAGAGCGCACAAATCGAAAGAACCGTGCGAGAACTTCTCAAGCACCGTGCGTACACTGGCACACGCATTAACTCGGCAGACAGCCGACTAAATGCCACGAACGCCGCACAGCGTACAGTCCGACACCAGTCACAAACTGCAAATAATCGTGACCACCTGGAGTAACAGGATATTTTACGACAAGGGGATTCACGATTCACATATGCAGTATCCACTGGCGAGTTACGCAGCGTATATGCAGTAGCCATTCGCGAACTAGAAAAACTATAAGTACAAGAGAGCTCCAATAAGCAACGCAATATATCGCAACCATGCCGAGGTGCCAAAGAAATTCGAATTTTCCCGTGTCACATTGGAAACCAAGTTCCTCTAAAGACCATGAAATACCCATAATGTAAGAAAAAGCGGGCCAAAACACAATCGAGAGAACCTGAATCGCAAGCGATAATAGTACGGTGTGGTACGCAATATTCTATGGGTGCGCTATATCACAAGGCGAGGGAATAGGACGGGCAGTTGACCTCATCTCTCGCGCTACCATACCCGTAATGAATCATTAACAAAGAGCCTGTATGTCAGTTCTCTTGTCTCCAACATTCTTGCGAAACGGGAAACTGAAATACCGCGATCACAGCTGTCTAGATGATATAGGCAAAGTGCGGAGAGACAGCAATTCCCGCCTTTCTTCGCATCCTGCCAAACTTGATAGTTTCACTCCTGACGGCGGATCCCGATGTAAGGCACACAAAAGCAACATTTCTTCTGACCTTCAACCTCATACTGAGTTTAACGCCATTAAGTACATCAGTGAAAAGGCTCCTCACATGGAGACATGAGAATCAGATTGAAGAGCAAATCAGTGCCCTCCCGTGGGCGCTCTTTAACGCAAAACTAAACTGCTCAACAAATTAAAATAAATAACTGCACACGCAGTGTCGAATAAGACAGCACAACACTTCAATACTTGCATGAGTGTAAAGGAAATCACGAGGACATTCGTCACACTTGGTTGTCGTGCCGCGCGATGAGGAAAAGGACGCAAGAAAAGCAGTTGAACTCGTGATGGGAAAATCCAAGATACCTTTATGAAAACTAAAACCAAACTTCATTTACGAGAACTATAGAATCAAACTACAACCACACAGAACATTACGCCACATGACACGACATACATACAAGGCTAGAACAGCTAGGGTTGATAGGAGTTCGAGGAAGAAACAGTCAAGAGAGCTCACGGTACGGTGTACATGAGACGAGGGCTTGCCAAAGTGAGAGGCGATGACGTGATGACGTCGGACACGCCTCGATGCTGGAGACGATGCAGAGCGACCGAACCGGACCGAACTGGAGACGACCGCTCAGAGGCGCTCATCGGTCAGCCTGCATCCGAGCCGCAGTGCAAGTTGCAGGAATGGTCAGCCTGCCCAGCGGACAGCTTGTGCGCGAGCGGCAGTGCTCGGTGCATATGCGGCCATTAGCTAGGCCATGAACGGTGCTCCGCCGAACAACTGACCAAGGAGACTCCTTGCCCGCGATCCGCAATGCTCGAGGCAAGCGGTAGCACAGCAGGCCAAGCCACGCTCCGAGCTGCAGTACTCGCGCTGGCGAACGCCTTGGCGAAGGGCAACGGTCGGGCGGCAGCTCCATGGACGGCCGCGTTCCTTAGAGCCTTGATTGTCGGCGTCCGACACGTCTGCCTGCTGTCTTCCGTCTCACGCTGACTAGGCGCGTGTCTCGCCACGAAGCGTTTCGCCACGTGCTCGCCATACGTGGCCCAATACCACTGGGTCATCGCTGATTTGGCGAGATCACTCACATGCGTGGTCAAATCGCGAAAGAACCTGCGCGCACTTTGTCGTCATCGTTTTCTTTCACTCACAATGACAAAGGACAGCACAACCGAAAACAGGCAGAACCACACGACAGCCCAAACCAAATGCAATTACGGAACTATGCACAGGCCGGTTTCACGCGGATGCCGGCAGCCGCGGCCATAAGCTTGGACATGTACACCGTGGTCATGTGACCCATGTGACGACGGTATCGCCACCTTGCGTAAGGTTGGATAAATGGCGATTTCTCCCGCCAAAAACGGCGCTGTCGAAAACGCGGCACGCAAGGTAATTGAACAGATACGGCTAGTCTTATGAAAACGTTTTCAAGACGTATTCACCCCTCGTTTTTACGCTGTCGTGCCTGCGACGTTTTTAAAGCGTCGATTTTGGTCAAAAAATCTGTTTTAGACGTTGAATCCATAAATACGACGTTTTGAAGAATTTGTGTGCTACCTGGGAATTAGTAAGTACAAGTAATTTCCCCTATGTTGTCCTTGGTGTCATTGTTTGTTGGCTTCTTATGATATGATAATAAAAATCGGGCCCCTCGGCTACCTTTCTTCTCGGTCATATATATATATATATATATATATATATATATGCTGTATGCCTGATCGCAAAGAAATATATGCCGTTTGCCATCAATTGTTAATCTGATGTTTTGTATTTACGCCACGACGAGAGGTATACAGCTTCGCGGTAAAAGTTACGTGTGGCTTTGCTACCGCAAACACCTGAGACCAGCGGAGCTGGAAAACGCCTAGTAAAGTAGTGGCGAACCACACACTTAGTTTCCTGGCACTCAGGATTTCTTCGCGACGTTATGCGTATATATAGTCTCGCGATGAATTCAACCGGCCACGTTCACAAGGCTCCGGATCTTCATTTCTTCGCCTACGCAAACTCTCGGCTTCCCTCAATCTAAACTCGCGATGTTCTCTTCTGCTCTCGCTTCAGTCTTTTAGAAGCAACTAGTGTCCAGTTGACTGGTCGAAACCTTCCGAGCTGCTGCCAGAGGCATCGGCTGTAGTCACGGACACCTGGGGAGCCTACATGCAAGGCTCTTTAACGGACGCCATGTAGACACGTTCGGCGCGAATGCGGGGAAACGCGAGCGGCGTCAGCAGCAGCTCTACGCATTCTACTACCACATGCCTTCACTCCTCCTCTCCACCTCGCATCCGCTATGCTGCGCGATGCTATTTTTACGCTCTCTCCCTCAGCTCTCTCTCCCCCAGCTCGGCGAAGCTATCGCGCAGCTGTATGGGGCATGGAGTTTTGTGTTTGCGCCACAAAATTTTCCGACCGACGACAAGTATACAGCTTCGCTGTAATAACAGTGAGCCGTTCTTACTACGTATCATCAAAAAGAGGGAGAGAAAACCGCGAGCATGTGAAGGAAACGAAAATGACAGATATCACTCAAAGGAACACTAAAGAGAAACAACAAGTTCAGCTGGAGTAAAAGGGGGACCTTCAGGAATGCATGCAGTTTTTGTTGGGTACAAAAATATCAGTTATTGGCGGAGAAATTCGCAAAGACCAAATATCTCTTCCTCAATTTCTCTCACCCCACATTCGGTGCTGAAGCAGTGTCGTTACGGATTTCATTGCTCTCAGCGAATCAGAGGGCGCCATTATACGTCATCGCTTGCGTAAACGGCCGAGGCGCTGGCTGCATCATAGGCTGCATCATAGGCTGCATGGCCGCTGCGTTTGCGTTCGCTGCGACTTTGCTTAGGTGTTCTGTGGCCGCGATGAATACCGTTGCTGACGCTGAACATTGCAACAGGAAGCAGGACTGCATTTCAGCGACTTCAGTGAAACGGACCGCGAAATGATCCTCCGTGCTCGCACGGTAGGTGTTTCCGCGTACGATGGCGGTGAGCCGCTGGCCGCGCCGACGGAAAGCGAAGCCTCGTTTTCGTCGACGGAAGGTGAGGCGTCCTGTCCGCCAGGCGACGATGTTCCCAACAAGACAAGCGTAGAAAGTTGTGCGCGTACTCGGTATGATTTCTTCGTGGCTTTTTTAATGACATTCAGCACTCACCGAGCCGCCAGTTTGCTGCTGCAGGGGCTTCAGTAGGAGATTTGATGAAGGCGAAATTACTGGGACAGCTGCTGGAGAAAGGACTGACCTCTAGGGCACGCCAAGGTACTTTCCGAAAGCAGGATTATATACATAATCCGAGGGCGATAAATGCAGAGAGCACATCATCGGTTTCTCTGGCTCTTTTGCCGTTTTATCATCGGCAGAGCACTGAGCCATTGCGAACGCCGGGGCTCATCGCGTGGCACCACATGAAAGGACACTGTCGGGTCAACGCTGCCGCTGCCCCTGAGCAAGCGCCTTGGTCATTGATACAGCCCTCAACACTACACACACGAGGCATTTTCTGGTCGAACCATGCAACACCCAACCAAACACTGCAACACTGTAGAGCTGAGTAGGCGCGCGCGATGGTACATGGAGCAAAAACAAAATTATCACGACCGCATGTAGCGCCATGCCATTTTTCCTAATTATTTATTTAATTTTGCGCCAAACGTGTACTTCCTCGCTTGAAACGGTTTAAAAAGTTTGTGATCTCCGACGTCACGAACGTGTAGTGCGGGAAATTCAAAGGGGCTTCAGCACCTATTCGCTATTTTCTCGCTTATTAAACCTCTGTTCGCAGTAAAGTAAGAATTATATGACTGTGATCGTGAAAGGATACTCTACCATTAAAGCTCAACTTCCGGGTTCTCTTTAGTGTTCCTTTAACAAATAACCAGAGTAAAAGCGTAGGATGAGTCCATAAAAACGTTTGATTAAAAAAAGAAAGAAGAAAGTCCGATCTTCGACGGAAGTCGTCAGACACCTGGAAGAAGGTCTTCCGACGGTTCTCGATTGCCATACAGGACCTGTTCCACTCAATTCCGCATGACGGTTTTTTCGCCGTTATTAGGCACCAAATTCAAGAGACTGAAGAAGTAGTCTTTTCAGAATACGGCAGGAGTGAGCATAGATCATTTCCTTGAACTGTTAAGCTTTTATTTCATTTCACAGCCATCGAGTTTGAGGGAAGGCTGGAATTGTATTGGTTCTTCAGTTGCACCCGTTCTTGGCGATATCTATCTGTCGTTGTTTGATCGACGAAGTTCAGCAACTAATTTCCTGGCAACACGTCGTGAGTATTTTCCGTTATGTCGATGATTACTTAGTTATGCTCCACGTGTCCGCTAAAGATAAGCTTAATGATGCCATGGATCGCGTATTAAAGATATTTCAATCAGCTTCGGGAGAGCTGACCTTCACCTACGAGTTAGCTAGGGATAACGCGCTTCAGTTCCTGCAGCTCAGCCTTCATTTTGACGCTAAACACATCTGTTGGTATTACAACCCGAGGACAAAGAAGGCCCCACTGCCGTTTGAAAGTACTCATTATAAACTAGTTATAAGAGAGCCAACATAACCCTAGCTTGTAAGTCCGCCCTGGAAAAAATCCTACGAGCATAAATTAGAAACCAGCTTCAATCAGCAAGTTAGGCGCTTCCTTTCGGCTGGTTACCCTCAGTGTTTAATCACAGGTGCCTGTGGAAGTCTCTTGCAAAAACTGAAATGTACAAAGCAACAGAAAGAGGATATTAAGAAACATAAACTGCAGGACATGCCCTACATTCATCGAGTTTCGCACAACAGCAAAAAAGTGGCAAGCCGCTACGGGGTCAAGGTCGTATTTTCGGCTCCATGTAAGCTTAGTAGAGTGTGCCCTATCAGGCAAGAGAAAGAGTAGGCCTCAGTGCTCAACCATGCACGAAACGAACTACACCGAGTGTGTTTGTGGGGTAGTGTATTAGATTCCCTTGACATGTGACAGCCTTTATGTTGGACAAACGCGCAGGTGTTTACATGCCACTGGTAAACACCAGTGGCATGTAAAGAATAACAATGCAGGAGACACTGTGGCCCAACACTGTAACAGATGCAGCGGAA
The DNA here is from genome assembly GCF_013339745.2 of Dermacentor silvarum. NCBI lineage: Eukaryota > Metazoa > Arthropoda > Arachnida > Ixodida > Ixodidae > Dermacentor > Dermacentor silvarum. Next base: position 23,879,961 of record NC_051155.1, on the reverse strand, counting down.
AAGATGAGGGCGGAAGAAAGAACCCTTGCAAACCAATTCTTAAAAACACAACGTTCTTGCTGAAATCGAAGGACCAGACCGAAAGGGAGATTGTTGAAGCTTTTTAGATAATAAAAAAAATGTCGCAGTTTCTCCCGAAAGGCGAAGCATCAATTGCGATAGCAAATTACACTCTAAGAACAGTTGCACCCTTTGGGGTGCATTTTGCCACACAACAATAATCGTTTGTCGCACAACAATAATTTTGCCACACAACAATAATTTTATCGCCCTTGGACTTTATACGGAACCTCACGGCGACGGCGACGACAAAAAACTTGTTGAAGTGTCCATATAATTGCTATCGCAATAAAAAACAGTATGAAAGCAATAGAACAGCTTTCATGACTTCCTTAATAGCGCAGGAAAGACGACGGCAGAAGTGTGAACGACAGGACAAGCCATATGTACAAACTGCCGACGTTGTGTGCGGGGTGCATATTACGGGGAATGGGCGCGATGTGCAGTTGAGATCAGGGGCGCGATCTTGTACGCGTTCCAAAATGGAACGGAGGCGTTCCGTTCCATCGAGCCGCACACGATTGGTCAATTTGAACGTCGCGGTTGAAATTGACCAATCGTGTGCGGCTCGATGGAACGGAACGCCTCCGTTCCATTTTGGAACGCGTACAAGATCGCGCCCCTGATGTCGCTAGGAATCCGCACGGCGTCGGGGCACTGGTCGACAGGGAAGAGGTCCATCTCATCGAGTATATTGTGGCCCGCAGGGGTGCCGGATAGCCTGAGCAGCTGTGAACGCCCTTGCGCCTCTATTATTTCTTCGAACGTGTTGTGTGCTCCGAGCTTCACGAGGTTTTCGGTGTGAGTGCTTACAGGTAAGCCGAGGGCAAGCTTGAATACCTTTCTGATGAGGGAATTTAACTTGTTCCTCTCTGCAACATGCGAATTATGCATGGCTGCCGAGTATGAAAGGTGCCAGAGCACTAAAGCATGTATAATGCGCATGAGATTGTCTTCCTTGATTCCCCGGTGCCTGTTGGCGATCCTCCGAATGAGACCGAGAGCACTCTCCGTCTTGGCGATGATCCTTCTGAGTGCGGCACCATTGGCACCGTTAGACTCGATATACCTCCCAATATTCGGAGTGAGTCCACTCTGGGCACCGAGGGCCCGTCACCAGTGAAAAGCCGTATTTCGCTTTCGGACGCCGGTTTCCAATCACAATGGCCACCACCTCTGGGTCTTTTCTTGTAGAGAAGTAGCTCAGACTTGGATGGAGAACATCTGAGCCCAGTGGGGCGGAGGAAGCGCTCTGTCGCATCTATGGCGCTCTGCCATCGATGTTGGTACTGTTGGTTGGTATTATGCTGAAACTGCGGCCGAGACCAAGAACTGCGGGAAAAAAATGCCGAAACGCCTCAGCGTTAGTTTTTCACCAGGTTTTACTCTTTCCATAGCCACTCTTATAGATTTCGTCGCCTTCACCTTTCCTTCTGGTGTTTTCAGTACTCTGCAGAAGAAAATTATGATGAAGCGATAAAAATTCTGCAAACAACGTTCGGAAATCGTGAACAATCAGTGGAGCTGCACATGACCGAGCTATTGAGCCTAGAGAAAGTAAAATCGGCGCAAGAAACTGATGAACTACGCAAGCTAGTGAACAGAGTGCAGGTCAACACATTGGCACTCACATCATTGAAGGTGGAGACCGAGACTTTCGCGCCAATGTTATTAACAGCGTTGAAAAGAGCAATTCCACCGGAGTTATCCCTGCAGTTCAAGTCAAAGGAAGCAATGAGAAACAGCTCAAACATGGAAGCTAGCGCACAAATCAGCACAACAGGAAAAGAATGCGAGGAAAAGCTGAACAGGCTTATGTCATTTCTGCGAGAGCAAATATCGTTTCGGGAAGAAACACAACGTGAACAGGAGAGGATAACTGAGAAGACAAGGGATAACAGCAGACAGCTTAGAACAACTTCCAGCTTTTATAGCTAGGAAAACAGAAGCTGCCTGTTCTGCAAGCAGAACAACCACGCAACTGAGGACTGTCGTAGGAACATTCCTATGACGGAAAAAAAGGCCATTCTAACTGAAAATAGAGCATGTTTCAGATGCACCCGGCCAAAACACACCGCACGTATTTGTAGAGCAAGAGTGATATGCAAGCAATGCAAAGGACGACATGCTACATCAGTGTGTAGAACGGTGAGGCAAGAAAAGGCAGATCAGGTCACAACAAAGCAAGCGGACGAAGACGTCTACTCTACATGCAACTGATAATCTAAAGCAAAACTTTGTGCTTTTGCAGACAGCTGTAGCTTGGATAGATGGCGAAAAAGGTGGCCGACATTGCCGATTGTTATTGGACAGCGGAAGCCAGCGGACATTTATTGAAGCTGGATTAGCAAAAGAAATAGGTGCGAAGATAATACGAAAGGAAAGGCTGACAATTGGTTCGTTCGGAGGAGACGAAAAATTCAAACAAATGAATGTGGTGCAAGTAACTATAGCGACGCGAGAAAAGAAGTCAGCCACGGTGATCGAAGCTCTACAAGTCGACGTCATCTCACACAGTTGTCTACCTGCTCCAAATCAGAAACTCAAAGAGAAAATGAATCAACTAAAGCTACAAGTGGCAGATGACAAAACCGCGACTACGGCAACAGATGTCATAGGGCTGCTCATCGGCTCAGATTATTTATTACTGGGAGTTCGTCACTGGCAGAACACAAAAAATCGAAAGCAGATTGATGGCTGTCGAGACAATACTGGGTTGGGTACTGCAAGGCCCATCGGAGCAAACTAAAACACAATTAACTCAAGCCCAAAATGAAGCAGTCATGGTTCTGAAGGTTGAAGCTGCGGAAACAAAACTACAGCAAGAGCTACAGAGGTTTTGGAGCTTGGAATCAATGGGAATCAAACAACATAGTTGCACTACTACAGAAGCAGAAATTGTAGAATTCGAGAATAAGATAGTAAAACTAAACGGTCGTTATCAAGTCAGCTTGCCCTGGACAGAAAACGTCAACTTGGAAATCAACAAAGACAATGCAATGAAAAGACTCCTCCAACTGACGAAAAGGTTAAAGAAAAATGAGGAAATGCTGTGTCGCTACGATCAAGCTATCTCAGAATATATGACCTCGGGAGTCGCGGAAGAGGTTCAGGAATCAGAAGAACCACTGACTACGTTGTGTTACTATATGCCATATCATGCGGTTATTCGAGAGGACTGAGCGACGACTAAAGTTCGTATAGTATTCGACGCCTCTTCACACACGCAGGAAGGTATGTCATTAAACGACAATCTGGAGGCAGGACCTAATTTAAACGAAGACATGCTTTCGTTGTTAATCAACTTTCGAAATGAAAAGGTGGCCCTAGTAGGAGATGTGGAGAAGGCATTCCTGCAAATTTCAATCCATGAAGAGGACAGAGATGCCATGAGATTTCTGTGGTGGAAGCACGACGCTGACGGTAGGCTGCTGAATGAAGTACAAACCTGGCGCATGACTAGAGTTACTTTTGGTACAACACCGAGCACGTTTCTTCTGGCAGCTACAATCAAGCACCATTTGAAAGAAGTGGCTGAGCGATTTCCGGATACAACAGAAAAACTACAGAAAGCGATTTACGTGGATGATGTAATCACAGGAGCAGCAACGTTTGACGGAGCTGTCAAGCTGTACAAAGAGGCAAAACAAGTGTTCAAAGAGGCGGCGATGAACCTGAGAAAATGGACATCGAATGAAGAGAGATTAAACAAAATGATAGACGAAAACGAAAAGGACTACGCTCACATGGAGATTCGATCGAAAGGATACACAATGCTTCTTGGCATGATATGGAAGCACTCAGAAGACGTGATATCCTTCCCTGTGAACAAATGGGCGCCCTTACCAGCAACTACGTGCTTAAAACAAGAGGACAGTATTGCAAGCAGCAGCAAGAATATTTGACCCGCTTGGTCTGCTGTCACCTTTTACGATACGCGCAAAAATAGGCTTTCAACGACTGTGGAAAACGGACGTCACTTGGGATGATCCACTCCCTAAAGAAGAATGCGGCAAGTGGAGGGACCTGATGTCCGAAGCGGAGGAGTTGCGAGCTCTAGAAATTCAGCCATGCTACGCAAGTAAGGATCAAGCAGTACAAGCATACAAGCTGCATGTGTTTGCAGACGCGAGTCCAACAGCATACGGAGCTGCAGCATACTTGGTACTAGTGTACAAAGATGGAACAGAAGAGTCAAGGCTACTGACAGCGAAAAGCCGTGTAGCTCCAATCAAAGAGCTAAGTTTAGCAAGACTTGAGCTAATGGCAGCGGTGATAGCATCAAGACTAAGCGACTACATCAAAAGTCACTTCACCGAAAGAATTCAAGAAGCTGCCTGCTGGACTGACTCAATGATTGTACTTCATTGGATCAAAGGAACCAGCAAAAGGGATCCATTTGTTACCAACAGAGTCGCAGAAATAAGAGAGAAGACACTGCAAACGAGCTGGTCGTTCATTCAAGGTGAAGACAATCCGGCAGATCTACTCACACGGGGTATCAGCGCAAAGACGTTAATGAACTCCAAAATGTGGTGGCATGGACCCGAATGGGTTACCTCCGTGGAGCCGGAAAGAGCAAGCGTGATGCGCATGAATATACAGATGGACGATCAACACGAAGATCAATGTCAAGCCTGCAAAGCATCAACAGAGAATGAACCAATCTTGGAAATAAAAAATTATTCATCATACGGGCGACTTCTAAGAGTAACGGCATGGATATTCAGATTCATAAACAATGCAAGAAAAGATCATCACGAGGGGCCGTTAGCAGGAAAAGAGATTATAACTGCAGAGACCTATTGGATACGACAAACACAAGTACTACTCAGGAAGACAAGTGGCGGTGGTAAGTCAAGCACTAAACCCTTTAATATAAATGGACAAGAAGTATACTATGACGACAAAGGACTCATAAGACAGAAAGGACGCTTGCACTACAGCCAAGAATCAAACCGGCACGTCATCGTACTTCCAAAGGACGAGTATTTCACGGAACTACTGATACGTCACGTTCATAAAATAATATTGCACGGCGGAGTTCAAGCCACGCTAGCACAACTACGGGCTAAGTTTTGGATATTGCAAGGTCGCCAAGCTGTAAAAAGGGTTTTAAGCAAATGCATAGTATGCAAGAGGCATAATACAAGACCAGCCACTCAAACTACGCCTCCACTCCCTGCGGACAGAGTCAACGAATCGGGGCCATTTCAAGTCACAGGAGTTGACTTCACCGGAACACTTTACGCGAAAAACCAAGACGAGATTGTGAAACAATACGTAGTAATTTTCACCTGCGCGGTAACGAGAGGAGTACACTTGGAGATGACCAACGACATGTCGACGTCCAGTTTTTTACAAGCTTTCCGGCGATTCACCGCACGACGTGGTATACCTGTCATAATCTACTCGGACAATGCCAGGACCTTTACAAAGGCCGAGAAGGAAATTAACGGAAAGCTTGACGATGTTGGACACGAACTGGTGAAGGATTACTGCAGTATACGCCAAATACAATGGAAAACAATAGCCGAGTGCGCCCCGTGGTGGGGAGGATTCTACGAACGCCTCATACGGAGCCTAAAGACATCGATGCGAAAAATAATCTCAAGAAAAACAACTTCAGTGGAGGAGCTACGCACAATTGTAGCAGAAGTTGAAGGAGCGCTCAACAATCGACCGTTAACTTACGTGTATGGTGAACCTAATGAGCCCATGCCAATAACTCCTGCAGACATCATAGGCGGTCGCCAACAGCTTCAAGACGGACAAACAAGACTATACAACGGAGACATTGAAGAAGCATGGCGAAGTAGATGCAAACTAGTGAAAGCTTGGTGGAACAGATGGCATCACGAATATCTCACGGAAATAGGAGCTATTGTCAAAGCCAAGACACGACAAGCGAAACCATTGTCCCAAGGCGATGTGGTTTTAATCGAAGACCGGGGTCCAAGGACATTTTGGAAAATGGGCCGAATTGAAAAAACTTACCCTGGACGCGACGGAGTAACAAGAGCTTGCTTACTTCGGACAGGCAACAATTTAAAGAGTTTCTCAGAAGATCCGTGCACAACATCTACCCTCTTGAAGAGTGTTTCAAATAGCCCGCCAATGCCTATCTCTGTGCCAGTTGGGCGGGCGGGAGCTTGTAAAATATCATCATCAAGATACTCGAAGACGAAGAGCAAGAGAACGCCTCCTTGGCGCAAGCGCGCGCCACTTCACTTCTTCAATAAACCGTTCATGTTCGAAGCAGTCACCGGTCTCGATCGTTTTAATATCTTTAGCCTTCACGCCTTTTTATGACATCATCGCCTCTACATTTGTTGTTTGGTGTATTATTTGTGGATTCGTGTATTTTTTTATCAAACGTATTTTTGGCCTCATCATACGCCTTTACTCTGGTTTTTTCTTAAGTGATATCTTCCATTTTGTTTCCTTTACATGATCGCGGTTTTCTCTCCCTTATTTCATGCATGTAGTAAGAACGGCTCACGGTTATTTTGGTGATCACCTGTCGCAATCTTGTTTTACATTATTACTCACCAGATATTTTTTATTTTGATGTTTATCGGCACATGTGAGAGTGACAATGCGTGCACGTGTTCAGGATCCTGAATGAAATATACGTTGCTTGCTTTCCAGAAATAAACAGTTGGCTGTCTGCGCTCGTGGTGTCGTGTGTGTTTCTTTCGTGTGTCCTCGTTTTTTTCGCGCAGTTTTAAAAACGTCTAGTAATCATAAACGAGCGCCGAGGTGAAAGACTGTAGACGAAGGCAGTGGCAAGAAGCGAAATGCAAAGTAGGAAAGAGGTCGTGTTTATCCGTATCTGCATCACCAGGGAGTGCCGCCTGTACAAACCGAAGGTAACAGAAACAGCGGCCACTCTATTCAAAGGGAAAGCCACGCCGACTTCAAGATCGAAAGGAGACTGCTCATGCACATGTGCGAATGTTGTGCTCCAACCTATATAGCGGCGCGAAGCAATGAAAGACTCCTCGCGCATACATTGCGCATGCTGTAACATCACTGCTTGTGGCTCGTGGCGAGACGGGTGTGCGCTGTACGCCGCAGAGTTGAGAGGCGTGTTTGCGGGCACTCTGAGCGGGAGGCATTGGTTCAGGGAGGCGTTTGGAAAGGCACGTCTAACGCCGCCTGCACAGACCAACTTGAAGTCAGGGGAGGTGTGCTAAAAGGTTGTGCCACGCTCGCTTGTAGCTCTGACTGTTTCCCTAACATTTATACCGTACATCGCATTAGCAACCTGAAATATGCGCGGAGGCCTTGCTCCAAAGTTACTGGAACGGCGACGGCTGCGTCATCGTTAATGCCCACGAGGGTCGTCCAACATTCCCTCGATGGATGCGCCTTTCAGCAAGGAGTGATTATATGAGCCAATTATAAGCTAATACGTACAGCAGGTGGCTCTGCCTTTAGATTGATGCATTGCCACGAGGAAAACTCGGCCTCCGCAAATGTCGTGGGTTCAGAAAAGGCCGCATCGACAACGTGATTGATATTGCTGACAGCGTCAAGCGCCAAAAACCTGCGTCTTCCGTCCCGATAGGCACACTCCTTGGCGTCAAAGAAATGCGTGAAGCTATTCGGACGCCACTAACGTCTGCCACTGTTAGTGGCCGGATATATCTTGCGACAGTTCAAACGTGAGATTTATTTCAATAATCTCTTCATATTTTTTTAAGTTTTGTATTGTGCTTGTAAGTGTTTTTCTAAATCATTTCTCAGTTTTATTCTGTACTACCCGTTGTATAACAATGCTGTATACATAAACTGCGAGATTTAATGACGGTTTAACTATTGATTCTTGCGTGTTGGTGCCTCCTATAGGCACTTAAACAGTGCCCTCATCTATTTCTTGTTGCGTGAGAGATAGTTACGTGTTCACAAAAAGATGACAAGAAAGCTTGGGGTGATCGGACTGTATTTTTCAAGTTCGTTCTTTTTTCGGGCGTCATTTTCTCCCGTAATATTTTTTTTATTTTGTTCACTTAATGGAGGCAGAGCTTCTAGACAACGTCGTGACTGTTGTTTCTCATAGCTCTCGTGGTAAGTGTTGCGGATGGTCAGCGTAATCTTCATTAATTATTCACAGACTGCCTGTGGGGCACATATAGTAATCGCTCGTCGTGACGCAAAAAGAAAGAAGAAAAGAACGTAAAGAAGTCGACGAGAGACAAGCTGCGTGTCTGCAACGGCGAACAAGGGGAAACTCAAGCGCACTTGTTTTGCGCTTGAGGTGACTAATCACAACCTGACGCCCATGGGCTAGATTGGTCCCGAAGATGTTACCGTCACTTTATGTCGCGCGTGCCTGCCTGTCGCTGTCTGAAAGCACAAGTGAGCGCTCGTGGCCTCTGGTTTTCTTTACCTGGTTTGCCTACTTCGCTAGCGCGCTTTAGGGCGGGATAAGCTTTATTTACTCGCTACGGCGGCGTGTCTATAATCATATCGTGGTTGGCACGTAACACCCCATATTCTAATTTGAATTATTTTTCTTTAATGGTAGGTGCTATTAAATGAAAGTTCTGAAATGCTCATCTATGGCGAGTTCGAAATGAGTTAATAATTGTACCTGAGGAGTCTACAGCCGCCACGCGAACCGCACCACTGGAGCTAGCTGATTTGAGCAGGAAGATATATAGTCTTCTGGCGTTATCGCATAGGCCCAATTAACTGCTTCTCCTTCTCTCTATCACACACGCGCAGAGAAAGCGCCCAGTGTTGGCTCGCAGATCCAGTTAGGATCTTGTACACAGCTCCGTAATGTTTACATTTTCACATCAGCACTTCGTTAAGCAAAGGAGAACAGTATATTCACTTTCAAGGCTAGACGCCGCTAGACGACTTCGTTGGCTTGCTGACTCATTCTCATTTGAAGAGCGGAATCGCTTAAGTTTAACACGTACCAGACTGCACCCTTTGAAGCCAGCTACGACCTGTAGTTGGACTTGGTGCTTATGACCATTTTATTAACTATCGACTGGACTGACATATCAAATGCACCATGAAAATGTGCGGTCTTCTCAGATGCCTTGGTGGCCCTCACTTGTATTGAAAATACATCTCTGAGACCAATAGATGCACGTGTGTTGGTGAAAGCAAGAAATGGTGTTCCAGTGGTTTCTTAATCACTGCGGAATGAAGTGGCGGATGAGCGGCTCACGACAATGCAGAATACCGCCTTATTCCTAGCTATGTCCCAGTCACAGACACGACAGCGTTCACGAGGCCTCAAAAAAAGAATGATGTCTCTTGGGATGATTTAAAGAGAGAAGCATTCTTATGCAGGCATTTGTCCCCTACATTGATAGCTTATTGCATTTTCTGCCGATGCTATTGCATCGTTTATGTCTCGGAACTGCTTACATCAAGGACTTCACATTTTTATTCAAGCGTGTGTGCTTTCCAGCATACGAAGGATGCGTGGTGCAAGGTTAAAAACTAACCAAGGAAACAAGAGGAGACAGAAAGAGTGTCGAACCTTTCCTAAAACACAAAAAAAGAAACAATGAACCTGGCATAGCTCGATGCTGAAGCAGGAATCAGCCGCACGTAATCCTGAGCTTCAGTACTGGGTAGATTATACTGGAAAGGTCGCACCGTAGAACAAATCAAGTTTCGCAGAGTACTATGTTGGGCTAGTTGGTGCATAGCTTAAGAGGTATGTGTGGCACAAGGTTGTAAACCAACAACGCATGGCACAAGGCACGCTCATGTGAACACGGCGGCGTAGTCTCTACCTACCCCTCGATTGTCCAAAGCTGAGAGAGACCAGAACTTAGTGTATTAGACTGATATCGCGCATTTCTCATTACCCAATGTGTCAGGTATGCCAAAAGCAGTGAGCGCACTTGGCTACTTCTGTGAAAATACGGTTTTCACGCGCGATAAGAGTGTGAAAAACGAAAGAAACAGAGGCAGAAACGAAAACACATAGCCGAAAGAACCAAATGCCACGTAATACCCCAGTTACACGGGGCACTTTTGATCGCAATTGATCCCGATCCACGCAGCGCGATCGGGATCAAAATTGCACCGTGTGACCAGGGTACAAATGAAGCGCAGCCTGCTTGACTATGCATAGCCAGAGCGCAGGCAAACTCGTCTCACACTAATGAACGCCGAATCTTATAGTGTGTTCGCATTGCAAAGGCATGCAGTTCAAGTTGAAGGAACCTGCTTGCAGTGTATGTGCGGTAAGCGGGACGCCCCCTGGCTGTACTGTGTTGCGCCGGTGCCAGCATTGTGCCGCCTCTCGGAGCGACTGATGGCTGTGGTTGCGAGGCGGAGTGCCGTTGTGCCACCGCTTCCGAAGGCAGCGGGGAAGAGGGGCACGGATCGGCTGCCGACTCTTGTCACGCATTGTTTGCCGCGTCAGCCAACAAGCTAGCGCTGCTGTCAGCCATATGATCCGTGGCTCGGCGCTCCTCACGAGTATATTGTTCGATTGTGTGCCAGAGATGCGTGTGCCAGAGGTGCGTCCGTTGCGGGCGCCGAATTCTGGCCAGCGGGAGATTCCGCTTATCGTCATTGAGAGACAGTCTAGTCCCGCATGAGGCGTGGTGTCATGAAAACCAGCGCAAAATACCGCAGCTAGAGTTCGTTTCTGCCCACCAAAGCTGCTGTTTCCGGGGATAAAAATGTTTCTTTGTCGCGCGCGGGACTGTAACGTTTTGTTTGTTTTCTAAACGCAATAGCTTGGCTACATCAGAAGTTCAGTCAGGTGAGAGGCTAGAACCCTCATTGTATGGCTGGGTTTTCCACATCCGGTATCAGTATGAGCAAAAAAAGTATGTCATGGCCCTGGTGGTCATGGTGGCGCCCAGGTTGCGCGCTTCAGGCCAACCCAGTAGCAGCTCTGCTTGCCCCTTTCACGCGAAGTGAATGGTTTCATAGACATCCGCTTCTCTTATTTCAATTCCAAGCGTTCCAATTCCACTTTCTAGGACAGACGCCGCAAGGCACCTTCGACACCTGGCACGCAGTCTCTCACTGACCGAGTGGAACTCGCCAAACTTACGACTTAGACGACTACATCAATTAACACTGCAACTCCGACGCGGCGTCCCACACCTCCACAGCGCATGCGCGTCCCCTCCCCTCTCTCTCCTCTTCTGTGCTCCTCCTTTTCTCTCCTCTAGTAATCCTCTACTCTACGGAGCGGCGCGCATGACAGGTGGTGCGACAGCTGCATACTCCGCTGGGGGCGCCGCGGTAGTTCCGCGGTATGAAAATGACGGAACGCGCGCGCTTCATTCTCTCTCCTGTGCAGCGCCGCGATGAGCACTCGGGCCGCTGCCGCGAAACGGGAGCGGCGACGTGGCGATCCCGAACTTCGGGCTCGCGAAGCCGAAAGGAAACGTGAACGGCGGCAAGCGGACCCTGAACAACCGACCACCATTAGGGGAACGTGCATAGACCTGAATGAAAACTTCAGAATGAAAACTCTGGAACAGCAATCCTTTACGCTACACTTCACCGATCACAAGGCCGTCGTCTTCAAAGCGCCGCGTGCACCGACGCTAGGAATCGCATACGGTCTCTAAATAAATAAACAGGCAACCACCACGTTCTCTCTCTTCTCTTATACATTTTCATTCGTCCTCTCAATAAAATTACAGCATCTCCCGCTCAAGCTAACCATCTTCCCGCTGCTTCGCAGCCACACATGGTTCCCTTTAGCGGGAGATGGAGGGATTTTTTTATCCCACGTAGGCACCGATGCGTAGTAGCCAGCGCTTCTAGGAGGCGCCAACATCTCCTTACATACATTTACTGAATTAAAAGTGTCAGGGAACAAATTGTACAGAGCAGGCGTCACGTGCTCTTTCTTGTGCGTGCCGTGTTTATTAAGATTCACGCTCAGTGATTCCACTGTCCACAAAAGTGGATAGTGCTTGTGCAGCTGTACTGTTGCGCTGAATTATGACAAGGGTTTTCGAAGGCGAGTGCAAGTCCGTCTCGGTATACCTGTGCATGAAGGAGGCCTTCCTGCGTTCACCGATTGAGGCTTTACCTGTACTAGTCGCTTGGGGCCTACTGATCTGCTTACGTGTACCGCCATCTATACCTTGAGTGGATTTGTTGTCTACGCAACATCTCGGCAACCACTTTTGATAGTACCATATGACCATATGAGCCACTGAAAACCATCTGCCATCTTGTTGAAATCGCCTGTTTTCCTGTACGCAAGATGCTCAAGCAGAACTTAAGCTCAGTGTTCCTTGCCATGTTGTTTAACAAACAACTCTTCCGCGCATAAACTCGAATGTGGCACGGTATAATGGACACTGACAACAGAAATAAAGGTTTGAGAAGAAACAAAAGATGTTTCGGCTCCCGAACGGGAGCCTTGTTCACCCTCAGCCTTGACCATCCCTGAGCAGATGAGTATTCGTCAAAGCTGATATTTCAAGCTCGAATGTCTTTTGAAATGCGCTTATCCATTCTTTCCTAATCGGCGTTCCGTCTTCTTTTCTTTCTCTCTCTCACTCTCCGCGCGAGTTTAATGCGGGCCGGACGCATTAATGGCCTACAAGTGTCGCTCTCCCCCCTCCCGCAGCAGGCACATGGAGGCCGGCCGTGCACCGGGTGTGTCGGTCTCCGGGTCGGGCGGCGCGTGGCTGCCGGCGCCGCGCGGCTTCCTCCTCCCCCTGGGCACGGGCATCACGTTCGGCTTCGGCTGCGCCTACCTGCTGCTCAGCGTCATCTCGCTCGACCACCCGGGCGTGGCCCCGTGGCTGCTGGCCCGCAGGCGGCCCATCTACGCCCCGCATTTGTCGGCTGCCGGGCCGCACGCCGACCACTGGGAGGACGAGGAACCGGCGGCGCCCGAGGTGCCGCTCGCCGGACACGGACCGGACGACGAGTTCCACCACAGCGGTCAGTCACTCCTGACGCGTGCTGGATGGTGACCCGGGTCTTGCAAGGCAGAGAGAAAGCTCGTTAATCAAGTGCAGTGAATTCTAAAATTGGGCAGATTCCACAGACCGTGGGAATCATTAAAAGCGAAGCATTCTTATATAGAAATATATAAATTCGTCCCTAGGCACATCTGAAAGTCATCTTCAAGGTCGCATAAACGTCCAGAACTTTACATACAGCATCATAGTAGAGGAAAGATACATATAAAGTTTTCCTTTCAAAGGCAATAGCATTACATGATCATGGTTTGTACAGGTGAAACAGGGGCAACGGTATTGATGTAAGTAGGCTATAGAGCTTGCCATTGAAGCCAGTGTCTTGAAGAAATGAAAAAAAATTAAGCTTGACATTGCTTTGAAGGAGAAAGCATAGCACCTAGTATGCTTCCCAGATCTGGAGGCCTGTGTAACAAACTTCATTCTTCTAAAATAACGTGTCCTTTTGTCTCTGTAACCTGGACATTGCAACAAAATGTGTTCAACAGTTTCTAACGCACCACAGTTACCAGAATAAGGCAAATCCGGATAGATAAGGCTGAAGTCATTCTGCAGCTACCTTTAAGACTTGTAATTCGACAGTTCGTTAGATTCAAATGCTTAAGCAAATTCCAGTACGTATACTACTCATAGGGTTGGGGAACTGCGACATGTGCGTTCGTGGCTTGTAGTTTGAACAAATGGCGAGGGATTGCTCAGTAATTTTCACCCCTCTGCGCTTGAGCGCTTTAGATGCGTTAAACTTGCAGGCGCTCAAGCGGTTGAAATGAATGTGGAGTGAGTGTGACCCCTGGAATAAGACAAATATTCTTTTGCTATTTTAGAGATATTTCCCATTCATTATATTGGCGTAATAGGGCGCGTGGAGTGCGATACAGGCAGTCAGGCAGCTGACAAACAAAGGTTGCATGTTACAAAACAAAGGTTAAAAAGCTTACACCAAACCAAAAATGCTGATTTTGTAACCAAACAAAGGTTACAAAATCAGCTTGTATGACGATAACGGCGAAAAAAGAACATTCAGCATTTTGCTACACCATAAATGGTACAGCTTTGACTAAAGTACACACATATAAATATCTAGGCTTAACAATAATGTCAGACCTAAGGTGGGACGAGCATAGTGACCACATTACTTCATCTGCTATGCAAAAATAAATTTTTCTTCGCAGATCACTTCAACTGGCACCTTTGTCAACAAAACTCCTAGCATTCAAAACATTCGTTAGGCCGATCCTCGAATACGGAAATACTGTATGGTTTCCTCATACCCATGCTAACATAAAGAAAATAGAAACAGTACAATGGAAGGCCATTCGATTTATCCATAAAAAAATTTAAGCGTGAAGACTCTCCTACTAACCTTCTAGCTATCTCTGGTAGAGCACTGCACGGGCCGATTTTTTCAGCCCGAGCCCGGCCCGGGCCCGTTTTTACGTTGGGCGGCCCGCTCGAGCCCAATCAAAACTTTTATGGCGAGACCCGGGCCCGGCCCGGTCCCGGAAATAATCTACGTTACCCGCCCGGCCCGGCCCGCCACCCCTTTACCTTAGGCCCGAGCCCGGCCCGAGCCCGGCTCGAAACTGGCCCGAATCCGGCGCGAGACCGAAAAATACATGTTTTTCAGAGTTGAGACGCCCGAGAATAACTCGCTGCACGTTACATGCACACCACCAGAAAGCCCGAGCCCGGCCCGGGCCCGCGTCAAAAAACCTGAGCCCGGCCCGGGCCCGGGTCAAAAAGCACACGCCGTGCCCGAGGCCGTGAAAAAACTGCTCTACCCGGCCCGGCCCACGGGCCGGGCCGGGCCCGGGCTTTCGGGTAAGCCCGAGCCCGTGCAGTGCTTTAATCTCTAGGCTCCTTACGCTAGAAGCACGAGTGAAACAGGCACGTTCAAAATTTCTTTATCAACTCCTGCATAATGATTTCAAGATTGACATTTCAAATTACATTTCTTATTCTCAAGCACGACCTACCAGGCACAAACATACAAATGCTTTAGTATATAAATGTAACAATGATGTGTTTAAATATTATTTTTTTACGGTTGCCATCCGTGAATGGAATATGTTAGCGCCTCTCACCACTAACGCTGAGTCACTGTGTGAGTCTGAATTGAAAATTGAAAAAAATTTCCTAGCATGTTAAAATTGCTAGTGCTATTATTCGATCATGCAAACCAGCATGCATGTACTTGTACCTTGTGTATGTAGTCGTGCATGCAGCGTAGAATGTATAAATTGCCATTTTTCTATCATGAAAATTAGCATGTATTTGATTGGTGTATATATTATGTAGTGTAAATTGCCTATGTGTAAAGTGCAAAGTTGATGTTATACATTTTATGTATAATACATGTTATACATGTATTGCTTGATCGTTGACGTGATGAGCGTTCTTTGTTTCTGTACATATATATATTCCCACCTTCTATGGTCTCAGTAGAGACGGGCAGTATTGTAATAATAAATAAATAAATAAATAAATAAATAAATAAATAAATAAATAAATAAATAAATAAATGAGCAATTAAGTTTCATATCTACGTGTGCGGTTAGGATTGCACCAGAGATCGTTAAACACATAGATTTAAAGGGTTGGTTCTCCGAAAGTACTTCCACAGAAATTCCGATTTCTTTGTCTAGTTTTCTGACGTCGGTTAATAAACCCGCCATTTAGAAGCAATGTAGCTGAGCGGGTATAGAAACTGCGGCAGAAGATACACAGCGCGTGAATGACCAACTTAGGTCGGAACCTAAAAGAAAATTTTCGCGACGACCTGTCTCAGGCGGGAAAAGATACGAATATGGCTGCAAAAAAGTTGCTTGAGTTATCAGTTTTGGACGCACACTCCGTGAATTTTTGCCGGCTGTAGATATATTTTGGCTGTCTTCGCCATTCAAAGATAAAGGTTAGTCATGAGGGCTATTTTGTATTATAGGTTGTTGTTTTATTCATCTTGCGTATTTCTGTGAGTAAGGCCCGCAATACCCCGTCCCAATGGTGTTAGTCACGCTATGGTGGATGCTCTTTTTAAAATAATTAATTCATTTCCCCCCTAAAAATTTACCTTTGATACATGTCAATTCATTTTATTTTATTTGGGAAGCCTGTAATACTTTGGTGCGTCAGGCAGGGCTTTATATTGTCACGTAGTAGTGACGATGAAGCAAACAGTCGTAAAACTGGGAATGACGAAACTGATTCTTTATTGGGCGAACCTGTGCCCACAAAAGCAAGTTACACTTGAAGCACAACGATAGCGGCGAACACAGTCGGCGATCGTCGAAATCTGATCAGCGGCGAAACGCGTCGGCTTTTATACCTGAGTCATCGAAGGTTCCAGATTAATCCCTGATGCCCGCGTGTCTTCCAGAAAGTTCTAGACAATTCGCGTCACTCATACAATCAGATTACATGGGCTTCGGTGACCACAGACGACGGATAGAAGCATTGATAACGTCCGAGAAGCTTCCAATGCAGGCGCGTCCTGCGCCGAGCGATAACGTTTAACATTTGTCAGCCAATGTTGAAAGCGGCCACCGGTGAAAGATAAACATGTGTACGTGTCAATACCCTCCCCTTAAAAAGCATCGTCCCGATGCTACAAACACGAAAGCGAAAACAAAACCATGCGTAATAAACAAAATAACAAAAAACAATAACAAAGTAACAAAGTACCTAAGTTTGTCAGCGGGCGTAGAAAGGCTTAAGACGCACCACGTGGATGACTTCAGGTCGTGCCCGGCGCCGCTGTGATTGCGAAATGCCGTCTGGCACGACCTCATAGTCCAGTGCGCCAATACGTCGGGTGATCTTATATGGTCCGAAATAGCGACGTAACAGCTTCTCGCTAAGTCCTCGTCGGCGTATCGGAGTCCAGACCCAAACACGGTCGCCGGGCTGGTACTCGACGTAGCGTCGTCGAAGGTTGTAGTGTCGGCTGTCGGTCCTCTGCTGGTTCTTGATGCGCAGTCGGGCGAGCTGTCGACCTTCTTCGGCACGCTGCAAATAGGTGGCAACGTCGAGCTTTTCTTCGTCGGTGACGTCCGGTAGCATGGCGTCAAGCGTCGTTGCCGGGTTCCTTCCGTAGACCAGGTTGAACGGCGCCATGTGCGTCGTTTCTTGCACGGCCGTGTTGTATGCGAAGGTCACGTACGGAAGGATGGCATCCCACGTCTTGTGTTCGACGTCGACGTACATTGCCAGCATATCGGCGATGGTCTTATTTAGGCGCTCGGTGAGGCCATTCGTCTGCGGGTGGTAGGCGGTGGTCCGGCGATGGCTTGTGTGGCTGTATCGCAGGATGGCTTGAGTTAGTTCTGCCGTAAAGGCAGTACCTCTGTCGGTGATGAGGACTTCTGGGGCACCGTGACGCAGGCGGATGTTCTCAACGATGAATCGGGCTACCTCGGCAGCACTGCCTTTGGGCAAGGCTTTTGTTTCGGCGTAGCGGGTGAGGTAGTCCGTAGCTACGACGATCCATTTATTCCCGGACGTCAACGTCGGAAAAGGCCCCAGTAAGTCCATCCCAATCTGCTGGAACGGTCGGCGAGGTGGCTCGATCGGCTGTAGAAGTCCGGCTGGCCTTGTCGGCGGTGTTTTGCGTCGCTGACAGTCTCGGCATGTCCTTACGTAATGGGCGACGTCGGCAGAGAGGCGAGGCCAGTAGTATTTTTCTTGTATCCTCGCGAGCGTGCGGGAAAAACCGAGGTGTCCAGCCGTTGGGTCGTCATGGAGAGCTTGCAGAACCTCTGGACGCAATGCTGAGGGTACCACGAGGAGGTAGTTGGCTCGGAGAGGCGAGAAGTTCTTCTTTAGGAGAATGTCGTTTTGCAAGAAAAACGACGCCAATCCTCGCCTGAACACCTTCGGCACAGTGACGGTCTTGCCTTCCAGGTAATCTACAAGGTTCCTTAGTTCCGGGTCGGCTCGCTGTTGTTCGGCGAATTCGTCGGCACTGATGGGTCCCAAGAAAGTGTCGTCATCCTGGTCATCCTGTGGCGGCGGTTCGACGGGGGCGCGAGACAAGCAGTCGGCGTCAGAGTGCTTTCGCCCGGACTTGTAAACGACGGTGATGTCGAATGCTTGAAGTCTCAGACTCCATCGTGCGAGGCGACCTGAAGGATCCTTCAAGTTAGCTAGCCAACACAAGGCGTGGTGGTCGCTCACAACTTTGAAGGGCCTGCCATAGAGGTAGGGGCGAAACTTTGATGTAGCCCAGATGATGGCGAGGCACTCCTTTTCTGTTGTGGAATAATTTGATTCCGCCTTCGATAGCGACCGGCTAGCGTAACTTACAACCCTTTCTAGTCCGTCAGTCCTCTGCACAAGCACGGCGCCGAGTCCTACGCTGCTTGCGTCGGTGTGGACTTCGGTATCGGCGTTTTCGTCGAAATGCGCAAGGATGGGCGGCGATTGTAGGCGTCGCTTCAGTTCTTGAAATGCTTCGATTTGCGGCGTCTCCCACTTGAACTCGACGTCGGCCTTCGTGAGGTACGTCAGTGGCTCGGCGATCCGTGAAAAATCCTTGACGAAGCGCCTGTAATAGGCGCACAGGCCAAGAAATCTACGCACTGCCTTCTTGTCGGCGGGCGGAGGAAAGTCAGTGATGGCCGCCGTTTTCTGTGGGTCAGGGCACACTCCAGACTTGTTGATGACATGGCCCAAAACAAGAGCTCCTCGTATGCGAAGCGCCACTTTTCTGGCTTCAACGTGAGTCCGGAGGTCTTGATAGCTTGAAGAACTGTTTCAAGGCGCCGCAGGTGTTCTTCGAAGCTTGAGGCAAACACAACGACGTCGTCCAAATACACGAGGCAAGTCTGCCACTTCAAGCCTGCCAGTACTGTATCCATGACGCGTTGGAAAGTCGCAGGTGCCGAGCAAAGACCAAACGGCATGACCTTGAACTCGAACAGTCCGTCTGGTGTTATAAAGGCAGTCTTCTCCCGGTCCCTCTCGTCGACTTCGATTTGCCAGTAGCCGGTTTTGAGGTCCATCGACGAAAAATACTTTGCGTTGTAGAGTCGATCCAAGGCGTCGTCAATCCGTGGGAGGGGGTATACGTCCTTCTTCGTGATCTTGTTGAGGCGACGATAATCGACGCAGAAACGTAGGGTTCCATCCTTCTTCTTCACTAACACCACGGGGGACGCCCACGGACTCTTGGACGGCTGGATGATGTCGTCGCGTAACATTTCGTCGACTTGTTGCCTTATGGCCTCGCGTTCGCGCGCCGAAACTCGGTACGGGCTCTGACGGAGTGGGCGGACATTTTCGTCCGTTATGATGCGGTGCTTGGCGACAGGGGTTTGTCGAACTTTTGACGACGACGCGAAGCAGTCCTTGTATTGCAGGAGCAGAGCTTTTAGTTGTTCTTTCCTATGCCTGGGAAGGTTCTGATTGACGTCGAAAGTTGGTTCAGGTACTATAGTCGTCGTTGCAGGTGCACTGGAATCCGTGAAGGCGAAAGCACTGCTGGCTTGTACTATTTCGTCGATGTAGGCGACCGTGGTGCCTTTGTTCATGTGCTTGTATTCGGGGCTGAAGTTTGTGAGCATCACCCTTGCTTTCCCTGCACGTAGCTCAGCTATGCCTCTAGCGACGCAAATTTCACGGTCGAGCAGTAAGTGATGATCGCCCTCGATGACGCCCTCCATGTCTGCAGGCACTTCGGTACCGACGGAAATCATTACGCTGGAGCGAGGCGGAACGGTGACTTGTTCTTCTAGCACATTCAAGGCATGGTAACTGATGTCTGTATCCGGTGGTATCGCGTTGTGCGTTGAAAGCGTTACCGACTTGGACCTTAAGTCGATGACTGCACCGTGTTGGTTTAGAAAGTCCATGCCTAGGATGACATCCCTGGAGCAGTGCTGCAGGATTACGAAGCTCGCCGGGTAAGTGCGGTTGTTCACAGTGACTCGTGCTGTGCAGATTCCAGCCGGCGTTATTAGGTGGCCTCCCGCTGTACGGATATCGGGTCCTTGCCAGGCAGTCTTCACCTTCTTCAACTTGGCGGCGAACGGGCCACTGAAGACGGAATAGTCGGCTCCAGTGTCGACGAGAGCAGTGACGTGATGACCATCGATTAGCACGTCTAAGTCCGTAGACCGTCGTCTGGCGTTGCGGTTAAGTCGTGGCGTCGGATCACGGCTGCGTCGGCTTGCTCCGCTGCTGCTACGTCGCGTCGGTAGGTCTTCTTTCGGCGGCGAAGTGTTGTCGTTAGGGCTCTTGCCAGGCGGTGTGCTGATACCTCGTCGTGGTGATTCGCGAATCTTCTTCGTCGGCGGCGGAGGATCTTCGGTATTGCGTCGTACAGCAACCGCACCTCCATCGGTTGCTGCCTTTAGTTTCCCGGGTAAGGACTGGGAGATCGGCCCCGAGTGGGACCGGTGTACTGACGGCGATGGGGCGAGATGTAGCGGCCTGGTGACGGCGAGCGTGAGGGTCGTCGTGGTTGCCACTGAGCTCCGGCGAGGTAGTCGGCGATGTCACGTGGTCGCTCGCCAAGCTGTGGACGTGGCGCGTTGACGGCGAACCCTCGTAGGCCCATCTCGCGGTATGGGCATCGGCGGTAGACATGGCCGGCTTCCCCGCAGTGATAGCAGAGCGGGCGGTGGTCGGGGGCGCGCCAAATCTCCGTTTTTCTCGGGTAGCTGCGCTGGGCGACGGGCGGGCGTGCTGGCTGCGGCGGCGGCGCTGGGCGACGGAATTGCGGCGTTACGGGGCCCTGGCGCGAGCGCGGAGGGGGGCCTTGACGACGGGCGACGGCGGCGTATGTCATCGCTTCCGGCTGGGGTTGCGGCGATTCGGGAAGTCCTAGCGATTGCTGGATTTCCTCCCGCACGATATCGGCGATGGAAGCAACTTGAGGCTGCGACGACGGTAGCAACTTCCGCAGCTCTTCGCGTACTATCGCCCTGATGGTGTCTCGTAGGTCGTCGGAAAGTCCTTGGACCTCGGCGTAGTGTGGCGTCGAACGGCGATTGTATTGCCGGTTGCGCATGTCCAGTGCTTTCTCGATCGTCGTAGCCTCCGAGAGAAAGTCTTGGACTGTTGTTGGTGGATTCCGTACCAGTCCGGCGAATAGCTCCTGCTTAACTCCCCGCATGAGCAAGCGAACTTTCTTGTCTTCGGGCATAGCTGGATCGGCGTGCCGGAACAATCGAGTCATTTCTTCAGTGTACATACCGATGCCCTCATTCGGGAGCTGTACACGGTTTTCCAGCAAGGCTGCAGCTCTTTCTTTACGGACGACGCTCGTGAAGGTGTCCAGGAAGGCGGCTCGGAAGAGGTCCCAGGTTGTTAGTGAACGTTCCCTATTCTCGAACCAGGTTCTGGCGCCATCTTCAAGAGAGAAGTAAACATGGCGCAGCTTTTCGTCGCAGTCCCACTTGTTGAACGTAGCGACCCGGTCGTATGCCTCCAGCCAGCTTTCGGCGTCTTCACATGGCGAACCGCGGAAAGTCGGCGGCTCCCTGGATTGTTGCATCACGACCGCAGATGTTTGCACAGGGGCTGTCATGGTAGCTGCTGCCGAGGTCATGACTTTTGTCCTCTTGGTCTTCTCAGGTAGGGGTTCGTACTCCGGTGGCAGGTTCAGTAGCCTGCGACTAGCTCGCTGGTCGGGGTAGGCGTCGACGTCTTCTAGACGGTGTGGGCTTGGCTCACGGCTGGACGGGGGGGTCCGGTACAAGGTAAAGCACCTCCGGTAAAAGGTCCGGTAAAGGTCCGGTAAAAGCACCTCCACCAGATGTCACGTAGTAGTGACGTTGAAGCAAACAGTCGTAAAACTGGGAATGACGAAACTGATTCTTTATTGGGCGAACCTGTGCCCACAAAAGCAAGTTACACTTGAAGCACAACGATAGCGGCGAACACAGTCGGCGATCGTCGAAATCTGATCAGCGGCGAAACGCGTCGGCTTTTATACCTGAGTCATCGAAGGTTCCAGATTAATCCCTGATGCCCGCGTGTCTTCCAGAAAGTTCTAGACAATTCGCGTCGCTCATACAATCAGATTACATGGGCTTCGGTGACCACAGACGACGGATAGAAGCATTGATAACGTCCGAGAAGCTTCCAATGCAGGCGCGTCCTGCGCCGAGCGATAACGTTTAACATTTGTCAGCCAATGTTGAAAGCGGCCACCGGTGAAAGATAAACATGTGTACGTGTCAAATATTAATGGGAAAGCAACATATGGCTCAGGAAACGGAAAATCCGGCGGCGTGGCTGGAGATGGTACGGAAAATTCGCGTGGTCACAGAGGCAGATCGCGCGCCAGGTGATGCTTTTATTGGTGGAAGGGCACGCGACTCCACGTGCGCTTCCGCCAATTAGAGGAGTTGCTCCGATGGACGGACAAGTCACGTGGTCACATAGACACACCGGTGGCCGGTCTATAGTGCCGCGCGTCGCGGCGCTGCCAGTCGGTGCGGTGTAGAGTTACTGTATATGCTACCAAAGGTAGCATATACATACCATATACAGTAACTCTAGTGCGGTGATTTCGGTGAGCGCTGTCGTACGCTCCGATAGACGAACCTTCGAATTCTCAGTCAGTAGCTGCTCCCGGCTCCCTTGGATGTCCAGCCGAATACGCGAAAGAGGCCGTCGCAATTCTTTCGCATTCATCCACATAGGGATACCTAAGTGCTCGTGATTTTGCTTCTTTAAGTAATTTATATTTGGCCAACACCAATTTTCCGTTCAGTGTATTATTGCTGTGCTGCGTAATTACTAATTGTAAACATTGTTACAGCATGAGTTGCTATAGCATTAACCCTGAGGCCACGTAATCGCTGTCTCGCAGACGAGGACCGCGTGGCGCGGGAGCTGCGGTGGCAGGTGCGCGTGCTGTGCTGGGTGATGACGCAGCCGCGCAACCACGTCAAGAAAGCGCGCCACGTGAAGGCCACGTGGGGCCGCCGCTGCAACACGCTGCTCTTCATGAGCTCGCAGGCGGACTCGCAACTGCCTGCGGTGGCGCTGAACGTGACGGAGTCACGGAACCACCTATGGGCCAAGACCAAGGCGGCGTTCGACTACGTGGCGCTGCACCACCTGCGCGACCACGACTGGTTCCTCAAGGCGGACGACGACACGTACGTGGTGGTGGAGAACCTGCGATACTTCCTGCGCGACAAGAACGCCTCGCAGGCCGTGTACTACGGATGCCGGTTCAAGCCGTACGTCAAGCAGGGCTACATGAGCGGCGGCGCGGGCTACGTGCTCAGCCGCGAGGCGCTGCGCCGGCTCGCCCGCCGGCGGCCGCAGGACGGCTGCCGCGCCGACGCCGGCGGTGCCGAGGACGTCGAGATGGGGCGCTGCCTGCAGCGGTTGGGCGTGGCCGCGGGTGACTCGAGGGACGCGGCAGGCAGGGGCCGCTTCTTCCCGCTGGTGCCCGAGAGCCACTTGATACCCGGACAGATGCCCAAGGACTTCTGGCTCTGGTCGTACGCCTACTACCCCATCAAGGAGGTTCGTGCCCACGAAAGCTGTCCATGCAGCTACTTGTCGCAGGTTGTTGTACCCTGCCGCTTTTCGACCATTTGCACGGTCCATAATCGGAAACTGTTAAATGTACCGCCGAAATTTGTGAATAATTTCGATTTCAGGAATCTGCATGAAACGGGGCTTCAAGAGCAACGGCTCTCTAATGGTCCTCATTAGAGTATTGCCATGGAGAAAGTGCAAACACTACCACACCGAACGATATCTCTTCTATTTTTCTGCATTTGCCTTGCTTGTAGCTGTTATTTATAACTTTGTGGATTGTTGCCAAACAAATCGTCATTTGAACTTGCTGTGCTGAGCCTCTCTCGCTAATGGGCTTGTGGATATGCCTGTTCAACTTAAGCTTGCTTTACTAATTCATATAATGTGCATTATTCTTACGTAATAGCCTTTTTTTTCTATAACACAATGTTTCAGTGTCAACATTTACTTCCTACAGTTAATCTATGGATAAAATTCATACATGACATATGTTCACAGGGAGATAGAGTTTTGAAATGATTGAAAGGTGGTCAAACAGAAGATGTCTTAGAAGATGACAGTTTTGACAAAGGATTTCTATTTGTCAGGCCTGATGAACACAAGTCACTTTGTCAGACCGTTGTTTCCAAAAAATATGTCTTGTTCTACTAGTTGATTATGTTGGGTGAATGCCACAGAATAATGTACCGAAAGAAACATGTAGCAAATTTATGTTTACACAATACTGTCGTAAATTCCTTGCAAAAATGTGCCAGTTGTACTCAAGAAACATACCTCATTTGGATGCATTGTAGCTTGTTGTGGTAATGGTATTTGTTTTTTTACTTAGAACATGCTGCAATCTGAACTCTGAGCACCATGCAGGAGGAATGACAAAAGTAATTGACAAGATAACTTCAAATAATATACAAAAAATATAAGTAGTAAAAACATAGTTCAGCAAGTAAGCACACTATAATAATATACAAGATGTGTCTGCAAAGATTTTAACCAACTTTTAAAAATCACGTGTAACAGATAGCACATTTCTAATCCTTGAGCTCGATTTCTCAAACAGGTGGACAATACTTGCACAAGAAATCTAAATACATATTGGGCTAGTTAACAAAATATCACTAATTAACTTTTTAATGAATCACTTTAAGGCACTTATTGCAATTTACGAATTGTAGCCGGAGAGTTCGCAGGCCGATTTCTCAAACAGGCGGACATTACTTGCACGAAAAATCTAAATACATATTGGGCTAGTTAACAAAAGATCACTAATTACCTTTTTAATGAATCACTTTAAGGCAGTTATTGCAATTTACGAATTCTAGCCGGAGAGTTCGCAGGCATATCAACTTTGAGCAAATTTTCAGGATGACACCAGTTTCGAAATATAATACCCAAAGTTGGTGACGAAATACATAGGCGTCTCAGTTACTTTTGTGCATCAATGCATAAAATGACATTTTCTTTTAAAAGGGGAGCAGCAGGGCATTTTTACCTCAAGTTTGACTGGGCATATCTCGAAACCGGTGCCATCTTTAGTATTCGCTCCTAGTGGATATGCCTTGAAAACTGACTGGCTACAGCTTGCAAATGGCAATATATACCATAAATTAATTAAGCCAAAGATAATTACTGTTTTGTTTGCTAATTAGTCGATTATGCATTTTGATTTTTCACGCGAGTAATGTCCGCTTCTTCGAGCGCTCCAGCTCAAGGACTAAATCGCGTTAATAACCACAGGTGATCTTAAAGATTGCTTAAAATGTTTGCAGAAACACCTGGTATATACATGGTAAAAGTCAGTGCAGCACACCAAAGCATGACTAGTCAAGTACATTCATATGCATTGTGGTATTGACAACCATCATAGTTGGTATGATATGGTCGTGAACAGAAAGATACATAATTTTCAATATTAGGTCTATGCTTTTCACAAAATGCTGCAGGTGGTAATGCATTTTATTCATTAATAGTCTGAGAAAAAATGAATGCATGAAAAGTTTAGTGCACGATAAATAAGGTTCGAGGTTGTGAGCATGTCTGTCTAATTTGTCTAGAAATTGAGTTTCAGGACTAATGCGACCAAACTGCGGCCTAGTAATTTCTCTTTTTTATTGGAAAAAGGGGGATATTGTTAGTGGCCATAAGCGCTGATGGTGATTCACTCCTTTCGTAAGCATTGAAAATGAAAAAGACAGTTTTTTGTTGCATCGTCTCAGGATTTCTAATGTTTTTTGTATTTTTAGATGTGGATCCTAAACGGCACTTGCATATTCCAATTTTGCTCTTATTAAAGCATTATAGGCAAATAGTTTGATATCTGATGGTGCTGTTTTTAGTTTGTGCCGCAAGAAACTGAGCTTTTACAGCGGAGTTGTTACACGCTAGTTTCCAGCGGATCGCTGTGTGCATAGACCAAGCGCCTATACCAAAAACGGCGTAGCCTTGATACAAAGCAAAAGCGTATTGCCGGTGTGCCCCAGCTGCATTTAATAGCCAATGAGTGTGTCTCTTTGGATGGTGATGTCACCCACAGCATAGGCATGTTATCTCAGTTGCGTTCCGGCCGTGTAATGGGTAGGCCACATATTGTGCGGACTGAGGAAGAACAGCATGCCTACGAAGGACAGCGTGCCTAAGGAGAATGACGGCGTGAGCAGAATCGCGAAGACGGCAGGAGTGTGCCAACGTCTCCTGCTGCCTTCATGCCCATTCCCGCTCAAGCATCATTACCAGAACCCACGGCCATCTACCATAGTGACCACAAAGCTGTAGTCACCTTAGTGACAAAATAATAGAGGGTAGAAAATGACAACTCATGTAGTATGTGTCTTTATTTAAATCAATATAGTTTATCATCGTATATACAGCTGCGCTGGTCATCCACCTTCACAGAGTGGAATATCACTGAGCTATTTTGATGCAGATGAGCAGGTTTTATTAATATGGCTCGACCATATATATGTTATGTCATTTGTAATAGCAACACCTAAATATTTGTATTCATCGATCTCTATCAGAGGAGAATTGTTAAATGAATGCGTATGATTAAGAGGACATTTATTATTTGTAATAAGCATGAAGATGGGTTTGTCACTACGGCATGCAAGTTATTTTGCAGGCATTGCTGGCTGTTCTGGATAAGAATGGTTTTAAAAAGCATGCAGTCATCTGCAAAAACTCGTATAATTGCTTCTGACGTATCTATCAATGTAACATTGTCATTTGTATAGACTACAAAAAGGACAGGTCCCAGAACACTGCCCTGTACTTTGGTGTCTGAAGGACATCTGTTTAGCCTAATCTGATCATGTCGAATCTTTTGCAGGGCATGGACTGCTGCAGCGACACAGCCATTTCATTCCATTACGTCAGCCCCAACATGATGTACGTCATGGAGTACCTTGTTTACCACCTGCGACCATATGGCATAGACACCAGTATACGTCCAAAAGCACCAATCAGCCAGAAAGCTACCAACAGGACTAGTGTGCCGTGATAGGCTGGAACTTTTCATGCTGAGCATTCTGCGCTGCCTCACAGTGCCATCAGCGACATTCTTCAGTGATGGTACACTTGTGTGCTAAATGAGCAGAGAACAGTCAGCAATGTGTGCCTGACCTGTGACAACATTGCATTCCATAGGCACATGCCAAGTTGTTGTGGTTGCCATGCAGCCTGTGTGCATAACACCACACGTAGCACCACAGCTTTATCCAAATGGGTCATCAGTGATGCATTGAACTGTGGCATTCTTTGGTGCTGCTGATATTCACCTGGTGTGATTTGCCGATGGGAGAACTGCCGACAATGGGAATATAGTAGAAATAGAGTAAGTAAATGCAAGTGAAGGGTTCTTAGTGCCCACCTCAGTACTTGAGTGTGTGTAATCTAATCCGTAGTTCTAGCATTTCACTGTTTCAATGCCTCCATGTAATGTTGAAATGTCACAGGAGAGGTTGTGTTGCACAGATAGTCACTCATGGTAGACATACTAGTAGCAAAGTGCCATACCTATGCAAAGGTCACCAGTATGATGGAAGGTGAAAAGCAAGTGATTAGTGTGATTTCCCCTAGAAATCATGACAGAAGGCTTCAGTCACTCAGTGTAACAAAAAAATTATTCTTGAACGAAATATATATTCCCATCAAGCTAGCTCATCATCATTTAAGGATTATCATTTTATTATTTGATTTGAAAACATATATACACTTGACAGAAAAGGGAAAGCAAGGAGCAGGCTGGCAACTGCTCCTGGAAGGGGCACAATGCCTGCCAACTAAGGACACAACTGCAAGTACAGGAGTTCTAAATTTTGCAGCACTCGGGCTGGCAAGCTGATCCTGTGAGTGGCCCCTAATGTGTTAAAAATGTTGCAATTGCAATCATATCAGAAAATTATAG
The DNA here is from genome assembly GCF_013339745.2 of Dermacentor silvarum. Lineage (NCBI taxonomy): Eukaryota > Metazoa > Arthropoda > Arachnida > Ixodida > Ixodidae > Dermacentor > Dermacentor silvarum. Next base: position 23,852,052 of record NC_051155.1, on the reverse strand, counting down.
GGCTCAGCAACTGAAGAATTTAATTTAGTACAGTGCTACCAAAAGTTATCCTTCACACTATTTCCCTTTGCCAGCTAGCTATGCAGGTATAATTATCAATTATGTTCTTTTTCAAAATGGAAAAGCGAATTTTGCGAGCAACTATTTCACGCCCATTGCTTTGTGCATAAAATGATAATGAATCTCATAGATTCTGGAAATGTGACCTAAATCTCCTACCATCAATAACCACCATCATCAGAAGTGTGCTACAGGTGTTAGCAATGGAAGAAGGTCTCATATGTAGGGATACATCCTATTAGCAAAAGTTTTTTTGCGTCTCTGACTACTAATTCAGTCAACCGCCACAAACCCAGTGAATCTCAGCTTTACTTGAATAAACATCCAAAACTGAATCTGTGGCCGAATTCACAAAGCCTTTTCTTGCCAAGTGCTGTGTTCCGTTGGCCAGCTGCCTTTGGTAACATGTCCAACATGGCCATTGGGTGGCATTTGCTCTTATGAACAGTTCTAACATAACTTTTCTGTAACTATAGGCCCCAATATTTAGATCTGCAAAATTTCCCTTAGGAGGCTCAAGCTTCTGCAAAAGTTTTGTGTAGCTGTCTCATTTAACCAGACATTCATGACATGCAGTTTTTTTAATAATGACGTAAATAACTTAGAGATATATTTATGTTAAGGTATAGCTAGAATTTTAAAGCATGTGTTGATGGCTGCAGGTATGGAGATAGAATGTGGCATTCATTGTTCACTTGTCTTTGGAGTCTGACTGCTTGATGTATGTTTCAAACTATTCTTTGCAAAACATAGCCATCAGTGCACTTAACTGTGCATATTCCCTCTTAGGTTTGGAGTGCATTTTAGCTACTCACATTAGTCTTTATTCTTTTTCTTTTGGCTTGCCATCAAGTGAACAGCTCTGATTGCATAAAATCGTCTACTTTGCCATCGGTGCTGTGGCAGTGTAAGTTTATACGTGTGTAAGAATTAGATGGACCAAAAGACAACTTTAAATATTTTATCACATTCACTTCAACATTCCTTGGCTTTCGGGAAGCAGTCATATGTCTTTTGAAATTCTTGCTTATGTTTTATGTTTTTTGTGAGATAAGACAGTGACAGATTTACCGTATAAAGCAGAATATTAGTCGAGATTTTTTCCAAGAAAGAAGCAGCTAAAACAAAAGTCACTCCTCATTTTATATAGTGATCTTTATAGCACATTGTGAGGCATCATATGGCCAAGTCAAGGTCAGGAGTCAACCTATATTCTGGTTTATACACTACTTTCTCCAGCTGCTATTGGTTGTTCGTGGTGTTTTAAATAATAAGCTTTAGAGGCCTTATAAAATATGGCATCTTGGTCAGGTTATTAAGTATATAATGTAGTTTGTGTACACAGCTCTGCACAGTTGTTGCACTGTGGTGCATATTTTGGTTGTGCATAATCAGGCTAATTGCTTAACGCTTATGCCAGCACGGCACAAATAATTAATAAGTTCTCACGTTTGGTACTGCTAGCTTCAATGTGCTTGTTTCTTATCTGAAACAATGACAGCTATTGCTTTCTACCATTTTTGTGACTTTGCATATAGCACATATGAAGCACCCTTTTAAAAACAGTGAGGCACACTTTCAGGCACATGATTTTTGCGACAGTCACGGGCATATCAGTCTGCTCATTTGCATCCCACGGCCCACATTCCCTGCCTGACATCACTAATTTTGGAGATTATGGCCTTACATCAGCATGGCTGCCATGCACTTTACAGCCAGTACTCAGGTAATGGCACCAGCAAATGGGTTGAGACAAGTATAGAGGCCTAGTCATGCTTGATGTGCCATCAGTTGCCCTAACTGATGATATTTGTCCCTTAGTTTGCTAGTGTATGTACTCTCATAGAAAGTGTCATGTGAGGCCACGAGAGCCCTCAATGCTTGCAAGGCTACTATTTTTGCCTGCAGTGGTGAGAATGTATATGAGCATCTTGAGGTCTAATCAAATAGTGTTCCTCACCACTAGGACAATGTATGTCCACATCGGTGGCAAGCTAGTCTTGTGCATCAGGGAAGAAGCAGTGCTTGCAGTTAAAAAGTGCTTGCTTCTGGTAAGTAGTATGGCAGTCCAGTTATCAGAAACATTCCACGATGACCTTTCACATTGTCAGGATGACTGCAGGCTTTTTAGAAGAAAGTATAGTCATTTGCTTATGCCACCGCGTGTACTTATGTTTGCTGTGAATGTGGTTCCTGTTGTGACATGTTCAGTGATGTATTACCTATGCGATGTTTTGTTCAATTCATAGTATCTTGTGAGTCTGATTAAACAATATCACCATACTTGTAACAGAGAAGACCTCCTGTCAAAGTTATTTCAGCAGGCCAACCATTAGTATGCACAATTTCATTGCAACAAGTGCATTCGTAAAGTTCATGATGTGGGCGAGGTGTGAGTACTTGCTGCATGCAGAAGTGTATTTATGTTTAGAGGATAATCATGGAATATTAACCTCAGAAGTATAATTAATACGATTTTAGGAGAATTTGATCATAAATACAAGATATTCCACCATGTTAAAGAATATTACAGGGGAGACTTGATGTCGGGTTCTAATCTGGCTTTAACGAATGCAAAAAATATTAACAGTGTACAAATGTACACGTTTGTGTGAGTGAACCTAGAAATGAAAATTGTTACAAAAGTGGACTTATACAATAACCTTTCTATATTATCAATTAGTTTTCTTTTTACCTGTGTACTTACAAGGATCACAGAAAGATTGTTTTTCTTAATGCCCAATAGTGTTTTACATCAAGCAGGTGCACGTTGAGTTTTTTAAGACAAGTGATTGTGTGAATGTGAATAAAGTGTGCGTGTGTCTGAAAAGTTTACTTTACTTGCCGTCTGCATTTTCATTGTGCTGGCAGGAACCTGTTTTCATATTTTCTCTGTCCTGCAGCAACATCTTGTAATCATACCTTTTTGCTGAAAAGCTAGTTGACTTTATGCTGTCTCTTAATTTACTGAGACAGTCTTTCTCGCTAGTTTGTGGAAAACGGAAGAAAGTAGCCCAATTTATAACAAGAAAGCGTGATAGTGTACAGAACCTTTCGGTTCACTGCAATCTCTGGAGAACCTGCACAACTTTTGTGGTATCACAGGCATTCTAATTGTGTGTGTTTGACACAAGTAACTCATTTTGTTTTCTTGTTCTAATACTGTAAGAACACTAACTGTGATTGTAGCTAAGAAAGTTTATTTGCATTTCATATTATTTATGACCATATGTATTCGACATTTATTTCTTGAGTCATGCATTGAAGTCCGACAGCGTTCACTGGCTCGCACTTTCATTTCTGAGTCTGTTTTGGTAAGAAACATTACGTTTATCCTGAGTCGAGCAGAGGCGGTACTACTGAAACAGCTCCAGACCGGATCGCTACAAAACCAGGGACTGATGCATCGCATGTACCCTGAGTCATACCCGACCGATAAGTGTAGGGTCTGCCGGAGGGAGATGGCAGGTCACACGCACATCTTCTGGAACTGCATCAAAAATCCAGATGAAGCAAGATCAAGAAAATCTCGCCGCGGCTCCAGGCAGCCGCGAAGAGCTACGACCAAGACCAACAGCCCTGGGCCGTCCAGCAGGTCCTCTGGGCGCTCGAATGGCAGGGACCCAGGGAGCCGGCAACGGCGAGCGGAGACCCGCGCCGAGTAAAGGCAACCTCGTAGACGACGTAGGCCCTCGTCGGAGCGCTCGAGCGCCCAACTGCAGGTACAAAGAAAGTTTGCTCCAATCCAATTCAATCGCGTTTATCGCCACATGGAAGTAAAAGCCAAAAGTAAGTCTCTGCTATTCATAGGCAGTCGGTTTTCAATCGCTACTGCCAAAAAAATAATTCTGGGGTTTTACGTGCCAAAGCCACGATCTGATTATGAGGCATGCTGTAGTGGGGGACTCCAAATTAATTTTGAACACCAGAGGTTTTATAACTAGCCCCCAATGCACGGGGCACGTTATTGCGTTTTTGCATTTCGGCCCCATGGAAATGCGGCCGCCGCAGCCGAGATTTGATCCCAAGATCTGGTGCTTAGCAGCCCAACACCATAGCTACTAAGCCACCACGGTCTGTCAATCACTGCTTGCATCTGTGAATTGCTGTTCTTGTTCGGAGTCGAACAAACGTCATGGTTGCGCTAACAGCGGAGTCAATTTTCTGACGCAGTTTACTTTGAACAGTTTAGTTAGTTCAATGACCCACTTGCGTGGGGTGGAAGGCCTAGAAGAATAAGGAATAGGCTGCACTTCCACTGCCGTACGTGCGCGCGAACATGTGCACATGACACGTCTCTGTTCTTGATGCGTGGGTGCTCAGCCCGTTGCATCTGTCACACAGCGTGTGCCGCGAATGTAATGGACGTTATGGCAAACACTGTGCAAAAGCCCCTGGCATATGACCGTAAAATGTACACAGCATGTCCCCATGATTTCCATCGTGGACGTGCAAGGGGTGTTCTCAGGGCACGGAAAGTGCGGCCAAGCGATCGTATTCGACACATCCCTAGGATATCCATGTCCTGGAAATGCATATTCATGGGACATTCGTAGGATGTCATTGTCACTGGTTTATTACTTTTGTAGCGAAGAATACGAACGCCATAGCGGGCCACGCTCTCCAACCCTTTCTAGTGGGTTGATCCCTCCTGCGCTTTCCTCGAGAAACGCCGCTCGTGCTGAGAGCTCGAACCTTCAAACAATGAACGGCCCAAATGGCTCGTGTCTAATAAACGCCTTTGCACTTTTTCTTTGCTCTGTAGGCCAAGCGCATCTAGACAGAAGTGTGGGCGAGTGTAATTTCAGATGAGCCGAAGTGAATGTAAAGCATGTCAGGCAGGAGTATCTTCTAGAGCGAAAATTCACAGTTTATAGGCAATCGATTGCTGTCGTCACGTTAAGATGGTGAAGCAATCCTTTGCAGATGTATGCCTCTTTGAGAAACTTGTACATCAAAGACGGCGAAGCTGTGGAATAGAATGCTCAAGCTCTTTGGAAGTACTACGGGTTTGCTCGTTGGTGGTTCTTATGAAGACTCGTCACCGACACCCTGCTCATACGGCCGCTTCACACGCAGGTGGCGTTACTGAACAATGCCATCAGCTTTAACCGCTGCACTTTTACAAACTCAGCTATACGCAAGCTACCTTTTTATTTTAGAATCAATGATTAATAGAGGGAAACGAATATAAACTTTTCGAATAGCAATACCCAGGTAGCCAGATACATCCATTAGATGTGCATAATATGGTAGACCTTGGAGTCGCGAACCAAATTTATCCGGAAAATGCGTTATGACAATACTGTGACTATCAATGGCAAAGACAAAGACGTAGTGGGGCTGGGTCAGAGGCTCTCTTGTCGGACTGAAAGCTGCTGGAACCTGTGCGCTCTGTGCAGTCTTGACTAGACAAGCGCTAGCCATTTAATGTTAATTAAATACTACCCGTAACATCTTTTTGGTGGAGGTTTGCGGGCTCTCTTCCACCCGGCCCTGGATCTTCAGAGCGGACACCACGTTTCTCCCGCCTCCATGGCCGAAGATAGTACGCAGTTATCGCAGCCCGCGCCCGCGGCTCCGGCAACCCTGGTCCTTTCACATTTCCTCGACTCCGGCACGTTTTGCGGCACGGACAACAGTGACGTCGACGATTGCCTCCTATTGTACGAGTGCGTCAGCAAGCACCACAGGTGGGATGAGACCATGATGCTGACCAATGTCATTTTTCACCTACGGGGCAGGGCTCGCGTGTGGTTTAACACGCACGAAGAAGAACTTACAAGTTGGGACGTATGCAAGGAGAAGATGCGCGCATTGTTTTGGCCGATCGGCCGCGCGACAAATGACAACCCGGCACGACCTGGCGGCCAGAGCTCAGACGTCCACGGAATCGTACGTCGCATACACCCAAGACGTGCTAGCCTTGTGCCGCACAATTGACAAAGGCATGCCAGAGGCGGACAAGGTTGGCCACGTCTTGAAAGGCATAGCTGACTATGCCTTCAACATCCTCATGTGTAGGCACTGCACCACGGTTGACTCCATAATCACAGAATGCCGGCGGTTTGAACAAGCAAAAATCAAGCCGATTACTCAACGCTTTAACAGACTCCCGAATACAGCTGCGACCTCCTCGCTCGAAGATCCCGTGACGCCCCCTCCGTTCCCGACGCCTAACACGGCCAGGATTGTTCGCCAGGAGCTCGAAGCCATGGCTCCAGCCGCTTATCGGGCACCTGCTCACGACCATTTGGCGACAATATCCCTCATTCGGGCCGTCGTACGTCAGGAGGTTGCAAATATAGGCGTCCTATTTCCACAAGTCACCAGTTACGCCCCTCCGCCCATGTGCGCTTCCGGTCCTCCCACTGAACACCACACCACCCCAATTGTTGCTGCTGCCGCTTGCGCTCCCCGGTTCACACCACGCTACCGAAACCCATCTGAGTGGAGGGTGCCTGACGATCGACCAAGCTGTTTTTCTTGCTCTCGTGTCGGGCACATTTCACGCCACTGCCACAATCGTCGGAATTACCGACCAAGCTTCCCCGGTGACCGCCGCCAAATTGTGGCACGTACTACAGCACATCTCTTCTCGACGTGTTTGTTGTATGGAACGCTGCTTTTCTGTCTCTGCGAATTCCAAGCTACTTTGTGGGAGACGCCGCTCCCATAACAACGGTGATGGATGTGCAGTCACCTGGAGGGATGCCGGGTCCTTCCACGTCAACAGCGGCCACGCCGAGAAAGCGGTCTAGTCACCCGAGTGACACTGACAGCGAGGACACTGTGATCTACTCAGCGACCAGTGATGAGACCTCGGATGACAGTGACTTCGTGCCCGTAGCAAAGCGCAAAGCAAAGAGAAGACTCATCAGGACATCTCCTTCCGCAAGTAAGGCTACTGTGATCCCGACGCGAAAGTCATCGGAGCACACAATTTTATTTGTGCCTGTGGCTGCTAGCGACAATATGAACCGGCTCAACCGCCAAGCTACATCTGTGGCGCTCGAGGCCCTTGCTCCGGGTCAGATCAAAGATGTTAGAATCAACGCCCGTAAGAACATTGTCGCTATAGATGTCGCAGACCGCAGCGCGCTAGATGTCTTGAGCAACGTCAAGGTGCTGGATAACATCAACGTACGCTGCTTCAAACAAGATCAACATACCTCTACGGCCGGTGTTGTGTATGATGTAGACAATTCCATAAGCGATGCCGATCTGCCTATACTCATCAAGCCGGCGACAGAGGGAATTGCCATATTGCAAGCCCGTCGCCTAGGGAAATCGACCTGCGTGAAGCTAACTTTCAAAGGAGACAGTCTACCATCACACGTCAGAGTCGGTCACTCTCGACAAGTAGTACGGCCTTTTGTGCCAAAGCCGCTTCAGTGCCGGAAGTGTCAAAGGATAGGGCACGTTAGTGCAGTTTGCACAAAGACATCCGTGTGCTCACGATGCTCTGGGTCGCACAGCTCCGACGCCTGTCGTGCAGAAAGCAAAAGTGCGAAAATTGCCAAGGCTCTCACGACGCATCTTCCAAGAATTGCCCACATCTGAAAAAGGAGATAAAAGTCTTGAGGCAAATGGTCAGGGTCGGTTCGTCGCACAGGGAGGCTGCCGCTAAGGTGCGACGCCGGCGTTCACATTGCCGCAGGTCTTCGAGGAAACCCACTGCTATTGCTAAGGATGCACCGTGTCCGCCGACAGTCCACACACTTCCACAGACAACTAGCAATACTAGCAGTGAGGATTCTACGCAGAAAGTCTCAAATGTGATTGCCTCACGCGAGGAGTGGCCTCCCCTGCCGAGGCTAGACCAACCAGCGGAGAAGCTACATGACGCACGCTCGCCAAATCATGCTTCACCTTCGGACAGCAGCCAAGAAGACGTCAAACAAGTTGTAACCATGATAAGGGCCCTTATGAACACGTTCCGTGGTCTCCTGACGTCAATACACACTCCGGCGGCTCGAGGTGCGCTTCAGATACTGGATGCGCTGAATGCGGTACTGTCCAGTCTTGAGAAGCACCAGCATGGCTGCTCCTCTGCACTCGTTCCTTAATGCCCGTGGCCTTAAATCCCTCATTTCGGACTTTCGTCCCTTTGTTTTTAAGAACAAATTTCCGATCATCGTTATTTGTGAGCCAAACATTGAGAGCGCGATCTGTTTATCAGGATATGAAGCTTTCATGTCTGGCACCTGTAGCGACCGCAGCAAAGTCATCGTTTATGTCAGATGTGATCTCACTTATGTTTTACACCCAATGGCACCTGATGACGACAATCAGTACGTATGCTTGACCGTAAAATGCAAGAACGTCACACTCACGCTCGTAGGTGCCTACATTTCACCTTCGAGCCGATTTAACAACGCAAGACTAAGTGCAATTTTAAAAGCGACACCTGGACCATGGATTGTTACCGGCGACTTCAATGCGCATCATCCGCTATGGGGAAGCTTAACGATGGATTGCCGAGGACGACGTGTGCTAACCTTCGCGTTGAACCATTAACTCTGCTGCCTAAATGATGGAAGTCCCACTTTTCTGCGGGGATTGACTTACAGCAGCTGCCTGGACTTAAAGTTTGTTTCAAGATCCCTCAGTAGCAGCGTGAAATGGTTCTCAGACAACGAAACACATGGTAGCGACCATGTCCCAACATATGTCAAGGTCGAAGGCATCGGCAAGTCACACTATACCACAGTTCATCGCATCGACTGGCCGAAATACACGCTCCTCATGGAGCAGATGTGTCAAAATTCTCAGAACTGTGTACCTGTAAACATCGAGGAGCTAATTAGTAACGCTGCTCAAAAGGCCACAAGCGTTTTTAGGCCTATACCGAAATTTTCCGAATTCGAAGCGGAATTGGAACGCCTCCGAGCAACTCGCAGTCGCGCTGAACGACGCTACCGGCGCACCAAATCCATCTACGACTTAAGGGAGTCGAGACGCATACAGAAGAAGATCCAGCGTCGGATCAACTTACTGCAGTCTCTAAGGTGGAAGACTTTCTGTGATTCCCTTGACCCGCAAAAACCCCTGTCATATATATGGAGGACGGTGCCTCGAACATCGCCGCAACAACGCCACCCCTTCAAATGCCTGGCTCTCTGCCAAGGTCGAAGAGAGATCAACGTAGCGGAGGACTTCAGTTTGAAGGTTGCCGGCCAACCGTCCTCGTTCACCGCGCATGATCCCTATGACGTTCCTATCTCGAGGGATTCTCGTATGGACAATCTGTTTTCGATCGAGGAGTTGCAAGCGGCATTGGCAGCGTGCAGACGTTCCTCATCGCCTGGGCCTGACAGGGTGACGTACGCAGCGCTTGCCAACCTCGGTCAAACAGACCGGCATGCTCTTCTGGACGTGTACAATAATTCGTGGCGTGAAGGACTGGTTTCTGCTGCATGGAAGTCCAGCCGCCTTGTGCCTCTGCTCAAACCAGGCAAATCACCTCTAGACGTGGCGTCTTATGGTCCCATTGCTCTGGCCAGTTGTCTAGGAAAGGTGATGGAGAGGATGGTACTGACACGTCTGGAGTGGTACCTAGAGCGGTACAAGATATACCCTGACGCTATGGCAGGCTTTCGATGCGGACGTTTTTCTATAGACAACGTCATAGATCTTGTCTCGTCGGTTCAGCACGAAAAAACGCTAGACTGTCAGCGGCGATGTTTCTGGACGTTAAAAGCGCTTATGACAACATAACGCATCGAGCCATCCTGGACGCTTTGGGCGATGTCGGCCTAGGTGGCCTTGTTTTTCGATGGATACTCAGCTATTTGAAGGACAGGTCATTCTTTGTGCAAACAGAGGATGGTGTGACATCGCAGCACAACACCTACCGTGGCGTACCGCAAGGTGGAGTCTTGAACCCCACTCTATTTAATCTAGTGCTCATCGACCTGGTTCATTCCCTTCCACAATCCGTCCATGTGTGGATCTATGCGGACGATATATGCACTTGGTCATCAGGAGTTACGCGTCCCTCGGTGCGCGCCAGACTCCAAAAAGCGGCCACAGTAACATCAGGTTAACTTCGAGCACGAGGTCTGGAGGTGTCATCAGAGAAGTGCTCTATGGTCGCTTTCACGAGCAAAACAATGAGACCGTATGTCGTCAAAATTAATGGACAGCCAATCATCTACGAGAAGACGCACCGTTTTCTAGGAGTGATAATCGATCGAGACTTCTCCTGGAGTCCTCATATCTCCTACCTAAAAAAGAAGCTGGCCATGGTAACCCATGTTCTCAGATTTCTCGCGGGAAAGTCATGGGGTGCATCTGTGAGGGCGATGCTCCAACTCTACAACGCACTCTTCCTGGGTCTCCTACGCTATAGCTTACCTGTACTGAGTGGGACCGGTAAGACCAACATTCGTGCCCTCCAGTCTGTGCAAGCTCAAGCTCTGCGAATATGTCTTGGCCTTCCCAGGTGTGCATCCACGGCAGCAACAATAGCCATCGCGCATGACCACCCCATCAATGCATACATTCAAGTCGACGCTTTAAGGATGCACATCAGGCACTTCACCCGACTTCCATCGCATCATCTCGCCTCCCTTCCTGCTGCTCGACCTCGTTCAGCGTTTAGCAGGATTATTGCCGCCAACCATGGAACTTTATTGTTGAACTTCACGCCTGCACCACGACCATCTCTACCACTGTGGTGCCTGCATCCAATCCAAGCCCTGCTTGTAATTCCCGGTATCAAAAATAAAACGGAGATGTCGTCATTCGCCCTCAAACAAACCGTGCTTTCATTCATGCATGAAAAGCACAGAGAACGCACCCACGTTTACACGGACGGTTCTGTCTCCTCCAAAAGTTCAGCTGGAGCAGTGGTAATGCCCGTGAAATTTGTCACCATCCAATTCAAGACATCTCACATTACATCATCGACGGCTGCAGAACTCGCAGCTATCCGAGCTGCTCTGGAATTTGTTGGTCCCAAATCATCACAGTCATGGTCCATATTTTTTGACTCGAAGGCAGCTCTCCAGTGCCTGCTGTCCCCCTTCAACCACGGACCTAACGCACAATTAGTCGCAGACATCCGACTACTTCACCATCACGCAACCGACAAGGGGCACAACATCATCTACCAGTGGATACCGGGTCACTGCGGAATTTCTGGAAATCACAGTGCGGATGACGCTGCCCGATCGGCCCACGATGGTGCCCCTATCGTATCGACACCACTGTCGAGAACAGACGCCGCCACAAAACTTCGTTCCCTCGCACGCGAGCTTACGCAGACTCTGTGGAACACCAGTGATTTCAGCAACGCACGCCTCCACAGATTGCATTCACGTCTGCAACTCCGTCTTCCACCAGGGTTACCACGAGCGGAAGCAACACTTCTGTGCCGCCTGTGGCTCGGCGTGGCATTCACGAACGCCTCTTCCTTCCGCATTGGAATGGCTGACAGCCCTGCTTGCGACAACTGTGGCTGCGAGGAGACAATCAAGCACCTCCTCTGTGACTGTCCCCGCTACAATGTGGCAAAAAAAGTGCTCGCGACTGCGCTTGAAAAACTGGACAATCGCCCCCTCACAGAGGAAAAAGTTTTAGGACACTGGTCTAAACGGGCTTCGGCACTCAAGGCCTTAAGGGCTCTGCTGAAGTTCTTGAGGGCTTGTGAATTGTGCGACCGGCTTTGAACGTTGTAGCGCGTAGGGTCGCGTTATTGCGCGAATTTTCTTTCATTTTTTTTCTTCAATCACCTTTTATTCCCTTTACCGCTTTCCCCAGTACCGGGTAGCAAGCCTGTATTTACACTGGCTAACCTCCTTGTCTTTCTTCCCGTTCTTTCTCTCTCTTCTCGACGACCAACTTCCGCCCGCTAGCCGTTTACTGTTATTTAAATATTTCCCGTAACAATATGTATTCGACATTTAATTCTTGAGTTACGCATTGAAATCCGCAGTTTAAGTTTTGAGTCTGCTTTGCAAATAAACTTCGCATTTGATAACCACATGGAAGCAAAAGCCAAAAGTAAATCTCTGCTATTAATACGTACGGCAGTCGGTTTTCAATCGCTACTTCAAAAAAATTCATTCTGGGGTTTTGCGTTTCTGGGGTTTTGCGTTACGCCGGAAGAAGCCCCCGCTTCTTCCGGCGCTGGCTTCCCGCTTCCTTGCTTGCGCGTGGGAGATTGAGTGAAAAGTTCCCCTTCGCCAGGTTGCAAGATAGGCCTGTGGTGCCGGAGCGCAGCGTCGCCCCGCCTCCCTCCACGTCCCCCGCACGCTTCCGCTCGGGCATACGGCGCACGTCGAAAATTTTATCTATACGGAACCTCACGGCGATGGCGACGACGATGGCGACGCCGACGGCAGAAATCCGGTTGAAGTGTCCATATAATTGCTATCGCAATAAAACAGCTGATATTGCAGTAACCAAGTGTATTCTACTTCGCTATTGGTGTAAATGTTCGACAGTGGCGTAATCGTGTTGCCGCCGAAAATTTACACCAGCAGAGAAGTAGAATACACATGTTTACAGCAATATTAGCTATTTTTTGCTTGTTTGATTTCTGCACCACCAGGTGGCAGCACCATACAGGCCACTCACGTTTACGGTTCCGGCAAAACGCCCCAACGCCCGGTCCGCCCACGTTTACCCGATTACCGGACAAGCTAAACCTTTCTAGTGACATTATGCTTGCACAGAACACTTTTTGGTTGACCCCGGAAGCTAAGTTCCAGCGAATCGCTGCAGAGGGCGAAATTAGTGCTTTTATTTTATGACAGATAGTACTAAGTTATTATTTTAGTTATTTACAGTAATATTAACTACAATCTCTGCTTTATAGCTGTCGTGAACGCAAAATAATGTTTAGCATCACCGATCTCTCACGTCATCTCTGCCTACGGCGTAGAAGTACAACTGTCCAGCGATCTGCGACGGCGACGTGCTCACGACTTCTTTTTATTGCGATAGCAATTATATGGACACTTCAACCGGATTTCTGCCGTCGCCGTCGCCGTGAGGTTCCGTATAGATAAAATCTTCGCCGCGCGCCGTATGCCCGAGCGGGGGACGCGCACTATCACGGAGAGCGAACGCACTCATCTCCCAGGCGCAAGCAAGGAAGCAGGAAGCCAGCGCCGGAGGGAGCGGGGGGGGGGGGGCACGCACTTCTACTCCGCCAACAACCGCGCTCGTCGCTCGTCCGCACCGTCTCTTATCTCCACACGGCTCTGACCTTTATGCGCCGTGCATTCGCCGCTCAGTTTCCGTTGAAGCGATAGACCGCACGTACCTTCGCCCGCTGCGGCGTATGCTTGCTGCCAGCGTTTTGACAGTCGTTGTCTGCAGTCATTCAGTGTCATCTATTCGTGTTTGTGCGCGCTCACACCACGCTTGTTCATTCAGTTAGTACTAGTCGGGCGACATTTTCCAACGTACGCTACACATGCAATGCTGCCCGGATCGGCAGTGCAGCGCTACAGGTGTGTCCCTTCGCACGCGCTGCCCACGGGAAGCGCTTCTCATCAACACCACCGTTTCACACGCGTCTTCTCGTGGTCATCGAGTCTCTCTTCATGTCGGTCTACTTACGCCGCAGCACATCTGCTTACTTAATCAGCTCATGTTTACTACAATTCATATTGCTACCAAAGCCGCTCACCTTACTTCGTATGACATTGCTGTGTTGCTATCGCATTCATTGCTTCGCCCTTAGGGCAAAACTCTGACTTTTTTTTATGAGCTAAAACAAGTCTTTCGCGCTATGGTATCTCGTGTTATTTGTCTTATCGTGATATCTTGTTTTCTCGTTTTTTTTAAGTTAGCTTGGCGCGGGTTAGCTGGTACATGCTCTATATAGTATATACTGTCCATTTACATCAACCTGGCCGCCATCTTAGGTTTCTAGCACGGCAAGAACATGCGTTAAAATAAAGTGACATACAACAGATGTCACTTACTGTCTGAATCGGTGTAAGCGAAACTTTAAAATATTACTGCGCAAAACGACACACCAGTGTAAAAAGCGCGCAGTCGTTTTCGGCGACGAGCACGTCCCGAACTTTACTCGCTCGAAGGGGTAAAAGCCGCGACGGCGCACAAACAGCAAAAGTAAACAACAAATTGATAACAGTGGTTATGCTGTGAAAACCGGTTACTGTCAAAAAGCTGACCATGTTGATGTGCTAATAAAGGTTTAGAATAGGGGCCACCAAAGTTCTGGGCCCCAAAAGAGCTTTGCGCGTGTTAGCGTTCGGGCATGCAGGAGTGAAGAGTGTTAGAAAGGAGTTTTGCGTTTGCGGATAGCGTGCTGTGCTTGCAGCGTCATTACGGCGTCAAAGAAAAGCTGATATAAATATTAAAATAAAATATACCATTTTATTATAAGAACAGTAATTTAAATTTTCGTGTTTTCGCGTTTAATTACAATTTAGAACTTATATTAGCAGCAAGCAACTTGTTGCGCTTAGTTTTGAGTAACCAACTTTACGTACCTTCACCCAGCCAAGTCAATCCGTGTTAGGCCTACGAGCCATGAAATCGACCAATGAATTCGGAATCAGCGGCTTCTAATGAATCAACCTTCATTACACATGCTAGTTGAGAAAATGCTATAACCGCAATCACTTCTCCTAGCTTACGAACTTCACGCATTACCATGAATCGAACCCAGTTTGGCGCTAGGTTAGAGCCGTCGCTTCGATGGGCGTCGTCATGTTTGTTGACGCAAAGTATTTTGGGCACCTTTTAGGGCTCCCGCTAAATCGATGAAATAGTGGGCTCGACGCAAAACCCAAACACAGTTTGCGTTTTGCAGATGCTCAGGGGCTTCGATGCTATTTCTTTGGGGCTTGAGGCCCATATTCTAAACCTCTGTAATAACTGCGGGGGTTTTACGCGCCAAAACCACAATGTGATTGGGAGGCATGACGCAGTCCGGAATAATTTTGGCCACCTCGGGTTCTTTAACGTACACCGAAATCTAAGTACACGGGCCTTCCTCTAATTCGCCTTGATCGAAATGCGGCCGCCATGACCGGGAATCAAACCCGCGTCCTCGAGCCAGCAGCGCGACACCTCACAAGCTAAGCTAACATGGCGGGTGAAGTTCATGTGATGTGGTGCACTGATGTCATCATGGCAATTATGTTTCGATATTAGCAGAATGATTATCTGCATCCGTGACGTTACGGGCAAACCATCTAGAAGTAAAAACACCAAAACCCACCTTTGGCTCGGGGTCTTGGTCCCACTCTTTTTTACACGTTCTAGCATATTTGGCCCACTTCCCCTTGTTTGGATTATCCTCTCTGAGGAGGATCTGATCTTACGTCCAACCTATCGAAATGCATCTCGAATGTAAGCACGAACAAAAATTCATCTAGCAGGAGAAGGAAAATGGCAGTAAAGCTTCGCGAAAGAAGCGTGGAGTAGGTCGAAAGCTGTGCCCGGCGCGAAACTTCACCCAGAAGACATGTCCATCACACTGGAGCGTGTCATCCACCCATGCTTCCCTTCTTTAATGTCGGCGCCACGATCACCCGACAGCCCCCACCCTATGTTATGGCTCTCCCTTCCCGAGCATAGCCATGTTAGTACAGTGTACCGTGAAAAACCCACTACTCCCAGGTTCATCCCGATGCCCGGGGATCGGGTGCATATCGGTCAAGCGGGGTGTAAGTTTAAGTGCATCAAAGATTGAAGCCACCGGCTGAGACAACGGCGCGGACAGGGAAGGGGATGGGGGGGGGGGTCATATCGCGCACGCACATACGCACAGCCACGCGGCCGGCTCAGCCAGCTAAAACAGCCTTCGAGATTTGCTTCTACGTATACCCGATCAGAGCCACCTCTGGAGCGTACTGGAGCGTGGATTAGGGCGCCACTTATAGCCCAAACAAAGCCAAGCCGCAGATTTTCAGTAGCCCAAATATAGCCACATAGGCAACTCGACGCCAATTTTTTTTCCAGTAGCCCAATTTGGTTATATATAGCCAAACCTGGCAACACTGTCAGCAGGGTGAATCAGGTGAATCTGGTGATGTCTCCGTCCGTCCGTCCGTCCGTCCGTCCGTCCGTCCGTCATTCCGTCCGTCCGTCCGTCCGTCCATCCATCCATCCATCCATCCATCCATCCATCCATCCATCCATCCATCCATCCATCCATCCATCCATCCATCCATCCATCCATCCATCCAGCGACCGCGCACGAATACGAAACCATTACCGCTTCTACCTTGCTTCTGTGCGATCAGCTGTCGGAAATGCAACTGAGTTTTCGCTGATACACTGTGCTCCAATCATGCTAGATTGAATCATGTGGATTGAAGACGTGTGCAGTAGTTAGCTGCAATAATAGTGACTGGTAGGTTAAGGAATGGAATGAATCTGTGTGGCCAAGTTCGCGGGCCGCTGCTGCAACTGTCCGAACGTGTTACCGGCACTTCGAGATGGACGGCTTTCCTCGAGGATACAGAAATTTGCTCATCCGCCAGCCTTGTATTGCTAACCTTGAAAGAAAGGGCTTCATTCCCAGAACGTCGGCAAGAGTGAGAACCACTCGTTAAACAATAACAATGTGGGTAGCGCCGCTTCCTGTCATAGTAAGTTCCGCGCATGTTATCTATAGACATTTTTACAAACCGACGTTTGAGTAGCGCCATTGCCCGACACGGGCGACGTCTAGCGTCAGACCATGTTTTGCTGCCATTGTGGACTGTGAGCCTTGCGAGAGCAGGCCGGCCGCAGTTGGGATGTGTGATCTTCGCCGCGCATTATTTCGACTGTTTTCTTCCGCTTGTGCTGCTTGGCTTGTTTCATGTTTCACGTGCTCGTGTGAGCGCTCAGTGTGGTGTGCCATGGCGACAGCAAGCCCAGCCAGTGGATGTGGTGTTGCGTCGTCGGTAGCGGCGGCAGCTGCGTCTGCTTCGTCGAGACCTGGCGTGCTAATCAGCGGTATATTTCATTGTTATTGCTGGGCACATGTGACCGTATCGTCCATAGAATCTGATTACCATTACGTTTCGCGATTGAGGGTTGCCTCATTTAGCGAAAGCAGAGGCGTACGTAGGTGTCGGGCAATGCTTAGAACTAGGCGCCGGCGGCCCATGACGCGTGTCCGTGGTTGGTATAATATGCGGTGGTTACTCCATAGGCTTCCGACGCAACTGAACAGATCAATCATGCAAGATGTATTGGATCTGGTGCAGTGCAAGGTGCTTATAACGAAATGTCAAAGCAGAAGCGTGGCGATCGAGCAGCACGGTACCTGCAGCGAACCGACGCGCGACCGTGATCACAGATGCCAGCGCAACTGATACAACTGAGGTGCTTGATTTTTATTTTTAGTATTTATTTATTTATACCTACTGGAAATTTATACCTACTGGAAATTGCATCGAAGAGCTGACAATTCTCGCAACCTATAATGAAATGTGCCGAAAATTGTTTACTAAAATGCGTTATTTAACTGATGTGTGCATTGGTTCATATTAGACTGAAATGCTAAATCCTCAGGTGATGCAGGAAACCAGCGAAGCGTGAACATACCACATCGGCAGTGGTCCCGCGGAGTGCTGTGTTGTGAAAACACTATAGTCCCCAAAATCGTTATTTTCCGCTGGTTGTTTGTGCACCCATAAACTGCACAGTGCTGGCCTGTAGCCTTTTGATGAGTATATGTCATTATTTATGAGCGTAAGTCATTTGGGATAAAAATAAACGGAAACATCGAAGGAAAGCTACCACTCCGCAACACAAGCGCAAGGCAAGGTCACAGTCCAGACCGAACAGGCAACACTGACACATACTCTCGACGCCAGACCGTCGGAAGCGCCCTCGTGAAAACGTCTATACACATCTGTCCCAAATGCCAAGAAAACTTACGCCCACTCTATCGCCAACGTATCAAGAATAAGTGAATTGGCGCACACTTGACGATATGCGCACTGTATACGCACAATAAATGACGGACTACACCGATGGCGCACGAATGGTCGAAGCTGAATGTTTCGTGACGGTCCACAAGAGTGAGCGAGTTACTAGCTGTAATATATCTTTGCTACAAGGTATTACAATGTACAAAACAGCTAGGTTTCAAGCCTTGTGCGCAGCAAGAACAAATATATCGGAACTGAGCACACACGCGAGTGATTAGGCAGAAAATAATTAGATAGTGGCCACACCGAGGAACTTCACTGAGTCAGAAACTGACAAGCCACTACTTCAAGATATTTGCCTAATAAAGAACAAAGAGCAAAACACACTTATCCTGACTGAATTCATGAGCGGAATGTTTGAATAGCTTGGAATACATATTTAGCCCCGCTTTTAGAAGAACTACCATGTACGCTGGTTGCGCCGTTTGGACATAGCTTAATCACCTCCGAAAGCGTTTTTGCATGTTCTCTGAAGCTGTCATCAAAGCTTCGTGTCGTCCACCTAGTCACCGTCTACGATATCTCCGGAAACAGATGTTTTTAGGCCGTACCGGCGTCATACACTTCCATTGTAAAAAAGGAGGCAACGGGGGCAGTTGAGGCAAGCAATGGACGCGTCACCACGTGATAAAACATGGCAGCGCCCACGGGATCGCCGCCAAAAGGGTCAATATTTGCCGCTAGCGTGGACGTGCCTTAACCGGAAGTGGGAGGTGTTTTGAGACGCGCGTTGGCGATGACGTATGTCACGTGACATTTAGAGCAGCACTCGGCGAGGAGAATAGCGAAGGAAAGAGCGAAACGAGCGAGGACCGTTTTTCGATCATCAAACGCGTGTAACTCCGCTATTAGGGCACCATTTCGAAAAATTCTCGCCGCTACGTGTTCGTTGTGGACTCGTGTACGACTCCAACACCACAACTAAATTTCGACCTCTGGCTGGTTTAGGGGCCCCTAAAAGGCTTTAAGGCCTTTTAGGAGCCTTTTGTCGCTGCGTTGCCACAGATATTGGCAAGTGCCTGCAAATTTCTTGTATTTTCCAACATGCGATAGCCGGCACCAAGCGAACGAGTTTGAAGACGGTGCATATTATCAACTGTGGCGTTTCATTGGCTGCACGGCTTCCGTCGTTGCTCATCTGCTGCGACTGACCGCGTAATGACGTGTTGCTTGAAAAACAAAAGTGCTATCTAGCGCGAAAATTCATCGCTGGAACCGAGCACAGTTTGCTTGGAGACTACGCACGAAAGCGGATTAACCTTGCAGCCTCACAAATGCATCCCGAACACCTAAGTGTTATGTAGTGGGGATGTCAGGGCTGCATATGTAACATCTAATGAATGTCCACGACATCCTGTAGATATTGTGTATATTTATACATCTAATATATATCCACAACATCTAATAGATATTTATTACATCAAATAGATATCCACGACATCTAATAGATATCCGTATTAACCACACTTACGTCCAGAGGACATCCATTGTACTACGTATGACTGTATCCGCTACATCTGATAGATATACACATTCACTTCCACTGGATGTGCTGTAGAAAACGACAAATAAACGGGCGCACGCGGGCACTGCGATGAGAAGTTGGAACGATGAGTAGCTCTCGGTCTGGTTTCTTCGTGTCTCGTTAGTTTTCTACATTTTGGTGCCGAAAACCTCCGTGCGGACTCGTTTCCTTCATCGCACGTCTCCAAGGGCCTTCTACGTTCTACCACTTCGCGCTGCGGGCGGCGAGGACTGACTGGATAACGCATCGTTTATGATCGGCGTGGAGGCCAGACTTCTATCTCAAGAGCTAATCGAATGAATCGCCTCAAGACCAAGTGGTCGGCTCGACAAACACAAAAGACGAAGATTTTGCAGGAAGCACATTTCTAGAATTATGAATTATTCCTATTTCACATCTTTATGACAAAATTCCTTTATCTGAAAATTCTTAATAGTATTTTTCTAACGAATGCTATGCAGATTAAGTTTTTGTTAAATTTCTCATAAACACAATTGGAACCGTCTGCTTCTTGGCCAATCCCCCGTAGTGGGTATGAGCCAAAGTTTAGGAAACAAGACAAGACAAGCACAGTTGCTACTTACAGATCCTACTGTGGACAAGCCCAAGCTTTCAAGTATGTTTGATAGTCTATCTCTAGCAACAATGACCTTTCGAAGCTTAACAATGCACTAGAAGAACACATTGCCGACGATGAGCTCGAAACAGAATATGTAACTGCTGCGGAATATAACGATCAAGCTATCAGCATGCTTGCCGAGATTCGCTGCAAGATCGCCGCGTTGGAACGCGTGGACAGTACGATGGAGTATGCTCCTCAGAATGCAACCCCGACAGTTCCTGACGCCATGTCCATAATAATTGGTTCAAGGCTTCCGAATCTGGATATGCCAACATTTAAAGGCGACATTCACAAATGAGCAGCTTTCTGGGAGCAGTTCGAGCCAGACTTTTCATCTCAACAACGCTATATCGACAACGACGAAGTTTTTCTATTTACAGCATTATCTTGCGGGGGAAGCGGCAGCGGCCATTGCCGGTTTACCGACTTCTGAAACTTGCAACGCAGATGCCATAGAACTTCTCAAAGACCGTTTTGGCGATCTTAAAAGGATAGTGCAGAGCCACCTGACAGCGCTTCGCCATCTACCTCATGTAAAGTCCGGAAGCGACGTACGCGGTCTCAAACAGCTACATGATGCCGCGCAACTAAATATCCGCTGTCTGACAGCACTAAACATACCCGCTCTCAGTTTCTCGGCAATGTTGATTGATATTCTACAGAAGGCATTGCCATACGAGATTGTTCTAGCATATACATGGCTTGCACCGACGTCACGTCCGGTCGCCGTGAGATGCCTGGCGGCCATGCTGACGCGCCACTGCCGGGCCACTGCTTGCTTAGCGCAGCCTCTGTTAGCTCGCATCGTGTTGGTTCGCGACCACTCGCAGCTTCAATATGGTTTTCTGCTCAGTCGTTGGCTGCTCCAACCGTAGCGACAGTTCCAGGCGAAAGAAGAAGCCTACTAACAGGAACTTCTTCCGAATTCCAAGGATCGTCGTAGACAGGTGCGAGCGCTCTAAGACGCTCAGCACAAATCGGAGCACGTTGTGGCTGGCTCGCATTAATCGAGCCGATCTGGACCCCCAGACCCAATTTACGTGTGTGCGGAGCGCACTTCGTGACAGGTAAGAGGCTTGTGCCGTGAACTAAATATTCGCGAAAACGTGGGAAGCAAGGACTACGCTCTGAAGAAGTGAATGTTTTTGATTCGCAAGAACGCCATCCGATTTTTTCGATAGCACGAACCCAGACTGGGCCCCGTCGCTGCATCTCGGCTACAGCATTAGGCAAGCAGATGCTGATCGCTACGAGCGCAGCGAGCTACGACGGCAGAGAAAAACGGGCGTATGCACACCAGATAACCTGGCCGCGAACAGAGCAGTGTAAAAGACCAGGCATTGTTTATCTTCATTACTGTATTTTTACAGTGGAAATCAGACTAATCGGGGCAGAATTTTAACCTCGTAGCGTTTGCTGACATGCTCGGTAAATTTTGGTACGCGGGCGTCTTTGAAGTTTGCCCATCATCCAAAAATGGTGCCACCACATTCAGATGCACGATTTATTTTTCACTCCGCGTAAATCACAACAATGGCAGGCTATTTTTCGAGAAAAGTGCCAGAAAAGGTTCTTGAGCTCACCTCTCCGAGGAGAAGCACCTTTTCGTCTCGTAAACGCATTGCAGACAGGCTTCTCGCCCACACGCTGGTGAAATAGTTGTGTGTTTCCATTTATTTGAAAGCTTTCATTTCTTCCAACGTCACAAAGCTGGAGGAGTAAACTAGATAGTTTACGATATCCCCGTGGGTCACTTCAGGGAACAGATTCACGTCGATCGTCGTGTCGACGCCCGGTCGCAGCGTGTACGGGTCCATACCGCCGCATATTTGCACCTTTTCTTCATAGCGTACGCGCACCGATCCCACAAATTCAGAGTAAACGCCTGCACTCAATGGCTCACCCCTCTGGGGAGCAGACTTCGTTCCCGAATAGATAAGAAAACAATTCACAGCGTACCGGGAGCGGTCAGGCATCACAGGCAAGGCACTTGTCGGTACGGACCGCACGGACGGACAGCTGCGAAACGAATGGGTCACCAGCATAGACGCCGGCGCTTGATTGGGGCGGAAGTGACCTCACGTGCAAGCCATGTATACACGAGGAAAGCGGAGTCAGACTTTAAAACAACATGCGTGTGATACGAACGCCTCGGAGCCATGGCAGCACTGGCAGCTGTAACATCGGAAGCGGAGTTGAAAGAGCTGCTCATTCACACGTGTTGAGTTAGAAAGCCGAGAGCAGTGCAAGGCAACGTCACAATGATTTGTCGATGACTGTGCTGAGAGAACTCGAGGCAGCAGCACCGCTTCCATACTGCACAGTGCGTCATACAGCTGGAGCGAGTGTTTCTTCTGTCGATCTAAGAAGCACGGTACACGCGCCTGCGACGCCAACCTCTCTCGTGCTTCCAAAAAAGAGAAGCTAACTAAGGATAATCACTGTTATAGATGTACATCACGAGGTCACCAGGCAGGGTCTTGCAATGTCAAACTCACGTGCTTAGCTTCTCACGGAAGACACGTCTGAAGCATGTGTGACCCTAACTACAGAAAGAAACACTACAGCGGAAACTTCGTGAACAGCGGCGTCTTCGGGTATGTCACAAAAGAGCGCTTAATCCCAGCGCGCGCCGCGTGTCACGCAAGCCAGCGAAAGAACACGCCGGCCCCGCGGCAACTTCAACAGAGGGGGAGAGCGCATACGCCTCAAACAGCGACGCGAACAACGGCGCCGAAACGTCTAGAAGAGCCTCGACGAAGCGACGTTAACCGGAGAGAGAGAGAGAGAGAGAGCCCACGCGCGCGCCGAGACACCTTCTCACCCGGCGAGTCGAGAGAGATAACTACAGCGTGAGCGTGCGCCAACAACATGAGTCATCACCCCCCTCGACAAAGCTCCGACAGCAGCGGTCGAAGGTACGAGAAAAGACGAGAAGCTTCCCAAGCTTTGGCCATGCTACGAGATCACGACTCCGATAGGAATGTTCGAGAACGCCTGTGGAAGCGATATAACCGCCGTGCGAGAATCGTTCAGTGGAGTTCAAGAGTTCAGTCCACACCGGTGAAGTGATGTAACGTGAAGACCGAGCGTCTGCGGAAGAAGGGGATTCCCCGGCAAGCTAGTCGACAGGTTCATCGACCATCTGAATTTCCGGAAGAAGTTATTTCTTCGAGATTTGCCCCGAGTTACGCCGAGATCGTCTGACTTCGCGACCAACACTGGTGAATACGATTGGACACTTAGTGCTCCTTTTTTATTTTGTGTTTTACGTGTTGGATTCTTAGTGTTTGTCGTTAATTATTTTTTTGTGGTTGTTAATACCCATCTGATTTGTATTGTGCATCTAGCCTAAGTGTATCTAGCCTAAGTGTGCACGTGTGTGTGTAACTGCCTTGTGTGAAGAATATATTTTGTTGTGTTTTGACAACTCTGGGCTCTGACTCGGTCTTTGGACAGCAACCGGCGTTCGCTGGTGCACCAGAGGGCCCACTCTTAACTGTCCTTGCTTTCGTGGGATTATTTTCGGAAGCTGATAAGTCGGCTTTGGAATTTGGTCTGGCGTCTGCGCCTCGATCACGGGGTCTGTGACAGGGTAGCACTGCAGGGATAGTCTCGTCGCAATCAGTAATCCTTTGCGATAGAGATTCCTCAATCGTTTGCCGAAAGACGGACAAAGACGCGTATCTGCCCACTTTTGACGCCTTTGTCGTTAAAAGTAACAGGTCCAGATACATCAGAGGGATTCTGGATGAAGGCAGTGATAGATCATTCATCACAGAAGATCTCGCTGTAAAACTGCAACTGCACGTTACTGGGAGAAACCAAAATTTCATTCAACTCGTTTGGCAATGCATCCCCAAGTTCTGTTGAAACACAAATAGTTGTTCAAGTACCACTGCGTAGCCCAACACTGTTCCGATAGCTATATAATTCAAGCAATTGCGGTTCCAGTTATCTGTCCCGATATTGCTGCGCCGACAGCTGATAACTTCATTCAGAAGCTGCGATGTGACGGCAAATTTTTTGCTGACGAAAATAATTTTCTTGGAGCGGAGAAAAAGAACGGCCTCAACTTGTTGATAGGAGCTGACCATCTTTGTAAAATCATGGCGGGAGACGTTGTAAGGAGCAAAGAAATTCAATGATTGGTCGCAATCAACACGACATTTGGATGGACACTGCAAGGGCCTAGTTGCCGAAAAGCCTTTCTTGACTGCGACGTTAACCTTATGGTCTGCGTTCTGCGAGGGAAAACGATGAGATACAATGAAACAACCTCGTAAGTTCTCCAATCGTTCTGGCAACTCGAAGCAATGGACATCGCAGATTCTGGCGAACCGCCCTCACATGAGTCCATAGCACGGTTCCAAGGAACAATTCACAAGAAAAATGGTAGATACACCGTGGCGTGACCTTGGAAGGACGATCAGAAACAGCTACTTGGATTATTGGAGCGATACGACACAGTCATCCGGCAATACCTGGAGCAAGGACACGCTGAAGTGGTACCTAAGAATGTTCTATGGATTGGGCCACTTATATGCCACACCTAGTTGTAAGAGAGGAATCGCTGACCACTAAGCGCCGGGTCGTGTTTCACGCATCATCACGCGCCCGAAGCTTTCAATCCCTCAACGCCTGCCTGGACTAGAACCTCAATCCAGTGTTGCTACAAGTACTACGCTCATCGTAGGATTCGACGCATTTTTCCTGCGTCATGTGGACAGACTCAGCGAGTACACTGATCTGGATCCGGGGTGACTATAACAAGTTGGGTCAGTTTGTAAACCATAGAGTGACTGAAATCGCAGCAGTTGTTGATCCACTGCTATGGCTTTACTGCCCAGGAGAAGACAACTCGTCAGATTTATTGACTAGGGTCGTATCTGTAAAAATCCTACGTATATGTCGCAGCTGGCGGAGCGGACTTGAATGGTTATCTCATCCAAGATCAACCCGGCCTACAAAATCAGATGTGAACACACAGATCAACGAAGAGTCAGAGTGTGACATACAACATGTACTTTTTCAAGATCCGGGAAAAGTCGACACCCTTATTGGCGTAAGGAAGTTTAGCAAGCTGCAGAAGCTCCTGCGCGTCACCCCCTGGGTATTTTGATTTGTGGATCGAAGCAGTCGCACTCAAACGTCGCTCGGAGGAACTATTTCGACAGAGGAGCTAAACAAGGATGAAATGTTCTGGATCTGTCGTGTCCAGCTCGAAGTATTCGCGAATCAAATTGAACACCTTCAGCTTAGAGACACCGTCACGAAACACTCCGTACTGCGCGATCATACTTAGCTGGTGGTACTTACCATACATACCTAGACAAAAGCGGGCTGCTTCGACTTAATGAGCGACTTGAAAACAAGGACGCTAGGGAGCCCTCTCTAATAAGTTCTGCGCATTTTCTGGTCAGACATTTCTTTCTTGCCTCTCCAGAGCTAACTAACAGTGACTACAAAACTCGAAGTGTTCAGGCTACGCGACGCGACGTCATCGAAGAACTTAAAATCCCTAGATGTATTTGGCCACTGGGACGAGTCGTAGACGTCTGTCCCGGTCAAAATGGAATGACTTGAGCCTGCCATATGAAAGCTCACGATGCCAAGTTTATAAGGCCAGTGCAGAAATCGCACAAGCTCGAATTGGACAACACTGCTGGGGGGCGTTGTCCAATTGTCATACTGCTGTAGAAGTAGTATGTAGAAAAAGACGAATAAACGGGCGCAGGCGGTCACTGTGAAGAGAAGAATAAGTTGGAACGATGAGTAGCTCTCTGTCTGGTTTCTTCGCGTCTCATTAGTTTCCGACATGTGCTTTGTACTATTTTTGCCTGTTCCTTATATTCGTCATGCATGCCTTCACGGGGCCTCTTCAATTTGTCCCAGACTGCCCTGGACTGCTTGAGACGCTATTAAATTCGATGAGCGTTGGCGTACGCAGCTTATCGGACAGTCCTGGACTGTTTGGGACAGCAAATCAAAGAAGTGCCACTGTTACTAAGCGGAAAAACTCAAGTTGTCACCACCAGCATATTTATTATGAAACCTCTTGTTGGTATCAACCTTTTGCCAAGTACGTAATGATCTACGCAATAGATGCAGTTAAATACAATGGCAGATTGCAGATATTACAAACTAAATGGGTGCACATAATGAAAAACTTCCTCTGTCTTGCGGAGAAGAACTGGACACTGAAAATACAACATAATGCCTTCTTTTAGTTTCTGAAAGGCAGAACGAGCACTTAACGCACGAACCAATACAGGTATATCATATACGCACACCAGTTAAGCATAAACATGCTAAAGGACAAATAGAATGACAGTAAAGGTAACGCTTGAAAAGGAACGGTTCTTTCATAAACAACAAGACAAGTTCTTAGGTGAGCAACAGCGCAGTGCTAGCTACACTCTTTCCAGTAAAATAAAGCACAAATGGCACAACATGAGACTTCTCAAGAAAAAAAACGGAATTCACTTATCGAAACATCAAACCACTCTTTGACTAGCTTTGTATTCAACAATAAGAAAAGGAAAGAAAGAAATAAAGAAGACCCAAAACAGAAATATCTTATAGAAATAAAGTTCGTAGAGACGGAACATTCATATAGGGACGGATTACCAGCGAAGCTGTTTAGGCTGCATACATGGACTGCATAAATGCGCTGTATACATTATGAAATCAAATTTTTTTTTCATACGCAACGCAACCACTGCTGCAGCCATGCCGGCACCTCCGACGCGCGTGCCGTTATAACCACAGAAGCGCAGGCCACGTGCACAGGCGCCGTCGCCACAAAAGCTCCTGCAGCAGCGCTGGCACCTCCGACACGCGTGGCGGTATAGCCAGGCCCCGCACACTCTCAAGTTTCAGCGATCGCCACAGAGGGAGAAAATCAATCGCGGCACGTTCCAGCATGAGGCGCATAAGTGGCACTACTGTAATTTGGTCGGATACTTTAATTTGTATTTTTTCTGCGAGGGGCGCTCAAGGCAGCTAAATATTGGATCTATATATGTACCGATAATAACCGACAAATATAATTGCAGACCATTGTTTTTATTGGACTTCTGTTATTAAAGTGTCTTCAAGCAGTCTTGAAGGCCCGTACAAACAGGGCTGGGTGTCGCTGATACACGATTGAACACAAAAAATGGAAAAACGACCTAAATAAAGTTTTTCTAGTCCAGTCAGCATCAAAAGTAACCACCAGCCGAACGCACGAACTTTGTCGTCGTCTCCTTCTATTGCATGTCGTGCGACACATATAAAGCAACAAGTTATAAGGCACGATGGCGTGCTCGTGGTGGTATTATCTCACGCGAAGAATGTGAACTGCATTAAGCATTGTCGTTGACTTCCACTTATACGTAATACATAAAGGGTGTTTTTCCAAGTGTGCCGTGATAAAGACTGTGCTTACTAGCCTGCTTAACTAAAACGTAAACGTGCCGTGTACTGCGCTCAGACACACTATATGCATGGGGCTGCTGAGACCTAAGTTTATTAAAAGAAGTTAGTTTCCCGGTCACCAAGGGTTGCGGGAAACGTGGTCTGTCGGCTGGTTTTTCACCATTTTGTGGCCCAATTTAACCCGCCAATTTAGCTTGCGGCGGCAAGTAGCCTTACAAAGGCTTTCACCACCCTAAAACAACGCTGCACGTAGGCTCCCGACGGAACCCGCGCGCGAAGGTGAAGTTGGACAAAAAAGCTGCAGTTGCCGGGAAGCCTGATAAGCAGCCATAGATATCTGAATGCTATCGCGTTCCACTCTTAAAGGGGAATCTTAAGCGTCCCCCAACACGCGTAGTGGTAATTCTGAGACTTGCGCAGCTTCGGCTATATGCCACGTACTCAGATATCGTCCCACGTTGCTTTGGAACTCACTTACCAAGGTTGCCCATGAGCATGGATACATGGCGACCACTGGATGACGCCGACGCAGTGACGATGGAATGACGAAGAAGGAATGATGTCGATGAAACGAGAAAGGTGCATAACGAGGATGACACGACGATGTTGATTCTTAAATTATGGCGAGGGCGTACCAAAGACATGACGACGACGACAATAAGTGCTCGGCCACGGTGTGACGACTATACGGTATGACGACAACCGGATGAAGAAGCGGGAATGACGCACGACCAAGACGACATGACGATGACTGCACGACGACGGATGCATGATGGCGTCTGTGTGACGACGGGATGACGAAGGTGGCGTGACAACGGCGAGATAATGACGATTGAATTACGACTGCATGATTACGATAAGGCAAACAATTGGAATGACAATGACAAACAATTGGAATGACGTCGGTGTATCGACTAAGGTGGTGTCACGACCACGGCACGACGACAATGGTATGACGATATGACGATGGTGAAAGGACAGTGTGACGGCGATGGCATGACGAGAGTCGGATTGCCACGCGACTGGCGCACTTTATGTGTATTCGCGGGCTGCTTTCACGCTCGGTAAAACACTTTTATGTAGCACGTTTTGAGCAACAGAAAGCTGTATAAGGAGTTTTTCATGTTGCTCTACAATTTTCTCATTGACAATTTGATAATTAGGGCAGTACTTCTCGAGTTAGAGAATTAATTACAATTACCTAATTTAATCTCAGTAACGAAAAAATTACTGGCCGCTACTCCACTGTACTGGAAACAATACGCACTAGGTTTTCTTTGCGTAACGCCGTTCCTCTTTTTTTAAAAATCGTGCTGTGATAGCTGGGACACCCTTTATATATATATGTATTATAAGGAACCGTTTATTCCAGCCGAGCCCGAGCTACGACGAAGAAGAACAAGCTGTGCGGCTGATGATGATGATAAATACAGATGGGGAATTTGTACAAGTGATGATGATGTGTAGAGATGAAGAGTCAGTCATGGGTCGCGCTCACAAGCAGAAGCAGAACCTTGCATGCGGTCGAGAATAGTTCGGCAGTATGGGTCGGCACGTTGGTGGGAAACAAGGACAGATTGGAGATTAGGTTTCAGCCAGTCGAGCGTTGAGACGTACAAGGGTGAGGAGGTGGACTCGATCAGTACGATTAGGCGATGATGAGTCATTATTGCTCCGCAAAGGGTAACGAGATAGAGCATCTGCGTCTTGGTGACTTTCCAGACCAGTGTGTAACATCGAAATCGTACTCGATGTTACATACTATCGTACATCGAAAACGTATCACCGATAGAGCACTGCACGGGCCGATCTTTTCAGCCCGAGCCCGGCCCGGGCCCGTTTTCAAGTTGGGCGGCCCGTCTGAGCCCGATCAAAACTTTTATGGCGAGACCCGGGCCCGGCCCGGGCCCGGAAATAATCTACGTTACCCACCCGGCCCAGCCCGCCACCCCTTTACCTTAGGTCAGAGCCCGGCCCGAGCCCGGCTCGAAACTGTTCCAAACCCGGCCCGAGACCAAAAAATACATGTTTTTCAGAGTTGAGACGCCCGAGAATAACTCGCTGCACGTTACATGCACACCACCAGAAAGCCCGAGCCCGGCCCGGGCCCGCGTCAAAAAACCCGAGCCCGGCCCGGGCCCGGGTCAAAAAGCAAACGCCGTGCCCGAACCCGGCCCGAGCCCGTGAAAAAACTGCTCTACCCGGCCCGGCCCGGCCCGTGGGCGGGGCCGGGACGGGTAGAGCAGTTTTTTCACGGGCTTTCGGGCTTCGGGCTTTCGGGTAAGCCCGAGCCCGTGCAGTGCTCTAATCACCCAGCGACCAAGGTGACCCGATAGGTTCTTTAGCGACCCTAGCCAGCACAGTGCGTGATGGTCAATGACGACTGTAAAGTGGCGGCTGTGGAGGTATGGCCGAAACTTTTGCACTGCCCAAACAACAGCAAGGCACTCTTGTTCGGTGATGGTGTAATTTTTCTCGGCAGCAGTCAGCGTCCCACTGGAGTAAGCAATGACTCGTTCACGCAAGGTGGTGTCACATTGCAGGAGAACAGCACCGAGACCATGACTACTGGCGTCAGTGTGAATGATAATAGCTGCACTTTGGTCAAAGTGGCACAGTACCGGGTTGGACGTCAGGGCCTGCTTGAGTATCAAAAAGGCCCTTTCACATTCGGCGGACCAAACAAAGGGCGTGTTATTTGAGAGGAGTTGACGGAGCGGAGACGCAAGCGCAGCGAAGTTGCGTATGAAGTGCCGGAAGTACGAAGCCAGTTCGAGAAAACTGCACAGGTCTTTTTGGCGCAGAGGACGAGGAAACTCATGTACGGCGGAAAGTTTCTCGGGGTCTGGTCGAATGCCTTCTTTGCTGACTAAGTGCCCCAGAACTTTGATAGTCTTGCCTGCGAAAGGGCATTTTTTCGTGTTGAGCTGTAGGCCAGCGTTTGCGAGGCAGGTTAGCACTTGATCAAGACGCTGCAGGCGTTCTGGGAATGTGGCTGAATACAATACGATGTCGTCGAGATAGCAAAGACAAGTCTTCCATTTTAAAGCGCGCAGGACATTATCAAGCGTTCGAAGGTGGCAGACGGATTGCAGAGCTCAAAGGGCATCACATTAAACTCGTATAGCCCATCTGGCGTGGCAAAAGCGGTTTTTTCCTTGTCGAACTCTGACACTGGTATTTGCCAGTAGCCGGATCTAAGATCAAGACTAGAAAAATATTCGGCACCATGTAAAGCATCTAGTGCGTCGTCGATCCCTGGCAAAGGATAAACATCCTTGCACGTGACCAGGGGCTGGAGCAAAGTCGTATTATATTCCGTCGAAGCATGTCCGATACATTTTTCTTGATGATTTCGCCCTCCTTATGAGACACGCGATATGGCCGCGGGTGAACAATGTGGGAGCCGTCAGTGTGCATGCGACGAGTCGCAGCAGCTGTCATAGCGAGGGCTGGCGAATTGATGTCTGTCACACACGCCGTGAACAAGACGCCAACGCCGGACCAAATTCCAAAGCCGACTTATCAGCTTCTGCAAATAATCCCACGAAAGCAAGGACAATTAGTAAGGGGCCCTCTGGTGCGCCAGCGAATGCCGGTTGCTCTCCAAAGATCGAGTTAGAGCCCAGAGTTGTCAAAACGCAACAAAATATATTGCACACACACGTGCACACTTCGGCTAGACACATCACAATACAATTCAGATGGGTATTCACAAAACACAGGAAAATAATTCACGACAAGCACTAAGAGTCCAACACGTAAAGTACAAAACGAATAGGAACTCTAAGTGTCCAATCGTTTTCACCCGTGCTGGTCTTGAGCCAGACGATCTCGGCGTAGCTCGAGGCAAATCTCGAAGAAGCAACTTGTTCCGGAAATGCAGACGGGGGGCTCGATGAACTCGTCGACTAGCTTGCCGGGGAATCCCCTTCTTCTGCAAACGGTCAGTCTTCACGTTACATCTCTTCACCGGCACGGTCTGATTCCCCACTGATTCCCGCATGGGGATTTATAGCCTTCGGAGGCGTTCTCGAACCTTCCTGTCGGAGTCGTGATCCCGTCGCTCGAACAAAGCCTGGAAATCTTCTAGTCAATTCTCGCATCTTCGACCGTCGATGTCGCAGCATCGTCGAGGGGGGGGGGGGTGACTCATCCTGCTGGCGCACGCTCGCGCTGTAGTAATCTCTCTCTCGACTCACCGGGTGAGAAGGTGTCCCCAGGTAGCACAAAAGAGATACATAACGTGTTCGTAGCGTTTATCCAAGACGATAAAAACAGTTTCAAGAAGACAACATTGAGACAACTTCGTTGGTAAAACGTCGTATATATCGGCTAATGTCCGGCCTAATTACTTTTCTGAGACTATCTATACCATGTCTTAAAGACGTATTCGAGAAGGTCGTCTAGAAATAGGATTGGGAAAGAAACAAATTAGCCCTTTTCCAAAGCTATTCATATCCAATTTCTAAACGTTTTTAAGACGTTATCAAAAAGCTTGTCTAGAAATGGTCTTGGCAGGTTTACAATAATCTGAAGCTAATTTCAGGGGGTTCCAGATGAGTCGAAGCGTCGGTGTCGAGTGCAAAAGAGCTCCGGGTGCTGTGCCAAGCACTGTTGCCTATCGACGCCGACGCATCCTTTACCAAGTCACATGAAAATGAACATGTCCCCGAAAATGAATCTTAAATACTGTCTTTGGTATGTAGCAACAATTTTTACAACCAAAATGGGAATGAAATCCCGCTAAGAAAAATGGGAGCGTCTGGACGAGCGTCCAGGCCAGGGCTTTTCCACCAAGTGCGCATGGAATGAGGACCGTACGACGAAGCAAAAGTTTATTGAAAAAGTGCAAGATATCAGCAAAATGTATAAGAAATACAAAGTAAACTGAATTAAAAGTACCCCAACAATGACTAAAGTTCGCAGATACAATTCTTAATGAACTAAAAACTGATAAACAATGACTATAATATACAAACAAAATACGTAACGTTTCTTATTTAGTAAAGTGAACAGCCCATGCAGTCAGATGAACAGACTAGAGTTATTTAGAGATTGATATCACAGCAACTGCAAGAAGCAGACTGAGAAATGTGAGATATAATCGCATGGTAGCTGCCTACAAGCAATGTTACCAATAATCTAGATGCAATTGAAAAGAACACAAAAAGGAATAACGCCGCATAGTATCAAAAAAAAACACTGGGAACATGTTAAAATAAACAATACTGCCTTTTCGATACGTCAAATAATGTAACGGTGTAAATTAAAAGAACCATAAAACCAAAAAGCAACAATCAAGTAAAAATAGTATAGAATACTCAAACGGGGAAATCAGAGTCACTGATTTCCCCGTTTGTCACTTATCATTGTATTGCAGTGTACGATGAGACTGAGTAATGCTACATAAATAATATAATCTTAGCATTCTAGTACACGAGACATGGATGTATAAGCCTCATATTACAAACTTATATAAACCTGGAAAATAAACTATTGCACTGAATGCTTCATTGACGTAACCAAGGAAGTAATTCTTGGTTTATATGAAAAGCATTGTACAAGAGGCACATATGTACAACTCTAGAAAAAAACAAGCATAAGGTCGCAATGAATCATATTCAAACCAGTGAATACGTTTGTACACTGCCATGTTTCACTTTACACACATCTCCTGTTTGCTAATGTAAAAAAAAGCGCTCTCAATGACAAGAAGCTTTTGCACATGTAACCCCGAGCAAACGCTTTACCAGTTCGCCCTCTAGCACACATCGTCATCTTCCTCAGCCGCTTTTTATACAGGGTGTTTCACGTAACTTGGTCCAAACTTTAAATATGCAAATGCGACGTAGCTTGACAGAACCAAGGCAATGTTTGTCGCCGCTTAGAGATACTCAGATTATTTTCTGAATTCCACCTAATTATATAATTAGTCTTCGTTAATTCTTCAACTTCTCGATTATTATACTTAGATAAGTGTCAATGAGAATTGTAGAGCAACATGAAAACCTCCCGATAGAGCTTTCTGTTGCTCAATACGTGCTACTTAAAAGCGTTTTTCCGAATGTGATAGAAGCCCCCGAACACACTCAGAACTGCCGCGCGACTGGCCGCTCGAGCCAGTTTGCGTGCATTTTGACACTTATCTCATTGACACTTCAACTGAAAAGTTGATTAATTATTGAAGACCAATTATATAATTAGGCGGAATGCAAAACATAATATGAGTATCTATAAGCGACGGCAAACATTACCTTGGTTCTGTCCAGCTACGTAGCCTTTGCACGTTTTTGAAGTTTGGCCCAAGTTAAGTGAAACTAGAGGCTTGGGCTAGTCGGTACATACTCGACAGAGGAACAGCGCGAAAAGACGAAGGGCAAAAAGAGGAACACACACCAGAGCTGATGTGTGTTCCCCTTCTCGTCCTTAGTCTTTTCGCGCTGTTCCCCTGTCGAGTCTGTATACGGCGAACTCCGGCGCGTGTCTTTGCTGCAAGGTAAAAATAAAGGGAGAACAAGAGAGCTTCGTCTGATTCTGCCATCGGTCCGAACGGTACTAAGGTCTTTTACTGAAGGCGAAACTGCCGATCTTCGAGGTGCTACAGCGGAACGGTCGTTGTTGCTACAGCACCTTTTGCTGAATTGTCAGCGATGCGGTTGGCCAGCTCGGTATGATTATCGAGGGACATGTCTTCTTGTGCGGCATCCAAGGTGACCACCCAATTCTGCGGCAGGCGCTGAAGGAACAGTTCACGCAGCAGCGGCCTGTTTGCGTCCAGCCTAGTCACTCAGAAGCCGCCGCATACGACATAGAAGTTCCGACGCTCGACGAGCTCCTGTTGGTTTAGGAGCTGCTGAAGCCGCCTGCGGGCAGACACGGACTTGCGATCCTGCATCGTCCATTTGAAGTGGTAATAAGGTGAGGTGTCATGGGGCGAGTCCACAACTTCTTGAAACTTCTCAACCACCTCTGTCTGTAGAGAGTACCGAGACAGCACGGAGAAACCACGCGCGCTGCGAGGTAATGTGCCGAAGGTCGAATATGGCCTCCACCTGAGTAAATCAGGTTGCAGGATTTTGTGGCCCAAAGGATGGCAGGTGAATCTCCAACGTGGCGATTCCGTCTGCGCTGGTAGTTGGTCTCTCGTTGGTGGCATCGTCCATGACGGGATGCTCGCCGTACGATCACATCCGGGTCACCATGTTATAGCGACCGAGGTTAGGTTCACTGCAACAGCGAGCAGAAGATCTGAGAGCCGTTCGGACCGATGGCAGGAGCATAAGCAGCTTTTATTTTCCTCCCTTTTTTTTATAACCTCGCAGCTCGCAGCACGAGGCACGAGGCACACGCGACGGAGCGCGCCATATATAAAAGGTGGCCGAGGAAGATGACGATGGCTGATAGAATCCCAACTTTCACATCCAAAAGTATTTGTGCACACAGTCCAGGCAGAATTCCATTGATGAACAGCTTGGGAGCGCAACACTTAACATTATTCAGTGCCTCTTGCAATGGAACTGTCGTACATGCTGGTACTTGAAATGTATTTAATGTAGACACACTTGTTGCCCCATTTTGTCGAAGTGGACACGTATCCTGCACTACGCTGGTAGTTGAAATGTTTTGAATGCAAACGCAGTGGCTTCAGCAGAAAGGCTTGCCCACGTACTATCGCTGGCATATACAGGGTGTCCCAGCTAACTTTAGCCAGAGTTAAAAATATGCCGGTGCACACTAAGATGACGCGACCGAATGCATGTTGCGGACTATTGTTTGCAGTAAATCACACTATCTTTTGTATTCGGATCAATTGCATAGTTAGCTGATATTAAATAACCAACGAAGCAAACAAAATTCAAATTATTAAGTTGTAGAGCGGTCTACAAGCCGTCCGATTTAACAGTTTCTAACTTTCCTTTTGTTAAGAATGATTTTTTTTCCCTCTTACTACAGATGCCTGCGAAAAAAATAAATACCACGTGACATGCTCGCTTGCGTGCCGTGATTGTAGTGCTACCAAACGTTCCGCGTACAAACGAACATAACATTTAGCAGGGTGTGCTGCCGCTTAAAACGCGACAGGGCAAGCGTTATCGCAGTGCAAGCGATCACGGTTGCTGGTGTAAATCGCGCTGCCAACGCCTGCGTCGTTGCCCTGTCGCCTTTTAAGCGGCAACACCCTGCTAAATGCTATGTTCGTTTGTACGCGGAACGTTTGGGGGAACTGCAATCACGACGCACAAGGGGGCATGTCACAAGGTATTCTTGTATTTTGAGGACATCTGCAGTAAGCGGGAAAATACTAATACTTAATAGAAAGCTAGAAACTGTTTAATTGGACGTTTTGCAAACCACTCTTCTTTCCTAACTTTGATGCTTCAGAAGTTGGTTCATTAATCTTAAGTAATTATGCAATAAAGCAGAATACAAAAAATATTACTTACACCATACGATGGTAAGCAACATGAGTTTGGTCGCATTAGAATGCATCGAATATTTTGAAATTCTGGCTAAAGTTAGCTGGGACACCCTATATATGCATTTGCTGTTCACTTGGTAGCACCAGAGGTAGCACTGAGGTGTAGCACTGAAGACTTCCCTCTAGGTGTGCTTGCTAGATAAGTGTGGAGGCGTACACATTCTTTCAAATTTTTCCAGTTTGTAATGAAACGTAACAGCACAAGTAAGCTACAATGTTAAAGACATACTAAATTTTATTATGACTTATGAAAGTGATATGTACACAAAATATGCAACTACAACACTGTGTCCGGATCATAATAACAAACCTAATGAGGGGAACTATAACAATTATTGCAGGAATTGTTTTGAAGAGGCTGCTCAATGAAATCCCATATGTAGATTCTACATTAAATTTACCAAGCATTTCAAGTGAAATTAGCGACAGCTTATGTAATACCATTTTAAATTGCGTTCACTCGCCCTTCCTTTGCTAGCAGTGTGATTGCTTGCATTTCTTAAGCGATTTGGAGAACGCCCTTTAAAGCAGATGAGGGAAGATGTCCCAATGTATGTTCATGTGTTCTCCCGCACTTTCACCAGTGCCCGCTGTGTTGAAGCCAGTGGACTGAATGAGAACGATCAGTTGGCACATTCCAAGGGAGCAAGAATAATTAAAGCCGCTTGCGCTTAAAGCATTATCACGTTTTAAGTCACCTGTCAACTGCTCACTACCATTCAAGACACCACATTCAGGCACAATGCATTGTCCGATACTTCTGAGGTTATTGGTACACTGTTGCACTGTAACCGTATTTTGAACTTAGACCTCCCCGCAGGGACCAATTTATGCAACTAATCATGCACGAATCCATTCCGCACTGCTATGGTTAAAATGGCCGTGTAAATAACCCATCACATGGACTCTAAGCAGCAAATGCTATGTGCTTTTACCGTTCAACTTACTTAGTGCGCTGACATGCCTAAATAGAGGCTCCTCTGCTCTGTCTGATGTACGATAGGAAAATTTGTTGCACAAGGACCAATAACCGCGGCATGCCCTGTTGCACGAAGTGCACGAAGAGCGCACAAATCGTTCAATCGGTGACGTAGGGTGGCAGAAATTGGGCGAGCGAGCTGATTGGCGACGCGACAACGGCGAACGGGACTGGGGACCACGTGGCGATGGCGAACGACAATAGGGCATGGGGGGAGCGTCTTCAGCGGTGGTTTGGGGATACTCGAGGTAGGGGTGAAATCGACCATGATCCATGTCGGGGTGATGGTTGTTTCCATAGGGAGCCTGATACCAATACCACCGGCTGTTACAATGGCGGGCCACGTGTCCAATACGACGGCAGTTAAAGCAAATGGGACGGTCATCAGCAATCCTCCACTCGGCTGGGTGGCGAGTACGGAAAGGCGGCCTTTGACCTTCGGCGTGCGAAAGTGAGGGACGGCGGTCGATCAGCTGGGAAGGAGCTGCTGCGCACACAGAGTCCAGGCCAGCATTGAAGAGCTCCTGATGAACGATAGCTTAGACTAGTGGCACCATTTGGGAGCTATGGTCACAAGTATGGCCGCACGTAGAAGCAGGAGACGCAGCGTCAAGTTCACGTCGGATGATCTTTTTCACCTGTTCCACGGTGAGCGGTGCCGACGGCTCAGGTACGTCTTCGCAGGACCACGTTGCTGCCGTGTTCGGAAGTCGAGCGAAATTATTCGCAATGTGTCGACTATTGGTGGCCTCGAAGCACTTGCACTCTTGGATGATGGCATCGATGGTGTCGCAGTCTTTACAGATTAGCAGGTTGAAGGCACCATCTGCTATGCCCTTTAACACGTGCCCTACTTTCTCAGACTCCCTCATGCCGTCGTCGGCTTTGCGGCAAAGGGCAAGCACGTCCTGTATATAAGTCAGGTATGACTCTGTCGCTGTGAGCGCACGAGATGCCAGCTCCTTCTTTGCTGCTGCCTTTCTACCTGTGGACTTGCTGAACATGGAACGCATCTTTTCCTTGCATGCATCCCAGCTCCCAATTTCGTCTTCATTATTCTGAAACCACACCTTC
Source organism: Dermacentor silvarum (assembly GCF_013339745.2). NCBI lineage: Eukaryota > Metazoa > Arthropoda > Arachnida > Ixodida > Ixodidae > Dermacentor > Dermacentor silvarum. Next base: position 23,813,967 of record NC_051155.1, on the reverse strand, counting down.
GCGGTTCCCTTGAAATAAAATAATATGTTTGACAACATGATCGTCTCATCCCAGTGATTATTCTTACTTGCACGCTCGTACAGGGATAGCCAGTCCTCGATGTCGACGTTGTCAGTCCCGCAGAATGTGCCTGGGTCCTTTAGCTGAGCCAGGTCGACCATTGTCATTGCAGCCGCCTCGGTGGGCGCATACACCTCTTCCGCCATCGTGGATAAAGCCAAGCGTCGGCCGCTGCGGAGCTCCGTTGTACCGTGTGGGTACCCCGCACCTTCCACCAAAATGCCACCGGGATGAGAGGAGCAAAAAGGGATAGGAAAATTATACTTACACGATATATTGCAACGGTATTTCGAGGAGTGAAATACAATAACTGGTTTATTAAGGGCGAACTTGTGCCCTGAAACTAACTATGTACACGAAGAGTTTTCAAGAACGTTCCACACAAGCGTCTCTGCGCCGAACGCACTTCTTCCTCTTCTCCCCGTGATGGTCCGCGCCACTGTCTCGGGCGCGTGCACGAGCGGCATACATTGCGCCACCCCACGACACCAAGCAGGCGCGCGAGACGTAGCAGACGCGCTTTTGACAGAGTGACTCGCTGGCTACCGATGTAGAATACATGCTTAGAAGCAGACTTGCGGCATTACTCCCCCTCCCAATACGCATCGTCCCGATGCAGGCAGGAGGGTAGCGAAGTTAGTGGGAGGCTTTTCGTTATCGCTCGTAATAGGGCTTCATGCGGACTATGTGGACAACGGCCGCAATGTTGGGGCGTTTAGTTCGCTCGTTTCCACTAGGGATGACTTCGTAAGTCAGGTCGCTTAGTCGACGGATAACCTCATACGGGCCAAAGTACCGTCGAAGTAGCTTTTCTGAGAGCCCGCGACGTCGCACTGGTGTCCATACCCATACCTTGTCACCCGGCTGGTACTGAACTATTCGGCGGTGCCTTTTGTAAGAACGTGCGTCCTTGCATTGTTGATGGCGCAATCGGCATCGTGCCAACTGGCGGGCTTTTCTGCTCTTTGTAGGAACTCGTCAACGTCGCACAGGTTGCCGTCGTCATTATCTGCTGGCAGCATGGCATCCAGCGTTGTTGTGACAGTGCGCCCATAGACAAGATCAAACGGAGTGACACGAGTGGACTCCTGTAGGGCTGTGTTGTAGGCGAATGTAGCGCAAGGCAGGATCTCGTCCCAAGTCTTATGTTCGATGTCAACATACATTGACAACATGTCAGCAATGGTGCGGTTCAGGCGTTCCGTCAACCCATTTTTTGGGGGGTGCTATGCAGTGCTTTTTCTATGACTTGTGTTAGTCATCGTCATCAAGCACTGCATCAACACAGCTGTAAATGCGGCACCTCGATCTGTTACAACCATTGGGGCGCCATGTCGAAGCACTATGTTGTGTACAAAAAACTTGGCAACTTCGACGGCCGTTCCCCACTCAAGGCAGCCAGTTTCAGCATATCGTGTCAAATAGTCGGTCGCGATAACGATCCACCTCTTCCCTGATGACGATGTGGGAAATGGTCCACGAAGATCCATTCCAACTTGTTGAAATGGAGTCTTAGGTGGGTCTATGGGTTGAAGAAGACCAGCTGGCTTTACGGGTGGTGTTTTGAGCCTTTGACATTCGCGACATGTCTTCACGTAGTGCTGTACGGACGCTAATAAATTCGGCCAATAATATTTTGCATGGATTCTGGCGAATGTTCGGGTGGCACCCAAGTGGCCAGATGACAGGTCATCATGGCAGGCTTCTAATATTTCAGGCCACATATCTGACGGTATGACGAGTAAGAACTTTTAATTGTTGTTTTAGAAGTTTCTCTTGTAGAGTGCGTCATCTCGGAGGCAGAATGAAGATAATCCTCTCTTAAACACTCGTGGAAATTGAACGTTATGCCCTTCGAGATACTTTATGAGTGGGAGCAAATCTGCGTCGGCCCGTTGATGCTCGGTGATTTCAGCGGCTCGCATAACACAAAGAAATGGGAAATCGTCGTCTTCAGAAGGAGGAGAGCCGACCGGTGCGCGTGACAAGCAATCAGCGTCGTTATGCTTTCGCCCACACTTGTATACAACGGTAATATCGCATTCTTGGAGTCTCCGGCTCCACCTCGCAAGTCGTCCGGATTGGTCTTTCAAGCTTGCCAGCCAGCACAGTGAATGGTGGTGGCTGACTGCACGAAACGGCCTGCCGTAGAGGTATGGTCTAAACTTGCTGATGGCCCATATGACTGCCAAGCACTCCTTCTCCATCGCAGAATATTTTCTTTCAGCTTTTGAAAGAGTGCGGCTAGCGTACGCTATGACCTTCTCTTCTCCATTTTGCCACTGAACTAAAACTGCACCAAGACCCAGATTGCTGGCATCTGTGTGAACTTCTGTGTCTGCGGTCTCGTCGATGTGGGCGAGGATTGGCGGGGATTGCAGACGCTTTTTTAATTCCTTGAAAGCAGTGTCTCGTTCGGTATGCCACACGAAGGGTATGTCTTCTTTCGTGAGTTTTGTTACAGGTTCGGAAATTTTCGCGAAATTTTCTACAAATCGCCTGTAGTAAGCGCATAAGCCCAAAAATCGACGCACCTCTTTCTTATCTCGTGGCTTGGGAAATGCTGCGACGGCTGCAGTCTTTTCGGGGTCCGGCCCAATACCTTGAGCGCTGATGACGTGACCCAAGGAACGAAGCTCTTGAAATCCTAACTGTCATTTTTCTGGTTTAATTGTCAAGCCGGCCGACTGGGTAGCCTGGAGCACTGAACGTAGCCTCTCCACGTGCTGCTCGAACGTTGTAGAGAATACCACAACGTCATCCAAGTAGACTAGGCATGACTGCCATTTGAGACCCGACAGGACACTGTCCATCATGCGCTGGAAGGTCGCTGGCGCGCAACAGAGGCCGAATGGGAGTGCTTTAAACTCATAAAGTCCGTCCGGAGTAACGAAAGCTGTTTTTTCACGATCTCTTTCGTCCACTTCAATTTGCCAATATCCGGTTTTTAAATTCAATGAAGAAAAATACTTTGCATCACGCAGCCGGTCCAAGGTGTCATCGATACGTGGCAAGGGGTAAACATCACGCTTGGTGACGCTGTTCAGTTTCCGGTAATCAACACAGAATCTCATTGTGTTGTCCTTTTTCCTGACAAGAACTACGGGCGACGCCCATGGGCTGTTGGACGGCTGAATGACATCGTCCAGAAGCATCTCTTGCACCTGATCCTTTATTATCTCCAGTTCTTTCGGCGATACTCGGTATGGGTGTTGGTATACAGGTCTGGTTGCTTCGTCTGTTATTATACGGTGTTTAACAATCTGCGTTCGCCGTACTCTCGAGGAAGTAGAGAAACACTCTGCAAAAGCACCTATGAGGTCTTGTATGGTTTTCGTCTCGGCTGGCGATAGGTGTGGGCTGATTGCAACTGCTGCTGCGGCCTTATTCGTAGTTTTCACAGGAGGTGGCTCCGACTCCAGGGTACATAAGCTTGTCACTACGGTAAAACTGTGCAGGAAGGCGATGGCAGTGTTATTCGCGACATGCTGAAGTTCATTTCCGAAGTTCGTCAGCAACAGATCGGCAAGCCCATCGCGTAAGCGGATAATGCCCCTAGCAATGCAAATACCTTTCTTCAGCAATAACTCGACATTGCCGTCCGCTATACCCTCGGAGTCAACGAATGCGTGATTTCGGACGCGAACTAGTACACTGCTTCGTGGTGGCACAGTTACTTCTGCGTCGAGAACTCGCAAGACAGTGTAGTCCATTTCCTCAGGCTCATCCATGTCAATGGCCAGCTTCGTCGAGAAGGAAACGCTAGAATTCTGCAGGTCAATTATAGCCCCGCTTGCGTGCAGAAAATCCATACCGAGTATAACGTCCCTCGTACAGTCAGGAAGTACTATGAATTCGGTAACGTAAGTTACACCTCGAATCAGAACTCTTGCAGTGCATATTCCCAGAGGATTAATGAGGTGACCCCCAGATGTACGTACGTGCGGTCCGTTTCACGGCGTCAAAAGTTTCTTTAGCTGATTTGCGAGTGCGTAGCTTATGACTAAATAATCAGCACCCGTGTCTACTAAAGCATTCGATTCATGTCCATCCACGGCAATAAGTAAGTCTGAAGAAATTTTCTGCGCACTTATCGTAGTCGTCGCTTTCAGCTTATCGCTACTGCACTGTGACATTGACGGAGGATCTTCGCTTTGTCGAACGTCAGCGGCCTTGCCTCGCCAGGTCATTGGCTTTAGTTTTCCGGGCGCGGGCTTTCTGAACGACGCCTTGGGGAACTTGAGAAGGGTCGTGGGCTTGGTGATCGGTAGCGGGCGGGCGCTGGTGACCGTGGCTGGTGTTGGTAACTAGCAGCTGGAAGTTGACTTCGCGACAAGTAATCTTCAATGTCTAAGGGTCTTTCCCCATTGCGGGGGCAAGGTGCATTGACAGAAAATCCACGAAGGCCGACTCGCCGATATGGGCACCACCTGTACATGTGTCCAGCCTCTCCACAATGGAAGCAGAGTGGCGTCCTGTCGGGTGTGCGCCACACGTCGCTTTTCCGTGGTCTGTACTCTCCCTGGAAAGATGCACTGCGCGGAGCCGGTGGGCGGGCATTGAGGGCTGCAAATGATGCAGTCTGCACGGCAGACTGACGCACAGCGTCAGTGTATGTTGGTACGCGGCGTTCCTACAGTGGTTGCACGAGTGAAACAGGCTGCACTTCCGGTTGCGGGCTCCAACATGGCATACCTAACTTCATCCCGAATGACGGCGGCGAGCGAAGAAACAGTAGACGCGACTTGCGGTTGCTGCAGCTTCCGAAGTTCTTCTTTAACGATAGATCGCACCAGCTCTCTCAACGCTTCGGTGTTATTGCCCACGCCTGCCGAAAGAACGTCCACAGGAGCGCTGCTGACATCACGGTTGTAGTGGCGGGCGCGCTGCTGCAGGGCCTTCTCTATCGTCGTCGCCTCGGTGCGAAACTCCGCAACAGTACGTGGCGGGTTGCGAACCAAACCGGCAAATAGCTCCCTCCTCCTTCACGCCACGCATAAGATGGTGCACTTTCTTCTCCTCGGGCATGTTTGCATCGGCACGTTGGAACAGACGGGACATGTCCTCGATGTACATGCCGACACTCTCGTTGGTGCGTTGGTTCCTGGCTTGCAGAGCATTCTCAGTCTTCTCTCGGCGATCGGCGCTTGCGAACGCAGCAAGCAGATGTCGCCGAAACTCTTCCCACGACGTTAACACCGCTTCGTGATTCTCACACCATCTCTTTGCTGAATTCCCCAACGCGAAGTATACGTGGCGACGTTTCCGTGCCGGGTCCCAGCCGTTGACATCTGCGACCGTCTCGAAATGCTCCAACCAATCCTCGACGTCTTCGTACGGGTCGCCGTGGAACAGCTCGGGCATGCGCGGCGGGTACCGACGACCTCGGGTGATGTCGCCTGGCTAGTCATCGTTGTGGCGTCAGCGGAAGACACCGTCCGTGTGGCCGTAGCAGTGTGAAGCGGTCCGAATTCAGGCGTGTCTCCCCGAAGTCGGCGGCTGGCGCGCTGGTGCACTGGAGTCAGCTCTCCAGATTGGAATCGCTGAGGATCGGGACTCCGGTCTCTGGCACCCAGGGGACTTCCAAACATACCCAGCACCTCCACCAGAATGTAACGGTATTTCGAGGAGTGAAATACAATAACTGGTTTATTAAGGGCGAACTTGTGCCCTGAAACTATGTACACGAAGAGTTTTCAAGAACGTTCCACACGAGCGCCTCTGCGCCGAAGGTACTTCTTCCTCTTCTCCCCGTGATGTTCCGCGCCACTGTCTCGTGCGCGTGCACGAGCGGCATACATTGCGCCACCCCACGACACCAAGCAGGCGCGCGAGACGTAGCAGACGCGCTTTTGACAGAGTGGCTCGCTGGCTACCGATGTAGAATACATGCTTAGAAGCAGACTTGCGGCAATATACAGAGAGAGACGGCGGCAGGCAAGATGGCAGAACAACCACAAGAGCGCTGCCCAGATCGTCGCTTCACCGTCTTTTTGACGCATTCTTCCATGCTCGGCATAGCGCGTAACAATATGCCGTATTCGGTCGGTCTGGGACATGGTGGCATTGGCAAGTTTGCACAAAGCTAGCACATCGTCTATGTATGATGTGTACGATTCCCCGGTGAACTGGACGCGCTCACCGAGCTACTTCGCGACGTCAGTGCGGACAGCGGAAGCGCCGAAGATCTGACGAAGGTGCTGCGTGAACGTTTCCCAGTCGGGGAGATCAGGCTGATGGTTCCAAAACCAGGTTTTCGTGACATCGGTGAAATAGAAGGGGTAGAAGGTCTGACGATGCTACTGATGCAGCGCCATGTTGAAGGCATCTGTCCGAGTCGTATTACTGTCGCTGCTACAACTGTTTGCTTATTTGTGCTTGAATCGTAATCAATCTGCGCATAAAAAAATGTCAAACGAGGGCTGTACGGACCTGTCCGCGTTACCGGCATTTCCTAGTGATTAGTTGACAGTTATTACGCGTCAAGAACTGCCTTCCAACGATAATGAAGCTACAAGTTCGTCACCGAGTTGTATGTGAGCCTGCCGTCGTTGAGAACGAAGCAGTGCGCAAGGTAATAAGCTTTCTCTTTTTGTTTTCAGTGTGACGTATAAAGCGTTTTCAGCCATATGAATATCCTGTTTGCCGTGTGCGAGAAAGAGAGAGAAACAACTTTATTTACGGCATAACGAGGTCGTAAAATTAGTGTGCAGGTGGCCCGAAGGCTGGTGGCCAATTGCTTGCCACGACCGCTCCGGTCCAGTTTGTTACTTTTGCCTGAATCTGGTAGTCAGTAGTCGGCAAGAGTGACTCCCTTGTTTCGTAGGATGGAGTTGGCAGTATTGATTGTGGAGGAGGGTTTCCCTAGCATTACCCAAAGAATGTGATTTTGGGTAGCCTTCATGCAGCTGCAATGTTGGCCCAAGAGGAAAGGCTTTCGCGCATCAAGGCAGGCTCGCAAATACAGTGTGCGAAGGTCATGAAGAGGCTCCCACGTGCGACGCGACCAGGCGCAGCGACGACTGCACGAGCAAGAAGCTGTCAGAGCAACGTTCGTTTCAGAAAGTTTGAGTGCAGTAGGGTGGCCACAGGATCTTTCCGAGATGTGCTGATAAATAACACGTTAGGCCAATGAAATTAGCGTTTCACTCCGTCGCCTTGGTGCCTACGGTGGTCTTGTGGTTCTCGCCACATTTGCCGCATCGATTTCAGAGACCACGCGCTGGCCGAGGAAACGCTGACAAGAAAATACCTCGACGAAGCCAACAATCGCGTACCCACACTCGAATGTAATCCATTTGCCGGAACGGTATTTTTTATTTTCATACGAGAAATATCAGGCAGACCTGAAGGCCCTGACAATATTCCATAGCACATGGAATGCTTGAAAATGTGCACAATCAACCATATCCCACCAAACGGTATCTTGTGAAACTCCACAATCGAACACAAACAACAAAAAAATTGGTGTGGTTTAGCTTTGGTTAACCCTGGTTGATAGCGAAAGCTTCTCTGGCCTGGCTAGGCCCAATGTCGAGCTGTGCCCGAGGTGTGGTTTCGCAATGGTATACAGACATGTTCGCAATGAATACAGTGTTTATTCATAATTTTTATGCCTATCAAGACACTGCGGTGATCGGTAAAATAGTGAGACTAGGCTGCAACTCGCAGCCGGCCCCAACTCTACTCAGGCAACGGCGGCAATGTCTCCTTTCAGGGCTCCGTAAAGGCCTAAATATAGTCCGACGTAGCGTGAACGCGCGCACACGTTATGTCACGTTGGCGAGAACAACAGCGGCTATAGTTCGACCGATGGTTCGATGCACTGGCGCCGCTTAACGTAACCGGACTAAAGCCCCTGAAAAAATTTTTTTCCAGGGGATTTATACCGGAAGCGCGGCCAATGCGCGCCGACACGCCCGGCGTCTGATGACGCTCGCCCGCGTGCCGATAACGTTGGACTTTAAACGCGCCTTAATGCTCTCTTGTCATTTGAACTCTGGCTCTGAAGGCGAAAACCGTTGAGTCACCGATGGCTGCCCGAGGTAGCATAATGAAGCTTTCGCTTCAAAAGTAACAATGCATTCGAATGAGAAGGTCAACTAATTTAATGAATTTAACTTGAGCGCGCAGGCTTGCGCTTTCACCCTCTTTGGCGTGTGACTGTCAATTTTTTGTTTCTAAAGGGAAACTGAGACATCCACCCAAATGTAGCAATTTGCTACAATGGAAACCCAACCGGGTTCCTCGAAAGAAAGCCTCGCAGTTGAAGAAAAATTCGTCCTGGTCCGGGACTCGAACCCGGGACCACCGCCTTTCCGGGGCAGCCGCTCTACCATCTGAGCTAACCAGGCGGCTAGCAGATGGCAGGGCGAAGTCGAATTTGTCGACAACTCGAAGCAAAGGAAAGTATATGACGTAATAGTTCAGCGGAAATCCGTTAGGTGGAGATAAGTAATTAAAGGGAAACTGAGACATTCACCCAAATGTAGCAAATTGCTACAATGGAAACCCACCCGTGTTCCTCGAAAGAAAGCCTCGCAGTTGAAGAAAAATTCGTCCTGGCCCGGGACTCGAACCCGGGACCACCGCCTTTCCGGGGCAGCCGCTCTACCATCTGAGCTAACCAGGCGGCTAGCAGATGGCAGGGCGAAGTCGAATTTGTCGACAACTCGAAGCAAAGTATATGACGTAATAATCTCCACCTAGCGGATTTCCGCTGAACGATGTCGTCTGCCACGGCAGGCCCGACGCAGGCGGCGCCACTGTCGATATCGCGCCTCGATCGCGCTGGTCGCGCCGAGCGCGATAGTGGAACGGAGGAGGAAGGAAGTGGATGGCGCTACTTTTATATATAGGGGTTTTATGTGTCTTCCGTTCGTTCCGCGCCTGTTCAAGCTTCTCTGTCTTATCTTTCCCATCATCACATTTGGGACGACAACCGAAACAGACGTCCAAGCGCTATCTGACTTGTGATATCGCAGAGCGAGTGGCAAGGGTCAGCGGAGGCAAGCTTGACGGATGCACGATGGCGACGACATCCGCGCATCGTCTGATTTAAAATTCACAACAAGTTAAATAAGAAAAATAACTGAGCATCTCCGGCAATCGCTAGGAGCGCGCATGTTCCTTGAAACCGAAACTAGCTTTACTTTCTGGGGGCTGCTTTTAGCGTGTATTCGTTATCGAAATGCAATAAACGAACTAAACATTTCAAAAGGAACGTAGGCATGCGCGAGCAGCCGTAATGCGCCTTTATACTCGTATACATGAAGGCAGCTTGTCTGTGAAGCAGAAGGTAACAAAAACGCAATGAAAACCGTCTTGTTTCGGCATGGAGCAAAATGTGTGATAACGAGTGCAGCTGCTATCATCGCATTTCCTAAGAAAGGCGAACGTAAACACGAGATTATTTGTTTAGTAGCGTAAGTACTGGAGTCGTGAGCCGGAAGGCCACTCGAAACGTCCACAGCGAAGGAAAATAACAATGCGGGGGTAGAGTTTACTGCTGAATTTTTTCCCTTCGGCATACCGACTTCCCCTCCGTGAAGGAAAAAAGGTAAGCCGTAAACTGTGGCTCTTATCATGCGCCGCACTTTGATACGTAGTACGTTCCGTACGCTCACAAGCGGACTGCGCTTAGCCTCCAAAATGGCGGGTATGCACACGACGGCCGCCAGATGGCAGTAGTTTCGCATAAGGCATAAGGAAAAAGCGTAGTTCAGACAACAGATCCAGCAACAACAGAGAGGCCTGAGAGATCAAAATTTAGCATAGAATGCTTTTATTGGAAAAAGGCAGCAGAAAATGTCCCTAACAACACGGCAGCAGGACCCGATGAAATCCCAATACAGCTAATCAAAAACCTTGGTCCAAAAAGCAAGGCACTGCTGACTAATGCCATAGAGCAAGTGATTAGAACAAAGAATATTCCCGTTGGATGGCGTGAAAGCAAGATGAATCTCATCTACAAAGGCAAAGGAGATAAGGATAAGACGAGCTCGTACAGGCCAGTTACAGTAACGTCGGTGATATATAGAATGGCAATGCAAGCCATAAAATTAGAACTGTCGAAGTGGGTGGAGGAAAACGGTGTATTGGGGGAACTACAGAATGGGTTCAGGCCAGGCAGACGCATAGAAGACAATATGTTTGTACTAACTCAGTGCATAGAGATTTCAGTAGCTCAGAAAAGACCTTTATGGATAGCATTTCTAGATATTAAAGGAGCTTATGACAACGTAGACAGAGAATTGTTGTGGGATATTCTTCAATACGAAGGCATAGATGACGATTTCGTGGAGCTGCTGAGGGAGATATATCGAGACAACCAAGTACAAGTGGCATGGGAAGGCCGAAAAGGAAATGAAATGGTGGAAATTCACCAAGGATTGAAGCAAGGATGCCCTCTGTCACCATTGTTCACGCTTTACGTCAAGGGCATAGAAAGACGACTGGAAAACAGCGAATTAGGTTTTGATTTATCCTACATGCGTAATGGACAAATGGTGCAACAGAAGGTCCCTGGACTGATGTACGCAGACGACATTGTGCTACTAGCGGACAATAAAAAAGATTTACAGATACTTGCGAATATCTGTGGGAACGCAGCGACAAATCTAGGCCTTAAGTTTAGCACAGAGAAATCAGGGATTATGATCTTTAATGAACACACGAGTAACTTCGTGGTGTCAATTCAACAGCAAGTAATACCCATAGTGAATCAATGTAAGTAGCTCGGCGTACACATAAACGAAGAAAAGAATTACTCAAGCAACCACCAAGATAATCTGAAAATAAAGGGGAAGCGGAATGCAGCAATAATGAAACACAGAGCACTGTGGGGCCACAAAAAGTATGAGGTGGTGCGTGGAATCTGGAAAGGAGTAATGGTGCCAGCACTAACATTCGCAAATGCCATTATATGCTTAAAATCAGATATATTGGCGGGTTTGGAAGTTAACCAAAGATCAGTAGGCCGGTTGGCTTTGGGAGCACACGGTAATACGACAAATGAGGCAGTGCATGGTGACATGGGTTGGGCCTCTTTTGAAGTCAGAGAAGCACAAAGCAAAATTAGTTTTGAAGAAAGGCTCAGGAACATGGAGGAAAATAAATGGGCGGCTAAAGTGCACAAGTATCTGTACATGAAAAGCGTGGACACAGAATGGAGGAAGAGGTCAAGGAAGTTGGCAACCAAGTACAGGATAATCGAAACTGTAAATAGACAACCAGGGGTCATCAGAAAGAAAGTGAGAGAAATAGAGACCGTGAATTGGATGCAAAGAATGGAAACGAAAAGGACAATGGAGATTTACAAGAATGAAAAGAATGAAATTAGAAGGGAAAATCTGTACGATAACACAAAGGGCAGTGCCTTGCTATTTGAGGCTCGAGCCGGTTGCCTAAGGACGAAAACATATCGGAACAAATATTCGGAACTAGATGAGACATGTGTATGCTGCAGTAAAGATCCAGAGACCACTCAGCAAATCCTAATGGAATGCGACGGGATCCACCCAGCGAGAACCGTAGGTAACGTGCAACTCCCAGAAGCGCTTGGGTTTAAAGTGGAAGGAAACATAAACAGATCAGCCGTAGAGATCAGCAAGAGACGATTAGAGTACTGGTGGAAAAAAAGCAGGAAAAGATGGATACGACCTGATCTCTTAAAATCATAGGCAGCGGTACAAGGTAAATTCTAGAAAAATAAAAATAATGAGAGGTATACAAAAATGCTAGATAAAGAACATTTATAGTAGACCTGATTAAATCACTCAGGCTAGGTGACTATTTGTCGCCGCCCCGTTTCAAAGGGGATGCCAATAAATCATCATCATCATCAGCCTATTGAAGTCGCTTGCCAGGTTGTAGTTTTGGAGCCATTCCTCGGCGTCATCTCCCCGCAGACCAGCAAAGACTGGTCGGTCACGGTGACGGTTGTGGATGGCCACGACGGATGGCGTAGGCTGCGCTGGGGTGGTAGTTTGGAACGTGCTCGGATTGCCTTGCGCAGGCATGGCAGTGTGGTGGTATGCGGCTACCCGAGCGGTGCTCCAGTGAGACGGGCGAATGGTCTCGGGGAACGAAAAGCATCACTTATAAGGAGCCGTTTATTCCAGCCGAGGTCGCTCGACAACTAAGAACAAGCTGTGCGGCTGATGATGATAAATACGGATGATGAATTTGCACAAGTGATGAAGAGGTGTAGAGATGAATAAAAGTTGTCGCAGTTTCACCTGAAAGGCGAAGCATCAATTGCGATAGCAAACTTGTAGAGAGCTATACGGAGTAATGATATTAGCTTTATCAGCTGTATAAACTTGGACATGCAGCAGCATCGGCAACACGCAGAACTGTTGTCGACGCCATCGGCGTTTTGCCCGCGTTCGCTCAAAATGCGTGCGGCGTTGGTGACTGTTGCCGGAGCCTCTGATATAAATAGGCACTGCGTGCCGCAGCTAAACGTCGCCTCCCTTCCCTCCCCCTCCCCCACAGGCCTCTCGCTCGTCGGAAGAAGGCGCGTTTGCTCTACATACATGGTGATTGTGAAGGAGAACAGAGACGCCTACTTCTGCAGCCCTTAAGCGAGCACGGCGCAGAACGCGCGTTTGTTCTCCGCCGTGCGTTCACTCCCCGTGAAAGACGCGCCCCTCGCTCCCTTTCACTCGCACATACAGCGTTCGGCGCGCGGCGACGATTTCTTCTCCAAATGACGTCATACGGAACCTCACGGCGACGGCGACGGCGACGCCGACGGCAGAAATCTGCTTTTGAGTGTCCATATAATTGCTATCGCAATAATAGTCAGTTATGGGTCACACACACACACACACACACACACACACACACACACACACACACACACACACACACACACACACACACACACACACACACACACGCACACGCACGCACGCACGCACGCACGCGCACACGCACACGCACACACAGACACACACACACACACAGACACACACACAAACACACACATATTGTCGCGTATACTCTGCTATAGAAAACACGCTGAATAAGAATCCAGGCAAGCGTAAGCGTCGACGCGCGATGCCGAGACGAACCTCGTTCTCTTATTTCTTCAGTCCTCTCGATGTGCCACACCATGTGGCATTACCCCCTCTTCAAAAAAAAAAGGAAGACATATATAGGCTTGACGTGAGAGCGCCGAGATGGCCTAGGACGACCACACAGGCTGTAGTCACAATCACTGTGGTGTGCTATGTAGTCACAAGGCACTATGGGACGAGAAACAACAAAAATTAGCCTAAGCTGCTGAAAACGTCGGCTATTAGGGGCTATAGTACGGTTTCAACCGCACAACGTGCACAATCTCAGATTGTGGTTGCCGACGTCGGGGAGGCTGGCTTCCGTCAGGAAGGACTTCGTAATTCACGTCACTAATTCGTTGCAACACTCTGTAAGGTCCGAAGTAGCGACTTGAAAGCTTCTCAGATAGTCCTTTTCTGCACACGGCAGTCCAGACCAAGACTTGATCACCAGGTTGGAACTCGACTTGCCGATGGCGGAGATTGTAACGGTGCGCATCGATGCTCTGTTGTTTCTTTATGTGCACTCGGGCAAGCTGACGGACTTCGGCGCGTTGCACGAAAAGTTCGTCATCTTGGGCGAGATTGAGATGATCGATGTCGTCGCACGACAGCATTGCGTCTAACATAGTCTGCACTTCACGGCCGTAAACGAGGTAGAACGGCGTGAAGCGTGTTGTTTCTTGCGTAGCTGTGTTATAGGCAAACTTTACGTAAGGGAGTATCTCGTCTCATGTATTGTGCTGTACGTTTACGTGCATACACATCATCTCAGTCATCGTTTTGTTCAGTCGTTCGGTCAAGCCGTTTGTCGGCGGATGATAGGCAGTTCTCCTTCGGTGGGTCGTGTAGCTGAGTTCAAAAACGTCTTCAATGAGCTGTGCCGTAAAGGCTTTGCCTCGATCTGGGATGACGTGCGATGGGGCGCCATGTCGTAGGACGATGCTCTGTATGAAAAATTGGGCAACCTCGGAAGCTGTGCCTCGAGGCAGCGCCTTTGTCTCAGCATACCGCGTCAAATAATCTGTGGCGACGATTATCCGCCTGTTGCCAGAAGATGACAGTGAAAATGGGCCCAGAAGATCCATGCCAACCTGGTCGAAAGGTTTTGCCAGGTGGGTCAATCGGATTCAGCAATCCCGCAGGCTTCACAGCTGGTGACTTTCGGCGCTGGCATTCACGGCAGGCTTGGACGTACCGCTTAACACACTCCGCAAGTTTCAGCCAGTAGTAGGATTGCCGCACTCTATCAAGCGTTCGCGTAAAACCAAAATGGCCAGACGGAGGCTCGTCATGACAGGCGAACAAAACTTCGGCACGGAGGTCTGCTGTTACGACCAAAAGGTAAGTTTTGTTGCTGGCAGCGGAGTTCTTATACAAGACGCCATCTCGTAAACAAAAAGACGACAATCCTCAAGCGATATGCCGCGGTCTTGATAGGTTTCTTCCTTCCAGATGTTCGAATATAGGCCGTAGTGCGTCGTCTGCGCGCTGCCGTGTGGACAAATCACTAACGCTTACGACCCCAAGGAAAGCGCCGTCGTCCTCAATGTCTTGGTCGGTAGTGTCGATAGGGGCGCGCGAGAGTGCGTCAGCGTCTTCGTGTATGCGGCCCGACTTGTACACGATGGCCACGTCGTACTCCTGCAAACGTAGACTCCGCCGTGCCAGTCGTCCAGAAGGGTCCCGCAGATTTGCAAGCCAGCATAACGGGTTATGATCGCTTACCACTTTGAATGGGCGGCCGTAGAGATAAGGTCGAAATTTGGCTAGTGCCCTTACGACGGCAAGACACTCTTTCTCTGTGGTGGTGTAGTTGCTCTCTGCACGCGATAGAGTGCGACTTGCGTATGCGATCACTCTTTCAATGCTTTCCTGCCGTTGTACAAGCACCGCACCAAGACAAACGTTACTGGGGTCTGTATGAACTTCCGTCTCCGCCTCCTCGTCAAAGTGGGCCAAAACTGGTGCTGGCACCAGACGCTGTCGAAGCTCGGTGAAAGAAGTCTCTTGCTCTGTGGCCCAGACGAACGATACATCGTCCCTCGTGAGGCGAGTCAGCGGCTCCGCCATCTTCGAAACATTTTCTATGAAACGCCGGTAGTATGCGCAAAGACCCAGGAAGCGTCGGACACCCTTCTTGCCGGTCGGTGTTGGAAACGTGGTTACAGCGGCAGTTTTCGCGGGATCGGGGCTAACGCCTTCCGCGCTGACGACGTGTCCCAGAAACATCAGCTCCTTGTAGCCGAAGTGACACTTCTGGGGCTTAAGGGTGAGGTTAGCCGATCGGATGGCTTCGAGAACTTTCCGCAGTCGTTTCAGGTGGTCGTCAAATGTCGCCGAAAAAACAACCACGTCGTCGAGGTAGACGAGGCAGCTTTGCCACTTCAGAACAGCGAGAACGGTGTCCATCATTCGCTGGAAAGTTGCTGGTGCAGAACAGAGACCGAAATGAAGTACTCTGAATTCGTAAAGGCCATTTGGAGTGACGAAAGCAGTTTTTTCGCGGTCTCGTACAACTACCTTAATTTGCCAGTAACCGTTCTTGAGATCGATAGACGAAAAATACTTAGCTCGCCGCAGCCTGTCTAAAGAGTCATCGATACGTGGTAGTGGGTACACGTCCTTCTTGGTAACATCGTTCAGGCGTCGATAATCAACACAGAAACGAAGCGTTCCGTCTTTTTTCTTGACCAGAACGACCGGGGAAGACCACGGACTGTGCGAAGGCTGAATGACATCATCTAGCATCTCCTTGACTTGGGCTTGAATTGCCTCACGTTCTTTCGGCGTGACACGATAAGGCTGTTGTTTGATGGGGCGTGCGTCGTCGCATGTCGTTATTCGGTGCTTCGTGATTGGCGTTTGGCCCACCTTAGTAGACCGAGCGAAGCACGTGCGGAATTCGTGCAAGAGTTCCTGCAGTGTGTTCTTTTAGTCGTCCATAAGCTCAGAGTTTACATCGATGTCTCTGAGCAAACCGTCGTCTGTCTCCACTTCAGAAGCAAAACACTCGACGATCTCCGTGGATGGTTCCTCGTAGGCGACGGCAGTGCCACGAAAAATGTGCCGATGCTCAAAAGTGAAGATGGTAACGAGGACCGCTGTCTGGCTATCATGAAGTTCCACAAGGCTTCGCGCTACACAAATACCTTGGGTCAGCAGCATAAAAATGTTGCCTTCTACAATGGCTTGACCATCTTGTAGCTCCTCGGACTTGACCGGAACCATAACACTCGCACGCGGCGGTATCGTGATGCTGTCGTCCGAAACGCGAAGTGCGGATCTGTGTCTAATGGCGTCGGTCTATGCTGATACCCTTTGTGTCGAAAAAGTGATGCAGCACTCGCAGAGGTCAATAATGGCGCCATATTCCCGGAGAAAGTCCATCCGAAGAATTAAATCGCGGGAGCACTCGCGTAGAACCAGACAAGTGGCGAGAGAAGCAGCACCGCGAATTTCTACTCTGGTGGTGCATAAGCCAAGCGGTGTGACGTCATGGCCACCTGCCGTACAAACTGGTGCCCCATCCCAGGGCAACGTTACTTTTTTCAGAACGCTCGCCAGTTTGCCACTAAGAATGGAGTAATCGGCGCCGGTATCTACAAGTGCACTCATCTTTCTGCCGTCGATCAACACAGGTATGTCCAGTGATATCTTGTTCGTGGGAACTGGTTCTGGCGTCATCGTGTTTTCGTTGTTCTGCGGTCGTCGGGACGATACGAGGTCTTAAGCGCGTCGAGTATCAGCGGCCCCGCCTCGGAAGGTCGCTGACGTCAGTTTTCCCGGCGTGGACTTGGTGATCTCCCTTGCGTCGTCCTCGAGGTGGTATCACGAGCAGGGAAATATCGCCGCGATGAGGGTGAACGTGACTGCTGCTGCGATGTGTCCCGCCTGCACTGCTGGTCGAGGAATTCTGCGATGTCGGGAGGCCGTTGGCCGAACCTAGGTCGAGGCGAATCGATAGAGTAACCCCGCAGTCCGAGTCGTCGGTAGGGGCACTCCCGATACACATGACCCGCTTCGCCGCAGTGGTAGCACAGCGGTGGTCGATCGGGTGCTCGCCAAACCTCTGATTTCCTCGCGGGTATTTGGCGGTCGTCGAAGTACGGTAGCGGGGTTGTCGGAGCGGCTTGCACCGCCTGCAACGCGACTGGCGACGCAACATAAGTAGGTGCAAAAGCTTGGGCGGGGCTCAGCAATGTTTCCGCGTAAGTCTTGCGCCGGGACTCGCTTGGCAGAGGTGATGCTTCGCTGCTGGAAATAGATGCCTGTAGTGCCTGCTGTACTTCGTTGCGTACGACGCTGGCGAGGGAGCTGATTGGAGGTGGCGACGTACCGTGGTGCTTCTGCAGGTCGTTGCGCACCACGGAGCGAATCAGCTCGCAAAGCAAGGCGACGTCGCACCCGAAGCCTACCGGCGTATCCGGAGTGCAGGCGGCATTGACTTGCCGGTTGTACATGTTCGACCGTTGCTGAAGCGTCTTCTCCATCACGGTGGCTTCGTTGAGGAACTCCGCAACAGTCTTGGGCGTATTCCGAACTAGACCACCAAAGAGCTGCTCCTTTACGCCTCTCATCAGATGGCGCACCTTCTCTTCCGACATGCACGGGTCGACACGCTGAAAGAGACGCGTCATGTCCTCCACGTACATCATGATGCTCTCGTTGGGCTTTTGAACGCTTGATTGGAGGGCCTGCTCCGATTTTTCCCGGTGATCAGGGCTGGAGTAAGTCTCCAGTAGCTTGCGCTGGAACTCGGACCAAGATGACAGCGCACTTTCGTGGTTCATAAACCACGTGCGAGCACCATCCTGGAGACTGAAGTAGACGTGCCAGAGTTTGGCGTTGTTATCCCACTCGTTACACGCAGCCACGCGCTCGAACTCCGCCAGCCAGTCTTCCACGCCTTCAAATGTGTCACCAATATAAGCCGTTGGCACTTGGGGGTTCAGCACCGTTAGGTAAGTCGGTGTCACCCTTTCCGTAGAATTCGCAGTGGTCGTAGTCATCCCTTGTTCCTGGAGGCTTCCAAATTCTGGGGCGAGGGCTCGGATTCGCCGGCTTGTGCGGTGAACTGGAGTCAGGTCCAATTGTGGGGCGAGGTTCTTGCTGCCCAGTGGGGTCTGCTGCATAAGTTGAGCGTACCCAGCCCCTCCACCAAAGTGTCGCGTATACTCTACTATAGAAAACACGCTGAATAAGAATTCAGGCAAGCGTAAGCGTCGACACGCGATGCCGAGACGAACCTCGTTCTCTGCATTCTTCATTCCCCTCGCTGTGCCACACCATGTGGCAATATATATATATATATATATATATATATATATATATTGTCACGTGGAACAGAAGGCCTGCAGAGCAAGAAGTACTGCACCGGCAGAGACGAGCACTAGTCAAGAAGATGGCTGACCCCAAAAACGAAAAACTTCTTCTCTCCTTGCCTGAATACTGGCTCGCGCTCGCCGCAGCTCGCAATATATATATATATATATATATATATATATATATATATATATATATATATATATAAGGATATCATAATGAGCCTACAAACAATAACACCAAGGACAACATAGGGGAAAATTACTTGTACCTAATAATTGAATTAAAGAAATGATAAATTAATGAAAATGAAAATGGATGAAAAAACAACTGTCCGCAGGTGGGAACCCACGTCTTCGCATTACGCGTGTGATGCTCTCACCATTGAGCTACCGCGGAACCGTTTTCCCATCCACTTTCTGTGGTGTTTATGTTTTTACAACTAGAACTAACCCTGGGAGTGTTAGCCAGCGCCACCACTCACAAACCATAGGGCGGATGTGGAACATCCTTTCTGCCGCAGGCGTCACGAGCACGTGATCTTTTTTTTGGGTGATGGCAACTGGTCCCACATGTGCTACCTGAAGGCATCATTGTTGCCGGATTCGAGACCTCGTTATTTTGTAAACGAGAAGAAAGGGAACCGAGGGGCCCGATTTTTAATAAGGATATCATAATGAGCCAATAAACAATAACACCAAGGACAACATAGGGGAAAATTACTTGTACTTAATAATTGAATTAAAGAAATTATAAATTAATGAAAATGAAAATGGATGAAAAAACAACTGCCCGCAGGTGGGGAACGAACCCACGTCTTCGCATTACGCGTGCGATGCTCTCACCATTAAGCTACCGCGGAACCGTTTTCCCATCCACTTTCTGTGGTATTTATGTTTTTACAACTAGAACTAACCCTGGGAGTGTTAGCCAGCGCCACCACTCTGTATATATATATATATATATATATATATATATATACGCTTTCTGAGCTTTCCCACCCCCTCCGTACCTCTGCCAAGTGACCGGCTTCCCACATTTCACAAACACACTTTTTTCTACTTTGACACTCCTAATGCTCACGCATTCAAAAAGAAAGATGCGGTCAGCGTGCAGCTGTTGTGGGGTACATAATTGAATCAGCACAATTTCCTTGCTAAATTCTTAAATTTTATATGAATACATTCCTCTCGTTATTCAAAAATTTGTAAAGTGATCCTTATTAGACTCCAATAATTGTTTTCTTTCAATCACCCGATTCTTGCCCAATCCCCCATAGTGGGTACGAGTCACTTTTGAAGGCAAGCAAGCAAGCAAGCAAGCGAACCCGTTTTAGTGAAGAAGAAGAGTTTTGCCCCGCTCTGCTTGTTCTGCTGGCGCTCGCCAACCAGTGCACCGGCAACCGAGACAAGGCTCATGGATCCCCAGTCTACTCGCAACCACCTACCCATGGCAGCCAGCGAGAAGCCTCCGGATGTTCAACTACACGGCAATCCGCACGCCTTCAGCTTGAACTTGTTGGACACCTTCTTGGACGACGACGAACCGCCGCAGGTACTGCAAGCCAAACGTGCGCCAGCGTCCAGCAAAGGCTCGGAAGCGGTGGCGGGACCGCCGCAGACTCCCAACAGTCCCTCGGAGAACGCGGTCGCGATGAACCCCGCGCTCTTCGCCAAGGCGCTAGAGATGACCGAGGCTCGGCAACGGCACGTGACCGAGGAGGCAAGTCGGCAGCACTCCACCCTGACGTTCGGCGTCTGCGGCCTCCTGGCGTTGCTGTGCCTCCTCGTTCTGCTGGGAGCGGCCGTCTTTTCGGGGAAGGCTTACGAACCGCCGTCTGTTCGGTGGAGACCAGTGACCCCCTCCAACTACAGTGACAGCCTCAACAAAACAATTGATGGACGCTCCGAGTACTTTCTTGGCGCGAGAGTGCACGTGGAAGAGGACAGTGTCTCTCCTTTATTGACTGGCGAAGATGCGACGAGCCCTCTTCAGCCAGAGATCTTCGCAGGCGCTGACAATGCGCGGTAAGAGGGACTTGCACGTAGGTAAAGTACTCTGCAAACGGCCGGAAACACACGCGCGACGGCTGGGCACTAAATTGGCGGTACTTCCTTGTGCGTACTCCCTTGATAAAAGACTGAAGAGGGTGTAGCACGTGATGTCCTGTAGGAGCTCGCCAATATTATGTTTTCTTGTCGATGTGTGGTTTATCAAGTCGTACCAGTCCCACTCTACATCATTGAAGAATCTACGCAAAAAAATAAATAAGAAAGAATAATAAAAAATTGGAGGACGCTTAAGCTTCGCCTTTAAGAGTGGAACGCGATAGCATTCAAAGATTCTTGAATGCATATCAGGCTTCCCGGCAACTGCAGGTTTTTTTTTATCTTCACCTTCGCCTCTGCGCGCCGCTGTTGGTATGGTAGAAATGCTAGAAAATGGGTTTGTGTTTGAGTTTCTTCGTAACAAAATTGTTTTCTCGTACATTCAAATTACAATCCGACGCCATCATGTCTGTAGGTTGTGGTCAAGTCGTACTTTACGATTTTTCTGACGGATTTTACTTTGAGAAATTCAAATTTTTTTTCATTAGCACCTTGCGCCACGCAGAGGGCCTGCGCGGTTAGGGTGGTACGGGATGATTTTCTCCGCCACCAACGCCGGCGCGCCCACGCCAACACCTGATTTTCTGCGACACGGGGCCCTTAACACTGTCGCGTTAATAGTAGTATCCTCGAATGTCCAACTGCGCGCATAACGACTACGTTATGGACGCGGGAAGTGGGAGGTGCGAAGAAAATAAACATTGAGCAGGGGTGCTATGCAGGATGCCCCGAGTTTGGCGAAACTCGGGATCTTCACGAGTTCTGGCGACGCCCCAAGATGAAAGAACTAATGGTAACAAGACAAAGTTTGTCCGTAGGCACACCTCCAGTTTCATTGGTTTATCTAGATTCACTCTGGGTGGCCATCGTCCCTTGGGCGTTGCCATATGGGCGGTCGACAAACTGGGGTCGGTGCATGGTCGTGCACTCTTTCACTTGTTTGTCGTTCCACCGAGTGCATTAGAGGCACAAGCAAGTTATCAAATAAATGCATTTAGTGCAATAATATTAGTCACATTACCTTAGGGTATAAGTGTTTTAAAGTTTACAATTGTACACTGAATGTGTATTAGACTAATTTGTAGTTTAATCCTTTCACGTTATACCACGAGGGCACGTTCGCCCTCCTCTTTCTTCCTCTGGATTGGATTGGCGCGGCTCGCTACGTGCTTGCGCTAGCATTTCCGAGCACAGATTGGTGTGCGCTTGGTTTTCGCACTGGGCTTTGAACAGATCGCTTGTTGCTCTTTCTCTTTCCTCTGGATTGAACTGGTGCGGCTCGCTACGTGCTTGCACTCCCATTTCCGAGCACAGATTGGTGTGCGCCTGATTTTTACACTGGGCTTTCAACAGATTGCTCGTTGCTCGCGCTAAAGTAAGGCTGCGAGACGAAGGGAGCGTCGGCTAGCGCAGAAGTGGTTTGCCACGCGCTTACAGTGTAAGCACTCAGGAATGTCGGAAAACACTCATGCAAGGATAAAAAAACTACGCTTTATTTTATTTTACATTGTGACACACCTTCATACTGGCTAGCGACGAGTGATGGCTTCTAACAACCGCAGGAAAGAGTCTTTATACTGGGTAGCCCGAGCGATCCGTGGCTTTTAACAAACGCAAGAAAGGGTCTTTGCAGCGCACGTGGCCGTTGAGTGCCACCACATTCATCCCAGGTGGGACTCCAGCATCAGTGCAGTTACTCTGCACCCACTTCTGACGAAGTGGCGCTTCACTTTTTGACAATAACTTTCTATTTTTTGCGTGTGAACGCCCGTGTTGGTTTCCACAAAGTGCAAGCTGTGGTTAACTGTGTCCCAATGCAGATTCAGGCATGACCCCGTTAGCATCCACTAAATTTGGGATACAGTTGTATGCGGCCAATTCGTCACTGTGAATAATGGTCCCCGGTTGAAAATTGGCTGCAATAATGGCGCCTAGCGTCGCCGCCTTTCGTCGGTCGACCTTGAAAAGTAGCAGCACCCCTCAGGTCGCGCTGACCACGCCGAAGACCCATGGGCCACCATCTTTAACACCACCGTAATTTTGGCGGCTTGGGGGAACGTTGTCGCCCGTCATTAGGCGGCCTCGATTGCACTTTTGCTCGCCGCGAAGAAGGCACTCGTCAATTTGCGCTGTCTTCCCGGGGCCACCGAGTGGAGCTCGTCCCTCGCGACCTTACGGGGGTAGCTCCTCCAGTCGGCGATGGCGTGCTCCGATAGAGGAAACAAGTCTACGGTCTCTTTCAACATCCATATGTCTACGCTTTTGCTCACGCAGTAAGTGAGCCAAATCATTTGTCGCCTGGAAACGTGGTCGCTTGGACGGCCGAGGCGGTCCGTGTTGGCACAGTAACTTCCTTCGCCTCTCTGCCCGTGCAGTGTAGCGGTACCGTGTACCTGCGAAAACTGATTTCGGCACATGTTGCACCGGAAGGCAGCCCGGCGTCCATTCTGAATCTTCCAATATAATGTGACTACTTCGCCTGCGCAGGTTGGTTGGTCCAGGTTGAACCCCAGGTGCTTGCAGGTGCTCCAGTACTCCGATGACGACGCCGGACCTGGCCTGGGGCTGGGGTGCGGTGAACGAGCTTGCTTGAAACAGGAGAGAGCCGAAGCGATCGCACGAACTATTCGTCCGCAGCCTAGTCACACCAGTGTGCGCTGGGAAAGCATCATTTGCCCGCCACCATATCCCCGCAGGTGACGGCCTTCGCCTAACTCGTCACACAGCCAGGGCACTCACGTTTTCGATAGGCAAAAATGACGCTGAAACTCTACGTCGGGCATGTAGCTGAACGGGTCCAGACGGTCATATTGTTACGCGCTATGCCGAGCATGGAAGAATGCGCCAAAAAGACGGTGAAGACGACGATCTGGGCAGCGCTCGTGTTGTTGTTCTGCCATCTTGCCTGCAGCCGTCTCTCTTTGTATATATCGTGTAAATATAATTTTCCTATCCCTTTTGCTACTCATATCCCCGTGGAAATATTGACGCTTGCTGCCGCTGGATGCGATTACACAGGCTGCTGCTGCCGCCACCATGTTCCCGAGTTCAACTCGAGGGGGGTTTCGCGATGTACGAGTTTGGCCCGAGTTCGCGTGTCAATCAAAACCATACGTCACGCCCCGCGCGAGGCATGTAACTCTCGTGCGCGCGCCCGCCACGGTTGGGCCACGCCCAACTTATTTTCCGGCAACAGCGACGTGGTGCGGAACTGAGAGGCATCAACAATCTTGACCGCCGACAGAAAATACACCCGCCGTGGTTGCTCAGTGGCTATGGTGTTGGGCTGCTGAGCACGAGGTCGCGGGATCGAATCCCGGCCACGGCGGCCGCATTTCGATGGGGGCGAAATGCGAAAACACCCGTGTACTTAGATTTAGGTGCACGTTAAAGAACCCCAGGTGGTCCAAATTTCCGGAGTCCCCCACTACGGCGTGCCTCATAATCAGAACTGGTTTTGGCACGTAAAACCCCATAATTTAGACAGAAAATACGCACAGCACACTGTCATCGGTGATGTACTGAGAACCACTATCAAAAACAAAGCTGCGACTTTCGCTGGCTTATGCATCTATCTTCTTAGGCTGTAATGGCTCCACTACATGGTTCATTGTCTGCATTGTAGCGACGTAGCCCACAGCAAATAATTATCGGAACGACACTGTAGCTACTTGCAAGGCGTCGATGAGCCGTGGTGGAAGACGATGCTGAGCAGTGCGTAGTGTTTTCCAACGTCAAGGTATCGCAGCTGTTGTTTGAGATGGCTGCTCTGTCATCGGTGATGTATCGGATCCGCAGTGTCGCAAATACCGTTAGCGCCGAGAAACGCTCACTTTTTTAAACCCAGTGCGATGGCATTTCTTCATCACAAGCACGGCACACTAAATAGTTGCAACCCCTTCCTGGGTTCGAAGTTTAATTTCCTAACTGCATACAGGAGCCATAACCCGCCAAAATGCGATTGCTGCACTGTCGTTACTATATCTATCTGCGATCACTATTAGCTCAGCAGCAGAGGCAATCGGCAAGCACATTGGAGATAACAACACACTCAAACTCTGCGTATACATGCGAACGGAGACACTTTCACTGGGCAAGCGATGACAAGCGATGAATAGTGTCACTGGGCAGGGCGCTCTTCTTTGCAATGCATCGCGGAGGCTTCCCGCACGCAGATAAACGGGCGCATTTTCACTGTGCTGCGTCACTACGCACCCTAGAATACCGCAAAGCCATTTTGCAGTGACAACCGTTGCTCCCGTCGTTTCAGTTGGTAAAGCGGCGGCCTTAATAGCCGCCTCAGTAAAGCACCTGCGGTGAACAACCATGCCGTAGCGCTGCGTTGCCACTCCCCTAATAGTTAGGGAATGGAAAGATCATTGTCATGACTAACTTTATCAAGGATTAGAGGGCCTCGATGCGCGCGGGCATCAAGGCACCCTATCAAGGATAGCACTGCAGCGCCCCTGGCGACTGCTCACCGTATGAACTCCCTCGTGCGTGCGACCCTCTACAATGTATCCGCTTGTAAGCTTTCACCTCACTGTCGCCACTCGCGGCAAAAAAGTGCAAAATTTAATAATTCGCTCGATATCTGTTTGTCATCAAACATTTATAGCATGAAAAACAGATACTTCAAGAAATAAAGTGTTTCGTATTTTATTTGTTGTATTTTAACGTAATCGATTGAGGGAAAGTGTAGGCGCAACAATGCACTGCATGTGCCCTGTTCGCATTCGACGGAGGACAGAAAGATAATGCTCGAAAGAGAAGGCACGCCCTTTACGCGCCTTAGAAAGGCGTGGCAAGTGGCTCACGGCAAGTGTGCGGATAGACAGCGGTACAGTCACGGTATTGTTCAATGGTGATAATACGTTGATAACAATACGCGGCGCTGGCGCGTTTTGCTGCGCAGTCTTCTTTGCTTGAAGCACGGAATCTTCTGTGCCGCGCAGGGTGCGCTCATGTTGTCATACGCGGCGTTATCTCGACATTTCTTTTTGCCTGCTGTTCTTGCACGTTCCTTGCTATCTCCGTTAACTGACTGCCATCGAGCAAACTCGGGTGAAACTCGTGCGAACGAGAAACTCGGCGCATCCTGCATAGCACCCCAGGAACCATCGATAATTGTCAATGAAAACGAAAAGTCAAACGCTTCTAGAAAGCTACTCGTTTAATTAAAAGAATGAGGCGCTTGAAGGCGTATGCTTGTTGCAGTGAGGATACTTATGTAGCGTTTGTTGTTTCATTAAGCTATCTTGTAGAGAACAAGGCCGTTACCGCATTTTTAGCGGTATTATACACTCCAGCTCAAAATCAAGTTGCAGCGCAGCCAAAGCTACAAGGCGTACCAATACACTCGCATGCATGCTCTACTTGCACAACTTCGTGCGCGATAGAATCTAGTTTTGTGCATCGGCGTCGGTTATATTTCAGAGACCTAGGTTTAGTACTGTCAAGCGCTACTGACGTCCTAAATAACTACTGAAGAAAGACGTTTTTTCCCGAACCTTAAACACATCAACAGACACACACAAACAAAAACGCGAGTGTGCTTGCGTTGTAGTGCACGTTAAAGAACCCCAGGTGGTCAAAATTAATCCGGAGCCCTCCGCTACGGCGTGCCTCATAATCAGAACAGGTTTTGGCACGTAAAACCTCAGAAAGAAGAAGAGATGAATAACGAGTTCTAATATCGGCTATACAAGACAACTAAACATGGTTTTCGTACAGTAAACAGCATAGAACACGTATGGATAAGAAATAGTACACATATCACAAGTATCTCCTTCCTCAAACTGAGTACACAATAACAAAATTAATGTGTGCTGTCACTGGTAGAACAGGAAGAACTGGGCCGAAAAGTGACGTCTTTGCCAGTGAATCGGCAGTTTCCTTGAAAAACAAATCTTCATGACCAGGTACCCAAATCAAACGAACACATTGCAGATGGGCAGGAACTAGCAAGTGAAAGAGTTTTAGCATGGGCGAATCACTAGTAGGGGTAAGGGAATGGCGTACAGATAGTGAGCCAGTAAGGATAGCAGCTGTTGTCGTTTGGTCTAATTTACGTAAAGGTAGACTTACTGCTAAAACCACAGCCAGAAAATAGGCAGACAATCAGGCAGCCTTAAAGAAAAAGACCAGTCGAGTGGAGCACAAAAAAGCCGGCAGATCCCACGCCCTGTGGGAATCGATGTTATGCGAAGCAGTGTGCTGGGAGCCTACCATGTTAATGAAACGGCCATGAGAGCACCAAGACGTAGGCGGCTGTTTCTTACCCTACATGACACGCATGTCATGACATTCATGTCATGAGTCCTCAGGACTCCCTTTAGCTGTTTCTAAGAGACCTTAACGCGAAAGCCATAGTCATGCTCATGACTATGACTTCTACCACCATCCTTTAGTGCTTCCTTCACTTATTGCCCACGTCGGAACCCATTCCAGTGGTTTTTGAGTGTTAATCTTTTTTCGCTGAGTCATTGTCATTTTTCCTGAGTCATGCTCATGACTATGACTTCTACCAGCATCCTTTAATGTTTCCTTCACTTAGTACCCACGTCGGAAACCATTTCAATGGTTTTTGAGTGTTAATCGTTTGTGCTGGGTCATTGTCATGACCTACATGACACGCATGTCATGACATTTGGTATGACATGAGTGGTATGACCTACCACTGATGTTCGTCATACACTCCTGTCATACTGTGCCAGTTTTGGTACCTACCAAGTTAACGAAACGACCATGAGAGCACCAGGACGTAGGCAGCTGTTTCATCACTTACATGACACGCATGTGATGAAATTCATGTCATGAGTACTCGGAGTCCCTTTAGCTACACCTAAAGGACCTTAAGGCGAGAGCATTAGTCATGCTCATGACTGTGACTTCGACCATCAACCTTTAGCCTTTTGATTCACTTAGTACCACATCCCAACCCATTCAATTGGTTTTTGAGAGATAATCTTTTTTTTTTCGCTGAGTCATGGTCATTACTATGACTTCTACCTCAATCATATAGTGTTTCCTTCAATTAGTGCTGACGTCCGAACCCAATTCAGTGGTTTTTGAGTGATTTTTTTTTTCGCTGAGTCATTGTCATTTTTGCTGAGTCATGCTCATGACTATGATATCTACCATCATCATTTACTGTTTCCTTCACTTAGTGCCCACGTCCAAACCCATTCCAGTGCTTTTTGAGTGTTAAACTTTTTCGCTGGGTTATTGTCATGAGCTACATGACACGCATGTCATGAAATTTATGTCATGGCTTCCTATCACTTATGTTCTTCATACACTGCTGTCATACTATGCCAATTTTGGTACCTACCAAGTTAGCGAAACGACCGTGAGAGCAAGGCGGCTGTTTCATGACTTACATGACACGCATGTCATGAGAGTCATGTCATGACATATCATTTATGCCCGTCATATACTCTTGTCATAGTATGCCAATTTTGGCACATACCAAGTTAACGAAACGACCGTGAGAACACAAAGACGTAGGCGGCTAGATTGATAGATAGATAGATAGATAGATACTATCAAAGTAGCAAATGTTCGCCAAGAAATGCTCCGCATTTAATATTCTAATGTCAGTCTTTTCCTCACATTGTGATGCATCTGTTGCAACGATAATGTTTGTTGCTAGAGTGCTTAGATGCTCTTGTAATATGCCGTTTAAGATGCTGTAGTGTAGTTTTGCGTGGTTTGGGAAAATGTCATCGAAACTGATTTCCGGCAGAACTTTAATGCGTACTGTTAGGAAACACATCGCGAATCTTTACATTTAGTGAGCCCAGTAATGTTTGCACACATATAATCTGTGGTATATGAAACCTGGCCAATGAACGGTCAAAAATGATTCTAAATCACAGATGAAAATGATTTGAGGACGGTTTAATGGTGATTCATGCAGCCTTATGAAGGTGAAGTCTGCATAAAACTGGTAGGATTATCGCTTCCAGGTATAATACGGCATTTACAGTGTATTTTGGAAATTCTACGCCCAAACGTAGTGCCTTTCGTTTTAATAAAACTATTGGCCGAAGCTTGTATGGCGGCACGCCTGAGTATAATACACAGCCGAATTCTAATCTTGGACCAACGTACATTTTTATTACTATCAAAAGTGATTTTCTTCGCATACCTGATCTTCGATTGCTGAACTTGAGCAAAATGTCCATTGCACGAACTCCTTTTGTAGCAATATACTCAAAATGCGGTCGCCAGTAAAGACATCCGTTATAGATAACTGCAAAGTATACATGAGTGACTCCGCTTGTGGGATATCTTATAGATGATAGTTAAGCGATATGTGTACTCGGTCTTTAACGGGAAAAACAAGAACAGCGCACTTATTAGCATTAAGGTTTATATGTCAGCTATCCAGCCAGCCTTCCAGTTTTCTTAGATACAACTACAAAATTTGGTAAAGGTAGTAAATGTCACTAGCCATAGCAAAAAAAATGTCACAGTTTTGCCCTAAGGGCGAAGCAATGAATGCGATAGCAACACAGCAATGTCATACGAAGTAAGGTGAGCGGCTTTGGTAGCAATATGAATTGTAGTAAACATGAGCTGATTAAGTAAGCAGGTGTGCAGCGGCGTCAGTAGACCGACATGAAGAGAGACTCGATGACCACGAGAAGGCGCGTGTGAAACGGTGGTGTTGATGAGAAGCGCTGCCCGTGGGCAGCGCGTGCGAAGGGACACACCTGTAGCGCTGCACTGCTGATACGGGCAGCATTGCATGTGTAGCGTGCGTTGGAAAATGTGGCCCGACTATACTAACTGTGGTGTGAGCGCGCACAAACAAACATGAATAGATCACACTGAATGACTGCAGACAACGACTGTGAAAACGCTGGCAGCAAGCTGCGGCGGCGAAGGTACGTGCGGTCTATCGCTTCAACGGAAACTGAGCGGCGAATGCACAGCGCATAAAGGTCAGAGCCGTGTGGAGATAAGAGAACGTGCGAGCGAGCGATGAGCGCGGTTGTTGGCAGAGTAGAAATGCGCCCCCGCCCCCCCGCTCCCTCCGGCGCTCGCTTCCCGCTTCCTTGCTTGCGCGTGGAAGATTGAGTGCGTTCGCTCTCCGTGACAGCGTGCGTCCCCGCACGCTTCCGCTCGGGCATACGGCGCGCGGCGAAGATTTTATCTATACGGAACCTCACGGCGACGGCGACGACGACGGCGACGCCGACGGCAGAAATCCGGTGGAAGTGTCCATATAATTGCTATCGCAATAAAATTAAGCCAGTTCTACACTTGTGAAATCTGATGAAAGAGCGGAGCTCTGCAAGCGTGGGTGTATAGCGTAGTGGCTATGACGCTCGCCTTCGGACCGTGAGTACCCAGGTAGAACTCCAGCCTCGCCAAGAAAGTTTATATTGTTTTTTTCCTTCTCTCTTTCTTTATTTCTCTCTTTCTCTCTCTCTCTCACTATTATTTTCTCTTTCTCTGGCCCATAGCAAGTTGTGTTGCAATCACCGATACAATGCAACCATATGGTTCCTATAAATACATGTTCTGCAAGCATGGGTATATAGCTGTTTTGCCAGTTCAGACATGGCTTTCTGAAAAGGGATTCTTCGATTCGTGGGGTCACCACTGTTTCTTGTGCCGCAGACCAGAAACGATTGAACACATGTTCCTGGAATGCTGGGATGGCATGTTCTTCTGGGATGTCCTGCAAATGACCTTAAAGAAGGATTTCACTTTGGATGCACAGGGAATAAGGTACCTAATGGTTGATAACGTGGATGGTTTTCGATACGAAATAGGATAGTTTTTGATCGTCGCGCATGGCTGTTCGCCATGCAGACGTTGATACTCACCCTGCTATAACGTACTTTCGCGAGTCTCTGATTTCATTTCTCGAAATGGGAAAAGTGCAAAAGTATGTACCCCATGGGGTGCCCCGTTTGGAATCTTTGTCGCATATGAAACAATTTTAAAATACCAATTTGTCATTACGTGGTTGGCTATTATACCATTGCAATAAAAAGAAAGAAAAAGAGGGTGTATAGCGCAGTGGTTGTGACGCTCGCCTTCGGACCGTGGGTACCCTGGTTAGAATCCCACCTCGCCAAGAAAGTTCATTTTGTTTTATTTATTTCTTTATATCTCTCGCTCGCTCTCTGTCTGTCTCTCCTTCTTTCTTTCTGTGCACCTCCTCTCCTCCTACGCTCTGCTTTCACTACTGGTCAACGCTCGGCACGGTTCAACCTCGGCGTTACATAGATCCGCTGCTACAAGGCAATGTCGTCGGCATAAACGTAGGTAGTGACACCTGGATGGTCGGGGATTCTGCCCAGGAAAATATAAACAATAGGGGTGAAAGTACCGATCTCTGAGGCACGTATCTTGTTTGCTTGTCGTGTTTTGTTTAACACTATAGTGCTTTTCTTTCGCGGAAGGTTTGGTAAGTTACATTCATTATTATTCATTTCTCTGAGGATACTTTGGAATAAATTTCAGTTTTAGGACCGTTCTGTTAGGCAGAGGGCAGCGTTGGTCTCTTCTGATCGTGGTAGAGGCAGATAAATTTTCCAGTTAACTTGATGTTGGCTTTCAGGAAAACGTGACAGCTGAACTTTCGAGAAAGAATAGCGTCAGTGGTTTTTCTTCGATGTCTAGATAGTTCACGTGAGTTTCCGTTTAACTAAGACTTTCTTTTCGGATTTCGCGAGTTATATAAAAAAATAACGCAGTATCAGGATGGATACTGGTTATTCTGCAGTCTACTTCAGCTCATTTTAGAAAGCGCCGAATGGTTGTTCCCGCACGCACGTAGAGAATACAGCGCCTTAGAAAGCGGATAGCTTTTAGTAATGGTATTCTCTACAGATTCATTTCTCTTCGACGTATTTAGAAGACGGCAGTATTTGAGTTTCACTTAGTGCGGGGGAGTACTTATAAACAAGCGCGAGTCTTCTTGTAGTCTTGAACGCGTAATTTGCGCAAGTTATTTTTATTATTTTGTTTTTGTTTATTTAATGCGTGAGTCGCACGCGAGAGTTTTGACCGCACAGTGAGAGCGATTCTGATAGTACAGCCCTGAAGTCAACGAGGCTCCCAGTGGCACTATTATGTGCGTTAATAACAGATGTAGAGTACGAACCTATGACCTTTCAATTATCCATTATTTATGGTCATTCTGCAGTTAAGTTGGAGGATTTTAGTGTTGGATGCATAGACGTGTAGTCGTTTGTTCGATTACTTTTTTTGCCTGAAAATTCCACTCGAGCAAGTGAATATCATGTTGTAATACTCTGAAAGTCACCAGTGTCACGGAGCGGCATAGTTTCGAGTCATCGACACGCCGATTAACGGGCGCCAAAAATGTCGTGGTCTCATGGTGCGGCATATAGTTTCGAGATAGCGACACGCCGATTAACGGGCGCCAATGAAGTCGTGGTCTCACGGTACGGCATAGTTTCGAGACAGCGACACGCCGATTAACGGGCGCCGTATCACATACTTTTGAAGGTCACGCGCAAGTTGCGCCAGTTGATGAGCGACGCTTCTGCGCGAGTTCGTGGCAAGTCGTGTTTCGTTTGACAGTAGTGCTTTTCTTCCAAAGCACGTTTGGTAAGTTGCATTATTATTATTCATAACTCTGAGGATACTTTGACACAACTTTGAGTTTTAGGAACGTTCTGTTAGGTAGATGGCAGTGTTGGTCTCTTCTGATAGTGCTAGAGGCACATAAATTTTCGAGTTAATTTGAGGTTGGCTTTCAGGAGAACGTGGCAGCTGAACGCTCGAGAAAGGATAGCGTCAGTGTTTTTTCGTCGCAGAGATATGTAGATAGTTCGCGTGAGTTTCCGCTAAAGTAAGACTTTATTTTCGGATTTCACAAGTTACGAAAAAATAATGCTGTATTAGGTTAGATACTGGATATCTAGAGTCTGCTTACTAGAGTCTGCTACTAGAGTCTGCTTCAGCTGATTTTAGAAATCGCCGGATGGTTGTTTCCGCACGCACGTAGAGAGTACCGCGACTTAGAAACGGGCTGTGCGGATCGCTTTTAGTAATCATATACTCTACAGATTTCATTTATCTTCGACGTATTATGTAAGGGTATGTCTAAGGCTGTGCGTGTATCGCACGTGTATTTAGAAGACGGCAGCATTTGAGTTTCACTTAGTGCGTGAGAGTACTTAAAAATAAGCGCGAATCTTCTTGTAGTCTTGAACGCGTAATTTGCGCAAGTTTTATTTTGTTTTTGTTTCTTTAATGCGTGAGTCGCACGCAAGAGTTTTACCCGCAAAGTGAGAGCGAGTCTGATAGCACATCCGTGAAGTCAACGAGGCTCTCAGTGGCACTATTACGTGCGTTATTAACGGATGTAGAGTACGAAGTGACAGTTCATGGCGTTTGTGCCGCATATGATATTTCATTGACCATTTATTTAGGGTCATCCTGCAGTTAAGTTGGAGGATTATGGTGTTGTATACCTAGACGTGTAATGTTCTGTTCGTTTTTTTTGTATAGTAAGCTGAATGTCGTAAGTCCAAATCCTCCTCCAGTTCACTACATTTTGAGGCATGTAGTGGCGCCTGACACCGGCAAAAAAAAATCGCTGAGCGCTAGTGGGGCCATACTATTCCAGGTGCAACCAAATTCGCAAGGCCCCCTAAGCTTCAACAATGTCACTCCGTCACCAGAACAGGACTTGGCCTCCCTGGTGCAGTATTCGGCCACTACATCCCTCATGACTACTGCAATTAACCCATGGCCCTCAGTCCTGCTGCGGAGCACCTGACCAAGGCGGTGGTCACACCTGCGACGCGGCAGAGAGTGCTAAGAATCTCTGGCTCCGGACAGGCCGCCACTGGAAACTGAAACTGGCAACGTTCAGCACGCGCACCCTATCGAGTGAGGCCCGCTTACCAGGCCTATTTGAAGAATTATCAGGTATTGCCTGGGATATTATTGGCTTTATTGAGGTTAGAAGAACTGGTGAGGCTTATACAGTGCTGACTAACGGCCACGTCCTCTGCTACAGAGGTCTTCCAGATAAGAGAGAATTCGGAGTAGGATTTCTAGTCTATAAGGACATAGCGGGCAACATTGATGAATTCTAACGCAATAATGAGAAGGTAGCAGTCGTCGTAATAAAGCTGAATAGGAGGTATAGAATGAAGGTAGTACAAGCCTACGCCGCAACCTCCAGTCACGATGATGAAGAAATAGAACAGCTTTATGAAGATGTTGAATTAGCAATAAGAAAGGTGCAAACTCAGTATACTGTAGTCATGGGCGACTTCAATGCATGAGTGGGGGAAAAGCAGGTTGGTGAGCAAGCAATGGGCAACTACGGCATCGATTCTAGGAACACTAGAGGAGAGATGTTGGTAGGATTCGCGAAAAGAAATAGGATCCGAATAGTGAATACCTTCTTCGGGAAGTGCAGCAACAGTAAGTGGACCTCGAAAAGCCTTAATGGAAAAACAAGGAATGAAATAGATTTCATACTTTCCGCCGATCCCAGCATAGTGGAGGATGTAGAAGTGTTAGGTAGGGTAAAGTGCAGTGACCATAGGTTAGGGAGGTCTAGGATGTCTCTCAATTTGAAGAGAGAAAGAATAAAGTTAGTCATGAAGAAACAGGTCAACCTGGACGCAGTAAGGGTAAAAGCAGACCAATTCAGCGTGGTGCTCGCAAACAAATATGCAGCTTTAGAACAGAAAGATAAAGACAACATAGAGGTAAGGAACGAAACCGTAACTAGGTTGATCTCAGAAGCAGCAATTGGAGTGGGAAGTAAGGTACCGAGGCAACCAGTAGGTAAGCTCTCCCAAGTAACAAAGGACCTAATAAAGAAACGGCAATACATGAAAGTGTCAAACTGGGGAGGTCAGATAGAATTCGCTCAACTGTCGAAACTGATCAACAAGAAGAAAGTCAGGGATATCCGAAATTATGACGTGGAAAAGATTTAGGAAGCAGTAAAATATGGACGCAGCATAAAATCCGTGAAAGAAAGCTAGGTATAGGATAAGGCAAAATGTATGTACTGAAAGATAAGCAGGGTAATATCATCAGCAATTTCGATGACATAGTAAAAGCAGCGGAAGAATTCTATACTGACCTGCACAGATCCCAGAGCAGCCAAGCTACTTTCATTCGAAGTAGTTATGAACAGCTAGGATACAGAGGAGACAGAGGCCCCTTCTATAACTAGCGATGAAGTAAGAAGGGCCTTGAAAGACATTACCAGGAGAAAAACTGCTAGAGAAGATGGAATAACAGTCGATTAAATCTAGGATGGAGGAGAAATCATACTTGAAAAGCTTGCGGCCCTTTATACGCAAAGCCTAACGACTTGAAGTGTACCAGAAAGCTGGAAGAACGCCAACATTATACTCATCCATAGAAGGGAGACGTTAAAGAATTGAAGAATTCTAGACCCATTAGCTTGCTTTCAGCGTTTTATAAAATATTCACCAAGGTAATTTCAAATAAAATCAGGGCAACACTTGACTTCAGCCAACCAAGAGAACAGGCTGGCTTCAGAAAGGGATATTCTATGATGGATCATATCCATGTCATCAACCAGGTAATAGAGAAATCTGCGGAGTACAATCAACCTCTCAATATGGCTGTCATAAATTATGAAAAATCATTTGATTCACTCGAGAGACCAGTAGTCATAGAGGCACTCCGTAACCAAGGAGTACAGGATGCATACGTGAATATATTGGCAAATATATCCAAGGATTGCACAGCAACTTTGGTTCTCCACAAGAAAAGTGTAAAGTTACCTAGCAAGAAAGGGGTCAGGCAAGGATATACAATCTCTCCAATGCTCTTATTTGTTCTTATTTGACTTGTTCTTATTTTGACCCAAAGTGATTTTAAAGTGCAACAAAAAAGTTGTCGCAGTTTCACCTGAAAGGTGAAGCATCAGTTGCGATAGCAAATTTGTAGAGAGCTATACGGAGTAATGATAGTAGCTTTATCAGCTGTATAAACTTGGACATGCAGCAGCACCGGCAACCCGCAGAACTGTTGTCGACGCCGTCGGCGTTTGGCCCGCGTTTGCATAAAATACGTGGCGTTGGTGACTGTTGCCGGAGCCTCTGATATAAATAGGCACTTGGTGCCGCAGCTCAACGTCGCCTCCCATCCCTCCCCCCCCCCCCCACTGCCTTTCGCGCGTCGGAAGAAGGCGCGTTTGCTCTACATATATGGTGATTGTAAAGGAGGAAAGAGACGCCTATTTCACCAGCCCTTAGGGAGCACGGCGCAGAACGTGCGTTTGTTCTCCGCCGTGGGTTCACTCCCCGTGAAAGCGCGCGTCCCTCGCACCCTTTCACTTGCACATACAGCGGTCGGCGCGCGGCGACGATTTCATCTCCATTGACGTTATACGGAACCTCACGGCGACGCCGACGGCAGAAATCTGCTTTGGAGTGTCCATATAATTGCTATCGCAATAAAAACAGAAAAAGCCCCTGTAATGACGATGAAGTTACTTTTTTTTGGAGAAAAGTACGTCGCATTCTCCCTGTCACAATATTATAAGCATTTCATCGTCCATATCAGGAAAGAAAGTTTCATTACAACTAAAAATTCATGCTTTTAAAATATGTAAAAATATTCTCTAAACATAGCGAAAATAGCAATAACACGGCTATTCAATTATGCATATATCATTTTTTCATCGCCAAATCACTATCGAATATACATAACACAGGTGACCCATTGAAGTGAACCGGTGAGCCGTTCAAATGAACCGATTCATTTCAGTGAGCTGAGCCGTTGCGAGCCACTCATTGAAGTGAGCCGTTTTGCCCATCTCTATACAGAATGCATACCAAGAGAAGGGAAGCGCAGTCGAGGACGGCAGAAAACTAGGTGGAGTGATGAAGTTAGGAAATTCGGAGGCGCAAGTTGGAATCAGCTAGCGCAAGACAGGGGTAATTGGAGATCGCCAGGAGAGGCCTTCGTCCTGCAGTGGACATAAATATAGGCTGATGATGAAGATGATGATGATGACTATAAGAAAAGCCACATTGAAAACAATTCAATTCCTTCTCTCCTAACAAATTCATCGACACATGCTACGATATAGCCTGGAAAGCCGTGCCCCTCTAACCGCTTGATTAACATTGTATGTTCACCACCTTCATAGGCTTTACACATATCTAAGCTAACTAAAGCTGCATACTTTCTTTAATGCTGGGTGAGGTTAACGAGACTTTAAAAGTATACATGTGCGTGCCATATTGAGTAACCAGATCTAAACCCAATTTCACAGGTACCCAACGACTGATATTGATTAATTAACTCTATTATATGCCCATGAAGCACCCTTTTATTGAGTGTCACTATATCTGATGTTAACGCAAATGGTCTTATGTTGTCGTTAGTATACCCTGCCCCTTCCTTTTTAAGTAACAATAATTTTGGTGATCTTCCATTGATGTGCAATCCTATGATGTGCAATTCCATTGATGTGTATTACTAATAGAGTAGTTTAAAACAACTTCAAATGCTCATTCGGAGCTTCTTGGAACAATATCTTCCGTCCGGGCCAGATGCTGTAGTTGGCAAGGCGCGAGTGCCCGCTTGTGGAATGAAGTCTTCGTCACGATCGTGATTCCCGTACAGTGATGCCTCTAGTCAAGATGATGATGATGATGATGATGATGACCTTTAAGTCTTTCGTGCATATCCACTGACGGGGAGTGGCCAAGAGTCGGGCAGGTTTTGCATATATACTAAGCGAATAAATTTTAAAACCCAGAATTTTGATCATTAAAAAAGCAAGTAAAATCCAAGATGATTCAGTAAACAGCCATTCTAATGAACACAGATATATGTTTTCAATGAGGCGATAAGGGAATAATGAAATCACTAATACGATTACCAATGAAATCGGGTAGATTCGACAATGAATTTCTCTATGGCGATGCATACATCCCTGTGTGAGCGTCCAAGCACAGAAGCTCCGAAAGACAGCAGCACCGGAGAATTCAATGGCTGCCGCTTTGTGCAAAAAAGTCACAGGCCTGCACGGCACACGCAGCACAGTCATAGCGTAAGCTGGTGGAGCGGCTCAAGAGTAGCTCCAATTTCGGCACCACGCAAGACAGGGCAGTCTCTTCTCGGGGCAATCTCTTCGCCTCGTTTTGACGATAACGATCTGAACTGTCCGCCCGGCGTCGACGGCGAGCTGCGGCTTGTAATGCTCTGTGCACAGCAGTCTGCTGAGCCCGATGATGCCTGGTTGTAGCCGCGCACGTAGCTCTACGATTCGCTTCTTCAGCAGCGGTTCGTACCTTGCGAGGAGACGTCATAACGTGTACCGCAGAGGTACCCAGAATACCTGGCGCACCTCTAACATCCCTTGACCCGTGGCCCGGTACGTTGTTGTTGTTCATAATGATGATCATGATTGTTTATTGGAATCTTCAAAACGAGCTTGTGACAAATAGTCGCCTAGCCTGCTTGAGTTAACCAGGTCCAGTTACATGCAGCATAAAGCCCCTTCATCCTCGCGCCACCGCCGCTTTTGCTAAGTAGCGACAACCTTTGATGTGCGCTGCTGTTCTGTGATTCGCCGCTCAAACCAGTTCCGCTTCCACAATTTCCGCTTCCGGGGTTTCCGGTTTCGGAATTTTTGCTTGTTGCTATGGTAGCACCTTGCGTCCATAGACGCAAGCGGAAGGTCGCACGGCAATTTTGAGTGTATTTGCGGGCTTCTTTCGCGCTCGGAAAAACGCTTTTATGTAGCTTTGTTGAGCAACAGAAAGCTGTATCGGGAGTTTTTAATGTTGCTCTACAATTTTCTCATTGACACTTTCATCTAATTATAATATTTGAGAAGTTCATTAATTAAGACTAATTATGTGTTATGTACTGACGTCACATGTACATTTCATCGCTTATCACCCACGCAAGCAGCGGTGGCCTTATCACGAGTTTCACTCATGCTATAAAAGGAGTGTGCGTCAATAAACCTACGTTCATTTCACCACTGGGCGTCCGACTGATTTACTACGTCGAACGCGCGTTGACCTTCGAGGCGCGATCGAATCTTGGTTGGTATGCTCTGGGCTTGCCTCTGGTGCCTCTGGGTTCGTCAGCTGCTGCTGTGGGCGTCTTGCGCTTGGCTCTTGAACAGGTTGACTCGGGCTCGCCTTTGTGGTTGCTTCTGGGGCCGTCGGCTGCGGCTGGGGTCGTGTTGCCGTGGGAAACAACTCGGCATGGCAGCCCTCCCCGGTACCTTTGTCTGATTCGGACCTCGTCCAGGCGCTTCTCAGTTGGTTCCGATGTCGGTGATGGCGCTCGCCGTTATCCAGTTGGACCGTGTACGACACCGGGCCTCTGACCGCCACCACTCTGGCCGCCTTCCACCTGGGACCTGGAGTGAAGCTTTTAGAGTAGACAGTGTCACCGACACAGTACCTCTTGGTAACTGGGTGTTGAACCTCAGGTGCATGTTGTCGGTCCGGATGAAGACGATCCAGCGCAGTTCTCAACCTTCGCCCCATCATCATTTCTGCTGGCGATTTCCCTGTGACAGAATGTGGCGTCGTGTGCTGTTTAAACAGGAATCGCGAAATCTTGCACTGTGTTGTTCCTTCCCGTTGCTTTTTTAAAGCTTCTTTCACTTCTCTTACCATCCTCTCGGCTCTGCCATTACTGGCGGGATGATAAGGTGCAGTAAAAACAGTACGCACACCATTACACTTCAAAAAAGTTTGCAACTCAGCGCTTGTGAAGGCCGTTCCATTATCCGAAACGATAACGTCTGGCACACCATGTGTCGCAAACATTTTCCTTAAGCTTGTCACGACGGCCGCAGCTTTCATTGATGACATGATTTCAACCTCCGCCCAGTTGCTGTACGCATCTACCACGACAAGGAATACATCTCCTTTGACTGGGCCCGCGAAATCCATGTGTAGACGACTCCAAGGTTGGTCTGGTTTGACCCAAAAGTGAACGGGAGCCTTGGGGTCACTTTGTCGGTTGCTCTGACATGTCTGGCAGTACCGTACGTACTCTTCAATCTGGTGGTCCATTTTTGGCCACCACATGAGCCCTCTAGCTGCTGCTTTCATAGCGCTCATCCCCGGATGATTTGCATGCAGTAGTTGGAGCACTCGCTCTCTTGCGGCTTCGGGAATTATCACACGATTCCCCCAGAGTATGCAACCCCGGTGCAACGACAACTCTGTCTTCCTCACCTCGTATGGTGTAAACGTGCTGTCTAGTTGTGTCGAAGGCCAACCACTGAGGATCCAGTCCTTCACCCTGGTCAAGACGCTGTCTTTTTTGATCAGCTTGACGATGTCCGGTGCCTGTAACGGTGCACACTCGACAGCTTCCAGTAGAAGCACGTCTCCAGGTGGTTGTGGTTCGTCCTCGTCCCCGGGGGCTGGCAGTCGACTGAGTGCATCAGCGTTGGAGTTGTCCTCACCTCGCCTGTACTGGATGCGATAGTTATACGCAGACAACAACAAAATCCAGCGCAGCATTCTGGGTGACAGTACTTCCGGCACTCGCTTGTCCGTGTTTAATAAACCCAAAAGCGGTTTGTGATCTGTTATCACCGTGAATTCTCGCCCAGCCAGGTACTGATGAAATTTTTTTACCCCGAAGACAACTGCTAGACCCTCCTTGTCAATTTGGGCGTAGTTACGCTCACTTGCGCCTAGAGTTCGTGAAGCATAAGCTATGGGTGGCTCCCTCCCGTCAGCTGCTTTATGGGCCAGCACCGCCCCCACCCCTACAGGGGATGCGTCACAGCACAGCATCAAGGGACGCTCGGGGTCATAAGAAACCAGTACGGCATCGGAGCTAAGTAGCTTCTTCAGCTTCTCGAAAGCACGTTGGTGCTCACCTTTCCATTCCCATTCGTGGCCGTGGTCTAGGAGCCGGTATAGAGGTTCCGCCGCTCCGGTCCTGCCCTTGAGGAAACTGCTATAGAAGTTCAGTAGCCCCAAAAAGGCTTGCAGCTGCTTCTTGCTAGTGGGCGTTGGCGCTTGCTGGATGGCGTCAGTCTTGCTTTGGCTCGGGTGGATCCCTGTATTATCAATCCGATGTCCCAAGAATTCAATGCTCGTCTGGTTGAATTCACACTTCTCCTTGTTAACTCTCAACTGCGCTCTTTGCAAACGCGACAGCACAGCCTCCAGTCTTTCTGCGTGTTCTGCTGCGTTACGCCCGAAAATCAGGATATCATCAAGATAAGCTTTAACGCCAGGAATGCCTGCCAACAACGTGTCGATGACTCGTTGAAACACCCATGGCGCGACAGAAATTCCAAACGGTAGCTGCCTGAACTTGTGTAGCCCCTTGATAGTGTTAACTGTGAGCACTTCGGCCGACACCTCATCCAGAATAAGCTGTTGATAAGCTTGAGCTAGGTCGAGCTTAGTAAATATCTTGCTTGACCCGAGAGTCGACAATATTTCCGCGGCAGTAGGCAAAGGATACCCGCTGGTTTTAACTGCCTTGTTTACCGTGCTACGGTAATC
The DNA here is from genome assembly GCF_013339745.2 of Dermacentor silvarum. Classification (NCBI taxonomy): domain Eukaryota; kingdom Metazoa; phylum Arthropoda; class Arachnida; order Ixodida; family Ixodidae; genus Dermacentor; species Dermacentor silvarum. Next base: position 23,772,903 of record NC_051155.1, on the reverse strand, counting down.
CCCGCAGAGACGCAAGGTTCCGTCTTTTTTCCTTACCACCACGAGCGGAGTTGCCCAGTTGGAGTACTCGACTGGTTCCCAGACTCCTTGTTGCACCAAGCGGTCCACTTCCTTGGCCACATCGTCTTTCAGTGCTAGTGGAACTGTACGACTTTTGAGGAACGTTGGTTTGGCGTCGTCTTTCAGTTCGATGTGCACTGGCGGTCCATTGAAGCCAGGAAGGTCACTGCGAAACACCTCCGAAAATCGTGAAGTGACGTCTTCAACATTCAGTTGCTGAATTCCATGCAGCCCAATGCCCAACGGCCTAAACCAGTTCCGATCAAGCAAACTGTTACCGCTTCTCTTCACTACCAACAAAGGCAGCTTTGCCGTCCGACCCTTGAATTCCACCACAACACTTGCGCGACCAACTACAGGCAACGCCTCTTTTGACCAGGTTACGAGCGTTGTGCTTGACTCTCGAAGGGGTATTTTACTTTGCTTCCCCTCGATAGAGCGAAACGTTTCTTCACTCACAATTGAGCACGATGCTCCAGAATCAATTTCCATGGGTACATTCTGCCCTTCAATCTGTACTTCAACCATGAATTTTTCTTCTTGCTCATTCACCTCGCAGAGGGAAAATAATTCGGTCATTTCGTAGGCGCCCTTGCTTTTACTCTTTTTTCTTCTGCTCGTGTGAAGTTTTTCTTTGAAACTTTCTAACTTCGTCTTTCGAACGACAGGCTTTCGCAATGTGTCCGATTTTCTTGCACTTGAAACATGCCGCCTTTCTAAAACTGCATAAATGCGGAGCGTGCTTACCGTTGCAGCGATAGCAACTGGACTCTTCCGCTGCGGTGTCTTGCTTCGTGCGAGTTGCTTGAATTAGGCCCTGGCTGTCTTTTGTCTCGTCTCGTCCCTGGTTGCGTATGTCTCGCTGCTGTTTTGCTGTAGCCTCAGCTGTCACGGCCATGTCGTACGCGACCTGGAACGTAAGGTTGGGCTCGGCGAGAAGTCTCTGCTGGACTGCTTCGTTCTTGATGCCGCACACGAAACGATCTCGCATCATGACGTCCAGCGGTAGTTGCTTGTCACCAAAACCGCAGTCTTCCGTTAGCTTCCGCAGAGCTGTGACGTAGTCTGCCACCGATTCATCAGCCGCCTGGTTTCTCCTGTAGAACAAAAACCTTGCGTGCAGCTCGGAAGGCCTCGGATGCAGGTGCTTGCGAACGACCGTCTTGATTTCGTCGTAGCTTGCCATGGTCGGTCTTACTGGCTTCACCAGGGTTACGATGAGCCCGTACGCTGCTTCGCCGCAACAACTCAGCAGAACTGCTCTTTTCTGCTCGTCCGTTGTTATCTTGTTCGCGTCGCAAAACATTTCCAACCGCTCGACGTACTCATCCCAAGACGCGCCCGTGCCAAGACGATACTCGCCGATCTTGCCGACAGCCATCCCGCCTTCTTTAACGGCGGCCTCGCCGGGCCGGTCCGCCTCGTCGCCAATGTAGTAAATCAGTCGGACGCCCAGTGGTGAAATGAACGTAGGTTTATTGACGCACACTCCTTTTATAGCATGAGTGAAACTCGTGATAAGGCCACCGCTGCTTGCGTGGGTGATAAGCGATGAAATGTACATGTGACGTCAGTACATAACATTATGAAATTAGGCGGAATGCAAAAAATAATCTCAGTATCTCCAATCGACGGCAAGCAACATTGCTTTGGTTCTGTCCAGATACGGGGCATTTGCATATTTTTAAATCTTGTTGCATGATAGTTGGGACACCCTGTATATTGAATGACATAATCAAGTGCTGTCTGGCGTCCTTTTGAGTAGTCTTCATGGTCACCACCATTGTAGTTCATCACATTGGCGATTAAAATAAGTTTGTTTACTTAACACCTATGTGGAATGACTTCTAAAGCATCACATATTATTATTAACCAATTTGGCGAGCAGGATGCAGTGCGTCGCAGTAATATAACCTAAGTAGCTCTTCACTGCGACCCTAGAAATTGGTGCAGCTTTCTTTACCAACACCATTAGCATAATATTCTTCACATTAGCTGAAATCATTTTTTAACTCCCAACGATTCGTGAAAGCACGTAGAACGTGTGCGGCCGAGAGCAGCGAAAAATCTGTGTGCCGGCCATGACGTGCGCGAAGCGAATGCATCTTTAAAGGGACACTAAAGAGAAACAGAAAGTTCAGCTGGAATAAAAGAGGGACCTTCAGGAATGCATGCAGTTTTTGTTGGGGGCAAAAATATGAGTTATTAGCTGAGAAATTCGTAAACAAAGACCAAATATCTCTTCCTCAATTTCTCACCCCAGATTTGGCGCTGAAGCAGTGTCGTCACAGATTTCATTGCTCTCAGCGAATCAGAATGCGCCATGATACGTCACCGCTTGCGTAAACGGCCGAGGGGCTGGATGCATCATGGCTGCATGCATGGTCGCTGCGTTTGCGTTCGCCGCGATGGATCCCGTTGCTGCCGCTGAACCTTGCAACGAAGAGCTCGCCAGGGAAGCAGGACTACATTTCAGCGATATTCAGTGAAACGGAGCGCGAAATGATCCTCCGTGCTCGAGCGGTAGGTGTTTCCGCGTGCGATGGCGGTGAGCCGCCGGCCGCGCCGGCGGAAAGCAGAGCTTCGTTTTCGTCGACAGAAGACGAAGCGTCCGGTCCGCCAGGCGACGACGTTCCCGACAGAACAAGCGTTGAAAGTTGCGCACGTACTCGGTATGGTTATTTCGTGGCTTTATTTAATGATATTCAGCACTCACCGAGCCGCCAGTTTGCTGCATTGAGGGAACAGCTACTCGAGAAAAGACTGGCCTCTGGGGCACGCCAAGATACTTTCCGAGGGCAAGATTATACACATAATCCGGGGGCGAGAAATGCAGAGAGCACACCATCGGTTTCTCTGGCTCTTTTGCCGGTTTATCATCGGCAGAGCACTGAGCCATTGCGAACGCCGGGGAGCCGGGGCTCTCTGCGCGACACCACATGAAAGGACACAATCGAGTCAACACTGCCGCTGCCCCTGAGCAAGCGCCTTGGGCCATTTATACAGCCCTCAACACTACACACACGAGGCATTTTCTGGCTGTTTCCCGCGAAGTCAACGTTTTTCGAGCCACGCAACACGCAACCAAACACCGTAGAGCGGAACAGGCGCACGCGACAATGCATTGACCAAAACCGAAACTACGAAACTATCACGGCCGCATGTATCGCCATGCCATTTTTTCTTATTTAATTACTTTTGTGCTAAACTTGTACTTCCTCGCTTGAAACGGTTTAAAAAGTCGGCAAATGCTGTTTATGTACGTTTAAGGTGTATTTCATTTTGCATTTTATTAACAGCGATAAATTGCTCTCGACCAATCGCGACCGACCTGCATTTGTAATCTCCGACGTCACGAACGTGTAGTGCGGAAATTTCGAAGGGGCGTCAGCACCTATCCTTCAGTTTTTCGCTATTTTCTCGCTTATTAAACATCTGTTTGCAGTAAGAATGGTATGGCTGTGATCGTGAAAGGATAATCTACCATTTAAGCTCAACTTCCGGTTTCTCTTTAGTGTCCCTTTAACACTTAACCGCTCATCAGAGGGAAGCTGCTAGTAATTTATTGTCTCCTTTTCTGACAAGGTACGATATGAATTAGCATAACGCCAGTTATGTCAAATATGCGATCGCTAATTGCGAACAAAAACGCCAGCTTCGAAACCGGTGGCACCAACCGCCGTGCCTCCGAGCCCAGGGAGTGATCTTGCTGACGACGGCAGCGCCGCCGCTGCTGTCATGATTGCTTGCTTCACTCCGCCGCCGCTGTTGCTCTCACCTCCCCCTTCTAGCAACCATATTGTTGCCCGCTAGCACCTCTGCACAGCAGTGACGTCGCTTCCGCTTTAAACCAGAAGCTGGGCTACGTAAGTTCCGCTTGACGCCGGAAAGTCAAGGGTTGAGCGAGGGAGGAGTGAGGGAGAGGCGCGGAGGAGGAGGGTAGGTTGTCGGTACTTAACCTGGTCGGTGAAAACGTGTATGGAGGGGTTTTAATGCCGCATGCAACTGCTATTGACCCTTTTCGCGGAGCAGTTTGTTTTAGAGAAGCGAGATGGCTCTCACGGCGGCGCGCCATACGCGCCATAGTTCTCTGCGACCGCGCACGAATACGAAACCATTACCGCTTCTACCTTGCTTCTGTGCGATCAGCTGTCGGAAATGCAACTGAGTTTTCGCTAACACACTGTGCTCCAATCATGCTAGATTGAATCATGTAGATTGAAGACGTGTACAGTAGTTGGCTGCAAGAATAGTGACTGGCATGTTAAGGAATGGAATGAATCTGTGTGGCCAAGTTCGCGAACCGCTGCTGCAACTGTCCGAACGTGTTACCGGCACTTCCGAGATGTACGGCTTTCCTCGAGGATACAGAAATTCGCTCATCCGCCAGCCTTGTATTGCTAACCTTCAAAGAAAGCGCTTCATCCCCAGAACGTCGGCAAGAGTGATTACCACTCGTTAAACAATGACAAAAGGAGTAGAGCCGCTTCCTGTCACAGTAAGTTTGTTCCAAATGGCAGGAAAACTTACGCCCACTCTATCGCCGACGTATCAAGAATAAGTGAATGGGCGCACACCTGAATATATGCACACTGTATACGCCCAATAAACGACGGACTACACCGATGGCGCACGAATTAATGGTCGAAGCTGAATGTTTCATGACGGTCTACAAGAATAACCGAGATTCTAGCTGTAATATATATCTGCTACAAGGTATTACAATATACAAAACAGCTACGTTTCAAGCCTTGTGCGCAGCAAGAGCAAATCTATCGGAACTGAGCACACCCGCGAGCGATTAGGCAGAAAATAATCAGATAGTGGCCGCACCGTGGAACTTCACTGATTCAGAACTGACAAGTCACTGCTTCAAAATATTCGCCGAATAAAGAACAAAGTAGCAGAACATACTAATCCTGACTGAATTCATGAGCGGAATGTTTGGATAGCTTGGAATACATATTTAGCCTCGCTTTTAGAACAAGAACCATATACGCTGCTTTCGCCGTTTGGACATAGCTTAATCAGCTCTGAAAGCGCTTTTGCATGTTCTCTGAAGCTGTGATCAAAGCTTCGTGTCGTCCACCTAGTCACCGTCTACGATATCTCCGAAAACAGAGGTTTTCTAAGTCGCGCCGGCGTCATACACTTCCATTGTAAAGAAGGGGGCAACGGAGGCAGTTGAGGCAAGCAATGGACGTGCCATCACGTGATCAAACATGGCAGCGCCCACGGGATCACCGTGAAAAGGGTCAATATGCAACTTACTGGTCGGGAACGCTGTGTTTGCAGCAGCTTAACTAGATGGCGCCACCATCATATACAGTAATTCTAGGACTGGCAGCGTGGTTGTGCCCTCTCTTGCGCTGTGTTGGTATCAGTCTGGCGTTTGGGAACCGCTTTTAACGAGTTTCTGCTAATTAATGCGCTGAATCATGTTAGTTTATTTTGAATGGGTTTTCATCAGTTCTGCACTTCTTTTGACCCTGTTCTGAGCACTTGTCTTTGAGCGCGATCACGACAGATCACACACGGTGACGATGCCGCCAGCCCGGGCCACTAAAGTGCTTCGCACTTAAAATATACCTCTCTGTCAAGGTACCCATACTAATCGTACACTCTGCAAGTGACTTGGAGACTGTGAGTGTAGGTTCTTAATATATGCGACTTGCCGGGAGCAGTAAGAGAGATACACAACGACAAAGAGTCTGTGATCAATATTGCGATTGTCAGTATACCCGCATATACTGCGTATACAGTCATTATACTGCGTAGCTGTTATCCTACGCAATGCTTGCAGAACAGCTAGGAATTCCGCCACGAATATTGGAGTGAAATCTGGGAGCCGAGCAGAAAAAGACCAATGCAATGACGATGAAGAAATGCCAAATCCGGCCTTTTCCTCATACTGCTAAGCATCCGTTGATATAATTATGTTTGTGTGTAGCTGATTCAAGTGACCCTGGAGTAAGCGGTTAAGAATATGCCAGCGAATCTGCTTTGCATTGTTGGGGTACATATCGTCATAAGTAATAACCAATGGGTTTGAGGTACTGCTTGCCGTGATTACATCATTTATATGTATGTTTAATAGACCCAATAACAAATGTGTCATAATAACCTGTGGCGTTTGAAACCTAGGCCATGAGACTCCAAAAAAAGTATAGCTGGTCGACTGATAAAGATCGACTTGGAGCTTCCTAGTAGAGCTTCATAGAGCCTTATGAATGTTTGAATTGGGATTATTTAAATCTCCTTTCATGAGAATGAAGTCGTGATTTCTTGTAGAGCACCACGTTTGCTACAAAGGTTGGTAGCCCCAAACATAAGCGGCGCTTCCCGTCCCAGCAGAACTAGTGAACGCAGCTTACAAGCAGGGGAGCCGGAGGATAACACACAACCGAGCTCTAGTATAGGTCGGATATACACGCGGTAAATCATTATCAATGTGTCTCGGCGCCTGCCCCGTCAATAATTGCTTATCCTTCTGAATATCCCCATTGCATGGGAAGCATCAGTGGGGTGATGAAATGAAGAAATTTGCAGGCAGAAATTGGAATCAGCTATCGCAGGACAGGGTTAGTAACTGGAGGTCGCAGGGAGAGGCCTTCGTCTTGCAGTGGACATAAAAATATGCTGTTGCTGCTGATGATGATTATGATGGGAAGGTGTTGAAGTTGCATGTCGTCCGATGCTGGCAGTGGCGATGACGATGATGATGAGCCTTCAAGAGATGGCACGCACCCTGAGCCGAGGATGGGCCAAGAATTAGGGAGTTTGGACGCACTGATATTTGCACGTAGCAATGAATAACTGTAAACGTTGAAACATCTGGGAAGAAACAATTATTTATTCGAGAATTCGAGCCAGTGAGCAGAAGGTTACATTTAAAAGAAATAAAATATTGTGGCACTGAGTTTCTTCTTCTTCTTCCTCTTCTTCTTCCTCTCACTTTTTCTCCTGGTCACCACTGCTGTCTGTCATATAAACGGAGGCCAGAGCCTTTGTCAAGTGAACAAAGGCGCTATAACGTAAAGCTATTCCAAACTTTTCTATTACAATTCTGCAATCAGCCCGCTACGATTGGTCAAAACATTTTCGGGCCACTCCCAAGTTCGCCTGTCTGTCACGCGACGTCACGAAAACCGCTATAGCTCTCCATGTGACATAACGTGTACGCACTGATTATGCATGATTAAACCGCACAAAAGAAAAATCATTATTCCTGATTAGACGCCTTTTCACCATTAGCCATCTGCTATTGGTCCAATGTTTTCGGGCTGCGCCCACATCGCCTGTCGGTCACGCTACCTCACAAAACCGCGAAAACTCACTGCGTCAAAGTGACGTGTACTCGAAAAAATTGCATTAATATGCCGAACAAAACTGAAAAATTTTCTGAATAGCCAGAGACTGCCCCGTAAGTAAGGGGCAGTAAGGCGAAGTGGACCAATCGGAGAAGCCGGCACCAACCTCTTCATGTGGTTATCTATTTTCACTGTGCTGGCTCGGCCCCATCGAAACCCTCTCCACTAGAGCATGCTCCTCGCCTCTTGTCAGCCAATTAGATAGCAAACACCTCTCAGTGCAGGCAATGTTTTTTGTTTTGAAAGCGAACAAAGGTGACCTCCTCTAAACGAGGAGAGTGTTTGATTGGGTTGTTCATAGAACGCTGAGGGTCTCCGCCCGATGCCTGCGTCGGTGGTTACGTAAATTTGATGTCAGCAGATTGGAATAAATACAGTTTGGAATAGCTTTACGTTATAGGGCCCCTAGTTTCCCCTTTTTGTTCAGGAATTTCTTTATGTAAAAATGAACCTGGGGTGCCATGCAGGATGCGCAGAGTTTCTCGTTCGCACGAGTTTTACCCTAGTTTGCTAGATGGCAGTCAGTGAACGGAGATAGCAAGGAACGTGCAATAACAGCAGGCGAAAAGAAATGTCGAGATAAAGCCGCGTATGACAACATGAGCGCACCCTGCGCGGCAGAGTTCTTCCGCGCTTCAAGCACAGAGAACTGCGCAACGAAACGCGCCACCGCCGCGTATTGTTATCAACGTATTATCGCACTTTAGCAATACCGTCACTGTCCCGCTGTCTATCTGTGCACTTGCCGTGAGCCGCTTGCCACGCCTTTCTCGGGCGCGTCAAGGGCGTGCCTCCTCTTTCGAGCATTAACTTTCTATCCTCCGTCGAATGCGAACAGGGCACATGCGGTGCATTCTTGCACCTACACTTTCCCTCAATCGGATACATTGAAATACAGCAAATAAAATAACAAAAATTTTATTTCTTAATGTATCGGTTTTTTGTTTTGAATGCTATAAATTTTTGATGACAAACGGAAATTGAGTGAATTATTAGAGAGTTTTAGCTTGTCCGGTAATCGGGTAAACGCGAGCGGACCGGGCGTTGGAGCGGTTTGCCGGAAGCGTAAACGTGAGCGCCCTGTATGGTGCTACCACCTGGTGGCTCAGAAATAAAACAGACAAAAACAGCTAATATAGCAGTAACCAAGTGCATTCTACTTCGCTGCTGGTGTGAATGTTCGACAGTAGCGTAATCGTGTTGCCACCGAAAATTTACACCAGCAGAGAAGTAGAATACACATGGTTACTGCAATATTAGCTGTTTTTTGTCTGTTCGACTTTTGCGCCACCAGGCGGTAGCACCATACAGGCCGCTCACGTTTACGGTTCCGGCAAACTGCTCCAACGCCCGGTCCGCTCGCGTTTACCCGATTACCGGACAAGCTAAAACTATCCATTAAATTTTGCCCTTTTTTTGCCGCGAGTGGCTACATTGAGGCGAAAGCTTACAAGCGGATACATTCTAGAGGGTCGTCCGCACGAGGAAGTTCATACGAGGAGCAGTCGCCAGGGGCGCTGCAGTGCTATGCTCGATAAAATCGATGCGATAATGACGCATAAAGTCAGTCACGACTATGATCTTTCCATTCCCTGTCTATTAGGGGAATGACAACGCACCGCTGTGGCATGGCTGTTCACCGCAGGTGCTTTCACTGAGGCGGCTATTAAGGCCGCCGCTTTACCAACTGAAACGGCACTCTAGCCAAAGAGACGGGGGCAACGGCTGTCACTGTAAAATTGCTGTGTGGTATTGTAGGGCCCGTAGTGACGCAGCACAGTGAAAATGCGCCAGTTTATCTGCGTGCGCGAAGTCTCCGCGATGCATTGCGAAGGAGAGCATGCTGCCCAGCAACACAATTCATCGCTTGTCACCGCTTGCCCAGTGAAGGTGCCTCCATGCAGATGTAGCAGAATTTGAGTGTGTTGTTCACTCCAATGTGCTTGCCGATTGCCTCTGCTACTGAGCTAACAGTGATCGCAGATGGATATCGTAACGACAGCGCAGTTATCGCATTTTGGCGGATGAGGGTTCTTGTGTGCTGTTAGGAAATTAGACTTCGAACGCAGGAAGGTGTTGCAATTGTTTAGTGTGCCGTGCTTGTGATGAAGAAATGCCATCGCACTGGGTGCGTTTGCGCTGACCGCTGACCGCTGCGGGTCCGACACGTCACTGATGACAGAGCAGCGATCTCAAATGACAGCTGCGATACGTTGTCATTGGAAAACACTAAGCACTGCTCAGGATCGACGTCCACCGCGGCGTATCGACGCCTTGCAAGCAGCTACAGTGACCTGCCGATAATTATTTGCTGTGCGCTGCATCGCCACAATGCAGGCTATGAACCGTGTTGTGGGGCCATCACAGCCCAAGAATATATATGCTATTCTCGATAAAATTGATGCGATAATGACGCCCGCGAAAGTCGACGCTTTTTTTTTATAGTGGTGCTCAGTACATCACCGACGACAGTGTGTTGTGCGTGTTTTATTTCGCTGGTCAAGATTGTTAATGCCTCTCAGTTCCGCACCACGTCGCTGTTGCCGAAAAATAAGTTGGGCGTGGCCCAACCGTGGTGCGCGCGCTCAAGAGTGCGCGCACACCACGGGGCGTGACCTATGGTTTTGATTGACAGGCGAACCCGTGCCAAACTCGTACATCGCGAAACCCCCCTCTAGTTGAACTCTAAACATGACGGCGGCAGCAGCAGCATGTGTCATCACATCCAGCCGCAGTAAGCGTCAATATGACCGTCTGGACCAGTTCACCTACATGACCGACATAGAGGTTTGCGTCATTTTTGCCTTTCCAAAACGTCAGCGCGCTGGCTGGGTTACGAGTTGGGCACAGGCCGTCGTCTGCGGAGGCAGCGTGGCGGGCAAATTGTGTTTTCCGAGCGCAGAGTGGTTTGACTAGGCTGCAGATGAAGAGTGCGTGCGATCGCTTCAGCTCTCTCCTGTTTCAAGCACTGCTCGTCCAACGCGCCCCAGCTCCAGGCCAAATCCGGCGTCGTCATCGGAGTACTGGGGCACCTGCGAGCACCTGGGGTTCAACTCGGACCAACCAACCTGCGCAGGCGAAGTGGTCACATTATATTTGAAGGCTCAGAATGGGCGCCGGGGTGCCTTCCGGTGCCACAGCTGCCGAAATAAGTTTTCGCTGTTACACGGTACCGCTGCACTGCACGGGCAGAGAGGCGAAGGAAGTTACTTCGCCAACACGGACCGCCTCGGCCGTCCAAACGACCACCTCTCCAGGCGGCAAATGATTTGGCTCACGTACTGCCTGAGCCAAAGCGTAGACACATGGCTGTTGAAGGAGAAGACCAGCGACGTGTTTCCTCTATCGGAGCACGCCATCGCCGACTAGAGCAACTACCCCCGTAAGTTCGCGAGGGACCAGCTGCTGGCGCAACCTCCACTCCCCGGGGAGATAGCGCAAATTGACGAGTGCCTTCTTCGCGGCGAGCGAAAGTACAATCGAGGCCGCCTAATGTCGGGCGGCAACTTTCCACTGAGCCACCAAAATTACGGCGGTGTTAAAGATGGTGGCCCATGGGTCATCGGCATGTTCTGCGCGACCAGAGGGGTGCTGCGACTTTCAAGGTCAACCGACGAAAGGCGGAGATGCTAGGCACCATCATTGCAGCCAATGTTCAACCGGGGACCATTATTCATAGTGACGAATTCGCCGCACACAAATATATTACAAATTTAGTGGATGCTAACAGGGCTATGCCTCAATCTGCATTGGGAGATAGTCAACCACAGCGTTAACATTGCGAACCCCATCACGGGCGTTCACAGGCAAAAAAAAAGAAAGTCATTATCAAAAAGTGAAGCGGCACCTCGTCAGCGATGGGTACAGGGTAACTGCACCGATGCTGGAGTCCCACTTGGGATGGATGTGGTGGCACTCAACGGCCATGCGCGCTGCAAAGACCTTCTCTTGTGTTTGTTACAAACCACTAATCGCTCGGGCTACCCAGTATAAAAACTCTTTCCTGCGGTTGTTAGAAGCCATCGCTCGACGCTTGCCAGTATGAAGGTGCATCGCAATGTAAAAGAAAATAAAGCGTAGTTTTCTGACTCTTGTATGAGTGCTTTCCGGCATACCTGAGTGCTTACACGGAAAGCGCGCGGCAAACCACTTCTGTGCTAGCCCATGCTCACTTCCTGAGCGTCGTCTCGGAAGTGAGACGTCTCGCAGCCTTACTTTAACGCGAGCAACGAGCGATCTGTTAAAGGACCAGTGTGAAAACCAGGCGCACACCAATTTGTGCTCGGAAATGGGAGCGCAAGCACGTAGCGAGCCGCACTAATTCAATCCAGAGGAAAGAGAAGAGCAACGAGCGATCTGTTCAAACCCCAGTGAGAAAACCAAACGCACACCAATCGGTGCTCGGAAATGCTAGCGCAAGTACGTAGCCAATCCAGAGAAAAAAATCAAATCCAGAGTAAGAAAGAGGAGGGCAAGCGTCGCCTCATGGTATAACGCGAAACGTATTAAACGGCAAATTAGTCTAATGCACATTCAGTGCACATCTTGTAAACTTTAAAATGCTTATAACCCACATTAATGTGACTATCGACTTCCATCGACCTGAGCGCAGGTCGATGGAAGAGAAATATCTGGCGCCGTGCAAGCAGTCCAGTGCGTCATCAATACGCGGGAGAGGATAGACATCCTTCTTGGTAATCTCGTTGAGGTGGCGGTAGTCTACACAGAATCTCCAGCTATTGTCCTTCTTTTTCACGAGTACGACGGGAGAGGCCCAAGGACTGCATGAGGGTTCAATTATGCCTTTTCCCAGCATTTTCTCCACTTCCTGTTGGATGACAGCACGCTCCGGAGCTGACACACGGTAAGGCCGTCGGTGAATAGGACTCGCATCGCCGGTTTGAATGCGATGGGTGACGACGGAAGTCTGGCCCAAAGGACGGTCGCCGAAGTCAAAGATATCCTGGTAGGAAACCAGCACGCGGAGAAGGGCAGCGGACTGTGCCGGAGCGAGGTCTCCTGATATCATGCGGGCGAGGTGGTCGCAGGACGAAGCTGACTGCGATGACGGCGGTGAAAAATTCGGTGGAGGTTCTGTGGTCAGGGCAGAAACCGTGTGGCCGGCCAATGGGGTCAGATGAGCGAGTGATATGCCGCGAGGAAGAACTTGCGTCGAGTAGCCAAAATTGAGGATGGGAAAGGCGGTGCCGTTGTTTCTAACTGTCACCACCGTATAGGGTAGCGCGACGTTGCGTGTCATGGCGACCTCAGGAATAGGGCAGGCAACGTAGTCGCCGTCGGGTAGGGGCGGAAAGGCTGACAGCTGGACGTATATTGCGGCTTGCGGAGGCAGTCGAAGAAACTCGACGGAGCGTAGGCGGGGTGGGCCGGCATCGACGTTGTCGGTGCACGAGGGAAGTTCTAGCCGGAGAAGGCCCGCGGAGCAGTCGATAAGGGCAGCGTGTGTGGACAGAAAGTCGATTCCCAAGATGAGGTCATGGGGGCACTGTTCTAGAACAGCAAAAAGAACACATGTGTGGCGACCAGAAATAGTGATGCGTGCAGTGCACATTCCAAGTACGGCAGGTGTACTCCCGTCGGCTACTCGGACGGTATGTGAAGTCGCGGGCGTCAGGAATTTCTGGAGGCGGCACCGGAGGCTCGAGCTCATTACAGAAATTTGTGCGCCGGTATCAACAAGAGCGGTAACTGCCACACCATCAACCAGAACTTCAAGAAGGTTGCATCGGGTATGAGGGACAATCAGAGGATTTTCAGGCCGGGTCGTAAATGCAGCGTCACCTCCGGGGGCTGCACTGGCTAGTTTTCCGAGAGGCGGCCAAAGGGAGACCGAGAGCGGCGAGGTTGGGGCGAGCGGGACTGACGGCGCTGGGGCGATGGTGAGCGGCTGATCCGGTTTTCCCTAGGATGACGTTCAGCACTCGAGGCCTCAGGACGGAACGACGGGGCATATGGTGCATGGTCCGGGCGATTGTAAGTGTTTGGGTGATAGGACGTGCGCCAGCGGCTGCGGCAATGGCGGGCGATGTGTCCAATCCTAGAGCACGTGAAGCAGATCGGCCGGTCATCAGGTGTGCGCCAATCAGCTGGATTTCGATAACGTGGCCTGAAGGTCGTGTTCGGTCTTGCAGCAGCGACGGCAGGGGCGACCGGGTTGGTAGCAGTATGACCGTTATCAAAGGTGGGTAAAATGCCCATATTCGCGACCTCTTGGCGAACCATGGCCTGAATTAGCGAAATCGGAGCTAGGTTGTTGCTTTGCATACCGTCATGAGGTGTAACGGGTGCCATGGCCTCGAGTTCTCGACGGACGATCCTGGTGACGTTTTCTGGAGCTTGCGCTTGCGGAAGCGTGGCTAAACCTTCGCAGGAGGACGTGGCAGCCGTATTAGGAAGTCGGTCGAAGCGGTGAGTGATACGTTGACTTTTGGCCAGCTCAAAACGACGACATTCAGCGATGACCGACTCCACCGTTGAGCAGTTCTTACACAGTAGCAGATTGAATGCGTCATCGGCTATGCCTTTCAGTACGTTGCCCACTTTGTCCACTTCAGGCATGTCCTTGTCGACCTTGTTGCACAGAGGCAACACGTCCTGAATATACGAGATGTACGGCTCCGTGGACGTCTGAGCACGAATTGCGAGCTCCTTCTTGGCCGCTAGTTGTCGTGCGATAGGTCGCCTAAATAGATCGCGTAATTTCTGCTTACAGACGTCCCAACTCGTCAGATCTGCCTCATGCGTCTCGAACCAGAGTAGCGCAGTGGCCCGCAAATAGAAGATGAGATTCGCCAGCATTATGGTCGGGTCCCACTTGTTAGTGCGGCTGACGCGCTCATACATTGCCAGCCATGCATCGACGTCCACGCCGCTGGTGCCGTTCAATGTCCCGGGATCAAGAGGGTGCAAGAGAATGACCGGTGACGGGTCTTGCTCACACTGGGTCGCTTGGTCGGTCATTGTGGTGGCAGCAACGCGCCGTCAGCTGCGAAGATCCAGTTCCCGGTGTTGTAGCGAGCGTACCCAGCACCTCCACCAAAGATGTTACGGGGAGAATATATATACAATGGATATATTTACAGGGTAAGGCGCACAACGCTGCAGCAATGGTTCAGGGGAGCGCGTGCACACCAGAAAAACCACCCGTCGTCGTCGTCATCGTCCAAGCACCGACCACAGGATCGCCGCTCGTGACAATATTATCGTACTAAATACATTTATTTTATAACATGCTTGTACCTATAATGCACTCGGTGGAACGACAGACAAGTGAAAGAAGGTGCGACCATGCACCGACCGTATGATCACGTGAGCCCCAGTTTGTCGACCGCCCATATGGCAACGCCCAAGAGATGATAGCCACCCAGAGTGAATCTAGATAAACCAATGAAACTGGAGGCCTGCCGACGGACAAACTTTGTCTTGTTACCATTAGTTCTTTCATCTTGGGCGTCGCCAGAGCTCGTGAAGATCCCGTGTTTCGCCAAACTGAATGAAGATGAATCATGCTGTTTGTGCAAAGGAAATCATCCCGCTAACGATTCTAACTGCCCCGCAAGATCAAAGGAGCTTCAAGTGGTTGAAATGATAGAAAGGAGACGTTGCTCTCGTCGTGAAGCTCTTGCTGAAATTCAGAGCAGAACACAGGGATATGTTGGAGTTACAGCCCGCTACTCACTCAGTATGGACCCATCTTTTTCGAAGACGATCACAAACGTAATAGATAAAGCTGTTGAAAAAGCAGTAGAAAAGCTTCTAGGAAATTTGACAGACTCATTGGCGCAAGTACTGTCTACGCAATTCTCAGACATATCTCAGATTATAACAAAATGTAGTGTCCAAAATCAGATCTCCACTCTTTCTCAGTCTCTTAAATCACAATTGCCGAAATCACTCCTCTCCGCGAGCACAGATTTAGTGCGGGCTTCAAGTTCACAACAATTTGATCAAGAAGTTCACTCGGAATCGGAGTCGCTAGGCAATCAGGATGTAGACATGGACCCTCGGACTCATAAACGCACCAGATCTCCTAATAACAAACTGCCTAATTCTCCTACTAACTCCAAAACAAAAAAGTGTGCCAAAAATTCCCTTAATAGGACAGACTTTCTGAAAGAGAGCATTTTGGAGCAAGCAGTGGCTGCTGCTCCGCTTTCGTCAACATAGGGTGCCTTAGGGTACTCCAATGGAATTGCCGGTCAATACTTTATGCTACTACTGATTTATTATATCTAATTACCCAACGTACTCCTGATATTATACTGTTGCAAGAGACTTGGTTGACAGCTGGTCAAGATTTTCATTTAAGAAACTATCGTTGCTTTCGGTTGGATAGGCCTTCCCGAGGTGGAGGGTTGGCCTCGTTCATTTTATCTAAAATTTGTCATAGAGCAAAAATTTCATATCAGACTACGTCTCCTGAATGCGAAATTTTAGTATTAGAGAACACTTACAGGCTGCGCACCACTTTCTGTAGTTAATACCTACTTCCCTACTGGGATATAAGATGTCAGTTCACTTGAGGTCACCTTGGCCTACTGCAAAAAGAACACGTTGTTCACGGGTGATTTCAATTCACATCATGTGGCGTGGGGCTTCCGCATTGATGCATCCAAGGAAACGTTTATGGGATTGGGCTTCTTCGAACAATTTTACTTGCTTAAATACTAAAGTTGCAAGTTTTGTTCGCTGTCAGTCGCGCTCTGTCTCAGACTTATCATTTGCATCCTCATCTTGGGCTGTCGTTGATGACGCCACAAGTAGTGATCACCGTCCTATACTGATTGTCACAGAGCGGCATATTTTCGAATGGTTTGGACGCTGATTAACGACACGCCAAATTACTGGCGTCAAAAACGTGGCCTCCTGAATGTGCAGCTTATAATTTACTCGACATCGACACGCCGAATTACGGGCGTCAAAAGCGTCGTGGCCGCACGGGGTGCCATCTCGATTCGAGACGCGACATGCCGATTACGGACCCAGAAGTGTGCGTGTACGTCTGCGTGGTATGCCGGGCTCGACCTTGGGCCTTGATCTTGGGAGAGAGGAGAATCTGCGGTTCTTCGTTCATGGTGAAAGGGACGCGGCCAAGACTGTCGGGAGCTAGGAGCCGTGAATTAGGAGAACTGTACATACCGGCACTTTCCATAGATAGGGAACTAGGAAAAGGAGAAACTATTTAAGCGCTGGTTTTGGGCCCTGCTGATTAGTCTAGAAGCTGAACCTATGCGCTGCTGAGAAGCCGTTGGGGGGGCTAGTGCCGTCCAGTATCGCCTGGGCCGCCTGTCCACGTCGGAACTCCGAGGAACTTGCTGACGTACGAGCTAGACGTCAAACCAGCGTCTGCAACGAAGCTCACGGTAGTTCACCTCAAGTTAGCTCAACCTGCTTGAGAGAAGACGTCAACTCTAGACTCCCGGGAAACCCGGCTCAGCAATCGCATCCACCTCGACGAGATCGGACCGCCAGCATTCTTCGGGAAAGCTTTGTGCACCGACTTCACGGTTTATGGACTTGCTGCTGCTGCCCGGCCATGCGTATGGCGTCGTTGGTTTTCTTTTGAACTTTGATTTCCTTTGAACTTTGTTTAATGAATTACTCTTAAGTGTTATTCTTGTATATTTGATCCTCGCATTGTTTCATTTTTATATCTACTGTTAATTGCTCGTAGTTATTTGTCTTCATCCTTGTGTATATTAAGTTCAGGTGTGTTAGTCTGTCTTGTGTCTTTTTGATTATTCTATTTTATTAATTTGTGTATATTTATCAGCCGATAAATATCTTTTTTTTGTTTACTCCCGACTCTGACTCTCTTCACTGTGTTCGCTGGAGTACGGAACGACCAACCAGCTTGTCTACCCCGTCGATCGACTCCGCGCCGACGACGAATCGGGCACAGCTGTGACACTGGTGGATACTGTCTGCCCCTTTATTTTTTTAGATAATGAAGTACATGTATTTGTGGACTATTCAAAATTTAAGAAAACGTTACAGTCCACGTTAGCATCTTTGATAGGTATGGAGAGAGCCACTAAAGCTATACGCCTTTGCGTGGTTTTGAAAGGTGCCCTAAAGAAATCTAAGTTTGCAGTATTGAAAGCAAAAGGTAGTTCTGGCTGTCCCTGGTGGAACCCTGACTGTGCACGAGGTTATAGACGCCGAAAAGCTGCGTGGAAGAAACCTCTTCTTAACCAATGCCCTACAAATTGGAGTAACTATACGCATGCTGCAGCTATGTTTAACCGAACCGTCTTTTTAGCAAAAAGTAATTATGATGAAAAACGATCTAATTTTCTGTCGAAGAGTGGCAATAAAAAAGCGCTTTCTAGGTTTCTTCATTTTCGCAAGGCTCTGGGGGTGAGATGGGTGTGAGCCGCATTGCGTACTCGGCACCATATTTAAATTTCAGTAACGCGGAAGTGGAGGTACTCGACCGGCTGATACGCAAGGCGTATAAGCAAGCACTAGGACTCCCACCCGGAACGGCTACTTTTCGCCTCGAGGAGACAGGGGTGTACAACAGCGCACGGGACATCATAGAGGTCCACCTGGTAAGCCAGAAGGAAATACTACTACGCACAATAGCGGGACGCTGCGTCTTGGACCGGCTTGGATATTCCGTACGGAAGACCAGCGCACCGACCAAAATCCCAACGCGAATACAGGAAACTATGCATGTCTCACCGATTCCAAGGAACATGCACCCAAACTTCCACATCGGACGGAGACAAGTCCGAGCGCAGGCGCTCGCGAGAAAGTATGGAAACCACCCCAATGTCTTGTACGTAGACGCGGCCAGCACCGCAAGAAGCACCGCATTCGTCACCAGCGTAGTGGATAATCACGAGACCGAAATAAATGCGTCGTCGGTTTCCAGAGTGAGCGCTGCGGAGGCAGAGGAACAAGCGATATCGTTAGCCATCACGACGAGACCGCACTGGGATTGCGTCATAGTTCTGACGGACTCTCAGACGGCATCCAGAAATTATTCCAGGGCCAAAATTTTCAGGGCCGCACAACGCATTCTGAATGGAGCGCGCCAGCTGCCACCATACATACAAATCGTGTGGAGTCCGGGGCATGAGTCCTTACGCGGCAATCAGCAGGCACACGCCTACGCCCAAGCGCATGCACACCGGGAGCCGCGAGATGACCGCGCCGAGCAGTTCCAACCAGAGCCCATACCATTACCCTACACGCACATCCTACAACACTATCGCCTTTCACGAAGAACACTACCCCCACCGCATGATGTTGTGACGCGAGAGGAAGCCGTAATATGGCGAAAACTCCAAACAAACACATATCCACATTTGAGTCTTTACCACGCCATACACCCTGCGCTGTATTCCTATAAATAAATGTCCACACTGCGATCAGTGTGCAACGCTTTACCACATGGTATGGGCTTGCGCAAACACGCCACAGCTAACACCCATAACACACCCCACCACACGGCGATGGGAGGCAGCGCTGTCCAGCTCCGACTCGATGGACTAGCTGAACCTGGTCAACCGAGCGAGAAGAGCAGCTAAGGCCGCTGGACTCCTGGACTGAGGGGACCACCCCCTGCAGAGCGTAGGAGCTACCTACGCTCGCGTGCTCTTTCGATTAAAGTTTATTCTCTCTCTCTCTCTTTTCGCAAGGCTATACTAACGCCAGTAAATATTGATTCAGTAATCCTATCACCTAAAGAATTATCAGAATCATTGGAAAAAAATGCCAGAGGATTAGAAAACCGTTTTACAGCTGAGCTACAATTGAACTTTTTCAAGATTGCATCCGAGAACAGTTTTATAAATATGACGATTGAAGACCTTTCGCACGTTGTAAGACTGCTACCTGCCTCAGCTCCAGGTCCAGATGGCATAACAACGAGCATGCTAAAATTATTATTTGACGTGTCTCCACAGGACCTACTTAATATCATCAACTACTCCCTAAAAAGCAGTTGGATTCCTCCAGATTGGAGGCTTGCTAAAATTCTCCCCCTACTTAAGAAACAAGGAGGGGGTTTGCATATGAACAACATAAGGCCCATTGCATTAACATCTAACATTATGAAACTAATAGAAAGAGTGTTATACATCCGTATAATGAGGTTTTTAACTACTAACACATTACTGAGCTCATGTCAGATCGGATTTAGACCGGGATGCTCGATTTGGTGAGCGCACGTTGATTTGGAGGGACGTATTAAGCTTGCTCGTAACAGGCGACAGTTTGCAGCGCTAGTGGCTCTTGATATAGCTAAGGCATACGACATTGTAGAGCATATCATTCTCCTCAATATCCTAAAGAACATGAATTTTCTTCCATATATAAGAAATTGGATTTATGAATTCCTAAGATGTAGAAAATTCCATTGCTCACAAGGCAGTGTTTCGACGTCAAAATATAATCAGTCCAGGGAAGTTCCACAGGGTTCCGTTCTTTCTCCCATTTTGTTTAATATTCTAATGAGCTCAATTCCACTGTGTGATGATGTACAAGTGTATGTTTACGCAGATGACGTTGCATTCTTTGCGTCCGCGAGTGACATTCACTCTCTGCAAAGAATATTACAATCATACCAAGCAATACTTGAAGATTGGCTTGATGATATTCGTATGACATTAAATGTTAGCAAAAGTGCCTTGCTTTTATTTCCCTTAAATATACCGGTTAATGTCTCCCTTCAATACCGTCAAGAAATAATCCCTCAACGCGACTTTATTAAGTATCTGGGCGTTATATACGATCAAAAACTTAGTTGGCGCAACCACATCGAACATGTTACGTCTAAGGCAGCGCGCGCTGTTGGCATGATTCGAAAACTCGGTCCCCGCCGCTCTAGCCTACGCAGAGACACTCTCATTATGATTTATTGTATATATGTTCGACCCATATTGGAATTTGGGTGTGTTTTATTCTCTGGTGGTCCAGCATACAAGATCAACGCCCTCGTTCTTCTAGAGCGAGAGGCCCTCCGGATTTGTCTTGGTTTGCCAAAATTTGTTGCTAATAATGTATTATATCAAGAAGCCCGATTACCCACACTCGTTAGTAGATTCCGCATCCTTACAGTAAAAACCTACTTAAACATTTACGCACCTTCATTGAGACGATCGCAGTATGTATTTATTACGGAAAGATCTGCCTTCCTTGAAGAAACATGGTCCCGTCTATACAATCCCCAGGTTCTTTTTGTGCAAACTCAACTATAATCATTAAAGGTTCAGATACGCGAGATCATTCCCCTTAAAAAACCCGTAAATGCTATCAGAATTGAATTTGATGACGTATTTCCTTTCAATGCTAAACTCTTGCCAACTAAATATCTAAGCGGATTACTGCAAGGTCATTTAGCGCAAATGAAAATTAATACTGTAATAGCGACGGATGCATCAGTGTGTGACGAGAAAGCGGCTGTAGGTATTTTTTCTGAGGCGCTATCCTGGTCTTATTCAATGCGACTGCCTGATTTTACACCTATATTTCAGGCAGAATTATTAACAATTACATTAGCTCTTCGTAAACTTCCTGAAAATTCTTCGACAGCTGTAATAGCAACTGATTCGTTGTCAGTGAGCACAGCATTCACCTCATCCTCAGACAACACAGTTTTGAACGAACTAGAAAGATTAATCCCTTCGACCTTACGTCTGGTGCGTTCAATATGGGTACCAGGTCACCATGGTTTGTTTTTAAATGAAATGGCCGACGCACTCGCACGTACATTCCTACAGAGACCAGTCATGCATGTTCTGCCGACTTCTGCTTATATCACCGCGGCTAGGTTTAAAAAAACTATGTCTCTTAAGTTACTCTGCAAAACAGAAACAGACATTCCAAATCACAGACTTAAAGCATTTGCTTTACCCTTGGGATAATCAATGGTGTCCCATATGTAAATTGGAAATCTCAATTACAAAATTACGATGCCGTATTCCACCCCTAAATTTTTATCTACGCAGGTCTGGTCTGACGATGTCCCCTCTATGTCATTTATGCAATGAACCTGAAACCATTGATCATTATTTATTAAACTGCCGCCGATTCACAATCCAGAGAAAGAAATATCTCAAAATTCTGTTCCGAAAATTAGGCATCGCTACAAACGCTGAAAATATTCTATCTTTCGGGGCATATACACTGGGTCTTAGCCACAAGAACGTATACAGGGCCGTATGCGAGTTCCTCGGTGACACAAGGAGAATACCAAGTTAATTTACTGATATATTGATTATTATTTTACAAAATTCCAATTTACGTAAATTTACTGATTGATTATTTATTAATTTCGAAAATTCCAATTAAACTGATTGAAAAACACGATTCCCTATAAGATAAAATAAAATACGGCTCTAACATCAGTTAGTTTCATTGCATAATTTCAACCCACCTGTTTAACCGCCGGCTTTTATTTTATTTATTTATTTATTTATTTACACAATACTGCAGGCAGCAATGCTGCCCAAGCAGGAGAGGGTTACAAAGAGGGTTTCTTCGCCAATCCCCCGTGGTGGGTATGCGCCATGGCATAGGAAGCAAGCAAGCAAGCAAGAACGTTTTTACCCGTCTGAGGCTCGCCCTGAAGCCTGTTAAATAAACCCCGTTTTTCTCGCCTCGTAACAGTTTTGGTGGAAGGTGCTGGGTACTTGAAGTAACCACGGACCCGGAGCCATTTATTCTTCGCCGGTGTCATCGCCACGCGGGCTACCACCTTTGCCTGCTAACATGTCCAACGAAGGAGACGCTCAGGGACCGATGCATGCCTGCTGGTACGTGGCGCTTTTACCGAGAAATTCGGGTTTCGCCGGGAAAGGAGGTGAAGATGTAGAGGAGTGGCGCAAGCATTACCAGCGAGTAAGCAAGTCCAACGACTGGGACACTACCGACCAACTAACCAACGTTGTCTTCGCGCTCACTGACACTGCCCTGGTGTTGTTTGAGAATCCCGAAGAATAATTAACGACGTGGGAGCGTTTAGTTCATGAGCTAAAGGAATGTTTCGATGACTCGGACGCTAAAAAAAAGAAACGCGCAGAGCATGCCCTGACACCGAGAGCACAGCTACCAGGTGAGAGTTGCACTGCTTACATCGAGGAGATCTTGAAATTGTGCAAGCAAGCCAACACAAGAATGTCCGAGGAAGACAAGGTCGGGGACCTGCTCAAGGGCATAGCAGAGGACGTGTATAATTTCTTGATCGGCAAGGACAGTCTCGCTTCCGTGTCTGATGTCATGAAGCACTGCTGTATGCTCGAGGTGTTGCAGATGCGCCAGATAACGCCGAAGCTTGGCCGATTGGCCACTGTGGCCAGTATCGATATGAGCTCTTCATTTGACCTGGCGTTGACCGTAAGACAGATCGTCCGCGAAGAGCTAGACAGGCACAAAGAGACGGCACGTCGCCTGCCTGATGTCTCTGATGCCTCCTTTTCGCAAGCCCCGGCTACTTCTCCACCTTTGAATGCATGGCAACCGTCGGTCAACGTCGCGAATTTATTAGAGTGCTGACACGCACCGGCATCGAGAGGCCACTACTCTTCGGATGCCCGATTTGAACCTCGCTCTCCTTACACCCGTTCCCCTGGACGCCCCACCACTGGTTACGACCCAGTCATTCGTCCTAGGCATGCTGACATGTCTGACAATTCTGAAGACTGCCGCAGACGTTCACCTGCCTCCGACCGTAACGTGATGCCGCCTCCTGTTCCTCGATTGCACCGGTCTCCTTCACCACGGCGTCGTTCAAGATCACCACCGCCGGAAAACTTGAGAGCGTGGCCAATGGAGGTTAGGCCGCTGGAGATTCGCTGCTGAAAGATATGCCTCCTCCTGTGTTTACGTTGAAGAACAAAGTGGAAGTCCTCGTTGATGGTGTGTCTACATTGGCGTTAGTGGACACTGGCGCTGTTGTTTCTGTGATGAGTCTCGCTTTCCAAAGGTTATTGGGACGCAAAGTGGTATTTCAATGGAACCAAGGGGCAACATTTTGTGGCGTCAGTGGGGATTCATTGCGGCCTGTTGGTTATTGCACTGCACAAGTGTCACTGGGTGGTCAAGTTTACACGACTGAATTTACAATTCTCCCCGTTCCTCACATGATGTTATACTAGGTGTTGATTTTCTACAGATGTGCGGTGCCACCGTTGATTGCCGAACAGGGGAGATGTTTGTTAGTGGCGACATTTCTTACGAGCTTATGCAGGATGCTCCAAGCGAGGATGGCGCATTTCATGCCTGTGAGGACACCCTCAAGCTTGCTTTGTCAGCTGTGTGTGTGCCGGTGGGCTGCGCTACTACCAATTGTCACGCCCTCGACGCCAAAGCAGAGCCTGCGTATTTACCGTGCACGAAGAAGAATATTTTCCTACCACATTGTCTTGTGTCCGCTAAAGATAAAGTGGACATTTTGGGACTAAAGGAAACGACAAGTGTCTTAGTTGGGTTAATACACAAAAAGTTGGAAGCACACGACTCCGCGACAGAATTCACATCTTCCTGTAATAATTCACAATCCTGCGCTGATTATATTTCACGGAAAATAATATAGTCAACGAAAGTAGAAAACAACATCGTGAGTAACGTATAAAAAAACCTGGAGTACATGTGTAAGCGTCGATATCCGCCACAAAAGAGTAATTTCAGTACAATCTTTACGAACGGAAAAAAAGGACACGCGAGAATAAATGCAAATCAAAAACACACGGCACATTATGCGAAATTATCTGCTCTGCCTCGTGCCATGTCACATTGTAAACGTTTTGCGCGTGAAGTTTGCCCATCAAATCGTGAAAAATGCTCATCTATGCTTTAAGTATATTGCGTTTTACGCGACCTAACTCTGTCCTAACCTGATAATATCATTTGCATGAAAATTTACGAGTGCAACGGATAGTGTATAGGTATAGAAGGTGTCTCCTTTACTGTTAGGATCCACAGACTATTGGCGGCTGAAGAAGAGAACACGCTTCGAAAGGCAACAAGACCGCAAGATTATTACAATAACATTTATAAAGAAAAAGAACACACTGTTGGAATATCTCTACATATGCGACCCGTGGAAGTAAGTGGTCGCTGATCGGCTTTCACGTCGAGTATTCATTCGGCCAATGTCAGAGCGTCGCAGCCTCACGAGGTTACAGCGTCCCTTCTCAGCCGTCGAAGAAACCTAAGGCCTTAAACTCGGCCAGAGCAGGATTCACCGTGTTCGTTATTAAGGTTCCTGCGTAGGAGAAACAATCTGATTGTTGTCACACCGAAACCATTTTCTGGTCGGTGCACTGCTGTCGCCAACAAACGAGTGATGCAACACTGAACAGGTACCATGAATGAAATGAAACTATCACTAGTTGCAGTTTTATTTGATCACATTCCTATTACTGTCGGTATCTTTGCATGTAACAACAGATGCATTTTTAACCTAGCAACCTTGCTACGCTGCCAAGAAAAGGGAAACAGCGCCGGTCTCGTGCTTTCCTTATATGCTTTCGTCTTTGAATTGGTTTAATTGCGAGACCAATTACACGGACACTCGAGGCGCATTCCCGCCATTGGCGCCGTCGTCTTGTCCTGCTATTGAGGGCGCATGCGTGGCGCGTTAGGGGGCCTTCAAAGATGCAGAGCGCGTTTGGTAGCCAAACCGATGAATCGAAGTGAGCGTGGCATGCTCAACGCTATACACTCAGTCGGCTGGCCTGGTGGCGCAGTGAGGAAAGCGTTCTGCCTTCCGGTGCTGGCGCTGTGCAGCACGCCAACTACAGGCACCCCAGCCCTTCTGCTGAGCTACTCTGTGTGTACGCACTGGCCAGAGCGGAACGGAGAGTAAAGGGCAAGCTGCCCAAAATTTCCCTGAGCGCTGACTGAGTCGGCCTCATCTTGCACTGAGACGCCTGCGACGCTTCTCGTCATGCCAGCGCAAGGAGATGCCTTGTCAGGGCTTAAGACCGTGTATCATTGCGCGCAAAACGACATGGACACAAGAGGGAACACGTATAACACACACGAAGCGCAAACTATCAACAGATTTATTGCGAGAAGACGTGACCTTTTTATACCTTGCCACAGGCAGCACAGCGCATGACACCAAGGGCGGAACCACACCGACACAAAAAATCAACACGCGCGTGACGTGCTATTCAAATACGCTATTTCCTTAGCTGATAGGGTGATAGATGCCATGCTAATACATTTATCTTTTAAAGTTGTGATGCAGTGGGCCTCAATAATGAGTCGTGTCATCTCGTTGTTCAACTTTTCAATGATCATGCACTCTTTGAAGATTGGTCTACAGCCGCATTCATCACAATGAAGTGCCAGCCACCCTCCCGTCTTGTTATTTACGTTGTTAGCATGCTCGTGGAGCCGGTCGTTGATGCAACGGCCCGTTTGTCCGACATAAAAACGCTTACATGATAAAGGTATCTTATATACTACGCTGACACTGCATTTCACCCATTCGTTTTGGTGATTCTTGCCACATGCTTTCTTTTCTTTCTTGTTCGGGTTAGTAATTTTGCAAATTTTTCCAAGCTTATTCGGCGCGGAAAACACGACTCGAACGTTAGCTTTTTGGCCGATCTTCTTGATGTTGTGTGACACTTTATGGATGTATGGGATTACAGTGAACTTTCTTTTTTTCTTTCTCCATCTCTTGAGAGGTGGGGACCACGGTGGAGCCAGATGCCCTGATATTCTTAAGTTGCTTCTCCGCTACGGACACTAACAGGTGCCTCGGGTAACCTGCTTCTAAAAGGCGTGAAGTTTGCTGGCCCAAACTTCGGCTCGTCATGTGTGGGCAAGACTTTTCCAGGGCGTTTTTTAGGCAGAGATTGGCGATTGCCCTTTTTATTAGTTTTGAATGGGCTGATTTGAACGGGAGGAGGGGTTTGTTTGCTCGTGGTTCATAGCTCCAGCACACGTGGTTTTCTTTAAAAGCGAACCTGACATCAAGAAAACGAATGTTGTCTTCAGTTGGAAGTTCATGGGTGATTTGCAATGGATACAGGCATTTCTCTGCGATACCAAGAACTTTTGCGGATTCTCGGCTAAAATCTGTCGGGTCACACTCTAAAAGAAATAAAAAATCGTCTACGAATCGGAACCCTTTAACCACCTTAGTGGGTCGAAGTTCAGTGACTAACGACTTGTCAAGCTGTGATAAAAATAAATTGCTTAGGACTGGTGCTATGCAAGAACCTATGCAGATGCCTTTTGTCTGTAGGTAGTATCTGTCCTCCCATTAGATGAAGGTGGATTTGAGATAAAACTGGAGAAGTTCCAGAAATTGTTCGTTTGAAATACCGGACTCATTCTGAAAAGCAACCCCTCCAAATGCGTCAATAGCGTGGTCCACGCATCTTAACAAACCTTTATGTGGTAAACTGTAGTATAGGTCGGTGATGTCAACAGAAAAACCTTTAAGATTTTTCGTTGGGTGTGAGTTAATGAACCGTAACACCTCGTTGGAGTTCTTAATGAGCAACAAGTCGTCAACTGGTAAAAGTTCCAGTTTTTTCTGCAAGAACCTGGCCATTGCCTTCTGCCATGTGTCGTGCTCAGACACAATGACCCTAAGAGGGGCGTCTACTTTGTGGGTTTTAACTGTGAAGAAAACTTCAAGATGGATCTTGTAACTCTTATCTATGCTTTTCTTTAGCTGTGCAAGGTTAAGCCGTGAACATATTTTCTTAGCTTCGCTTTTTTGTTTCTGCATGGAAATTCCTTCGTGACTCTTAAAAGACTTTTCGATGGCTTGTCTGGCCTTTTCACTGAAGGTGCCGGAGGTTAAAACTGCGAATCCCCCTTCTTTATCGGCCTGCAGCACCATTTCTGGAACTTCTCCAGTTTTATCTCAAATCCACCTTCATCAAATGGGAGGACATATACTACCTACAGACAAAAGGCATCTGCATAGGTTCTTGCATAGCACCAGTCCTAAGCAATTTATTTTTATCACAGCTTGACAAGTCGTTAGGCACTGAACTTCGACCCACTAAGGTGGTTAAAGGGTTCCGATTCGTAGACGATTTTTTATTTCTTTTAGAGTGTGACCCGACAGATTTTAGCCGAGAATCCGCAAAAGTTCTTGGTATCGCAGAGAAATGCCTGTATCCATTGCAAATCACCCATGAACTTCCAACTGAAGACAACATTCGTTTTCTTGATGTCAGGTTCGCTTTTAAAGAAAACCACGTGTGCTGGAGCTATGAACCACGAGCAAACAAACCCCTCCTCCCGTTCAAATCAGCCCATTCAAAACTAATAAAAAGGGCAATCGCCAATCTCTGCCTAAAAAACGCCCTGGAAAAGTCTTGCCCACACATGACGAGCCGAAGTTTGGGCCAGCAAACTTCACGCCTTTTAGAAGCAGGTTACCCGAGGCACCTGTTAGTGTCCGTAGCGGAGAAGCAACTTAAGAATATCAGGGCATCTGGCTCCACCGTGGTCCCCACCTCTCAAGAGATGGAGAACGAAAAAAGAAAGTTCACTGTAATCCCATACATCCATAAAGTGTCACACAACATCAAGAAGATCGGCCAAAAAGCTAACGTTCGAGTCGTGTTTTCCGCGCCGAATAAGCTTGGAAAATTTTGCAAAATTACTAACCCGAACAAGAAAGAAAAGAAAGCATGTGGCAAGAATCACCAAAACGAATGGGTGAAATGCAGTGTCGGCGTAGTATATAAGATACCTTTATCATGTAAGCGTTTTTATATCGGACAAACGGGCCGTTGCATCAACGACCGGCTCCGCGAGCATGCTAACAACGTAAATAACAAGACGGGAGGGTGGCTGGCACTTCATTGTGATGAATGCGGCTGTAGACCAATCTTCAAAGAGTGCATGATCATTGAAAAGTCGAACAACGAGATGACACGACTCATTATTGAGGCCCACTGCATCACAACTTTAAAAGATAAATGTATTAGCATGGCATCTATCACCCTATCAGCTAAGGAAATAGCGTATTTGAATAGCACGTCACGCGCGTGTTGATTTTTTGTGTCGGTGTGGTTCCGCCCTTGGTGTCATGCGCTGTGCTGCCTGTGGCAAGGTATAAAAAGGTCACGGCTTCTCGCAATAAATCTGTTGATAGTTTGCGCTTCGTGTGTGTTATACGTGTTCCCTCTTGTGTCCATGTCGTTTTGCGCGCAATGATACACGGTCTTAATGGAAAACCAACAAGCCCAAGTGAAAACCCTATTGTCAGGGCTCTGTTTCTTCTACCTAGCAGGAGCTGCTGTGCGGGCTGCGTCGTGAACATAGCTTTCGATTCTTCGGGTGACGCTGCCACACATGTAGTAGCCGCTGAATCGGTCAAGCAAAGAAATTGCGACAGGAGCCTCACTGGTAGCCTTGACAACACCGTTGAAACAGCTCTTAATTTTGACCGGATTGATTTCCACCACTTGGGGTCTTGCGAGGTCCACATAAATTTCCTTTCCAAGAGCCGTAACCCTTTCACGCCTGTCAGATTGCGGGTGCAGCTGTCGGAAAACGCTCCTGCGACCTTTGACGACGATGGCTCGTTTCACCACAAATGGACTGCGTTTCGTTAAGGAAAGGCTCGTCGGCCTCGGTAGACTTCATACAAATGTTCGGTAAGGAGCAGTAATGGAGGCAGAAAAAAAGAATGACGGTGACAACTTAAGAATTCAAAACAAGCTCCACGCACAAAGTTGCTGTGCAACAGCTGCCCTTTGCCTCTGAAAGAGACCCGAGCCAGCTAAAGCCCGCTCACACTTAAATGACCTTGCTCTGTTAATGCAAGTGCTAGGCTGATTAGAGAACAAATCCTTGTTTTTTTAAAGCTAGAATATTAGCTTTCAATGAGCTCTGATATCAGGATCACCCAAAAATATGCTAAGACGTTGAGGTTTCAATCAAAAGCCAGTGACAAAGATCTCTACGGAGAAAACAGTCGTCTTAAGTACGCAAAACCGCTTAACGTCACAGAAATAAGCAAAGCTAATTGATTCGTGCATCTTATGAGGTCCCCCAAAAGAGCTGTAAACTCAGTGAAGCCGACTTTCTTCGCCGCTGGTCTACGCGGCACCTAACCGTCTCTCGAGGCACAGCAAGTTCCTCTAGGCAGAATGATCCCCAAATTCTATTTGCCTGAATGTAGACTTCATACTTATAAGTGGCCCAGGTGTCATTCATGACTTCGAGGCGGGCAATAATATTTTTGCGGGCAGACTGTAATAGTGTTTTTGAAGTGAAAATGACAACGCCTGTATCAAGCACATTTTACTGTTTTGTTTGCTCCTTTGTTTGTTTATATCGAGTACGATGTATTGCATCTGTGATACGTTATATTACATTCAACGCATTCACCAGTATTGATACATACTGCAGTTTTATGCGTGGCTACGGGAGAATAAGTTTATTTCGGGTTCCATGGAAATTGTTTTAAGTTTCACAGCATGCCTATAACCTTTCTTATTCTTAAGTTGTCACCTACTATAGGAGAGCATTGCTTCATGCAGCCAGCCTCAGGCAAGCGAACTCTCCGTTCAGCCATTCTCATCGCTTTTTCTCGCACAGTATCGGCGCAACACGTGATCGCGCTAAGAGAGAGTGCATTGGGCGGGAATGCTTGGGTCGCGATAGTTTTTAATCAATGCAGTCTCATTCCGCAACTCTGCCTGCAGATTGGGTGCGCCAAAATCAACCACGCGCTCTGACGTGACGATGACGTGTTGGACAGATACGTCTGGCTTCAATCCAGTTGCGTAGTACTCTCTCCCAATTTTTTCCCTTCCCTCCATGAAGCGGCGTAGGAACGAAAGAGGCACTTGCCCACAGTGTAGGCGACGAGCATGTTGGCCGCAAACGCGGCGATCAGCGTGCCCAGCAACAGGGAGGCCACGTCTCCCGCTCGGCCGGGCGCCATGCCGCTTAGGGTGCCCAGCATCACGGCCGCCGAGCCCACGTTGGCCGAGCCGCACAGCGCGCAGGTCAGCACGTGCCGGGTGCGGACCTGCGAGGTACCCAGATAAGGTTTCCAGGTCTCGCCCATTTCCGCTCCTCTCCTCCTCTAATCCCCATCCTAGATGGATTGCCACTAGCGCCCCCCAAAATGTTCAACATTTCTCAGCACGCGTGGAAAAACAAAAAGGTTCTATCGTTCCTGTCGTACCACATTTATTATATCAACACTCGTTATCAAGCTGTATTCCGTGCAGAAAATCTTTATCTATTCGTACGTTGGCGCAGACCACCATGCTTTGGAGCCTTTGCGCTATCCCCAAAAAAGAAAGAAAGAAACACAGCACTGCACTGTTGGCTAGAAGGAGCGGTGGCAACATTGCGGCGGGCAGCGCGTAATTCATGCCGACGATAAGAAGCGCTAACCCGGCTCCTTAGATGCCCGTTCTTGGGTTGCACCGAAGTAGCTAGCTGTTGTCGCGCGGAGTCTTCTGCTTTTTCGGCGTCTTCCATCGTGTCAGTACAACTTCGATGCATCTTTAAGACATTAGCTATAATGGACAAACATTTAAAGTGCCATATACATTGCTTTGCACCCCGGTGTAAGCTCGTACATGCCATTGTTCGATTTATATTAAGTTGCTCGGAAGAAGGAATGTTGTCGAACGCGAGCGGCTAGAGGCTTACTTTATTCGTCCGGATGTTGATATGTGTGTCAGTGACAAATGTGTTTGAACGCGTTTGGTGGTCTTCATTGTGCACATGCACAATGAAGACCACCATCTGGAGGAAGATTTCTGGAGGAAATCTGGAGGAAATCTGGAGGAAATCTGGAGGAAATCTGGAGGAAGATTTCTGTTTGAGTTGCTGGATTCAATAATAAATAAACGTTATTTATTGATTAGCAATTTAGTAGTTGTTATTCAGTAATTATTTAGTGATTAACTTATTATGCAGCATGCTATGTAACCCGAAGAATTATAGGCAAAACCAAATGTGACGACTGCTCGAGGACGCTCATTCGGCAGTGGCGTAGCCAGAAATTTTGTTCGGGGGGGGCTGGAGGTTGGAGCACGGCCTCCTCCTTATAGAATTTGTCGAGGAATCAAATACATGAATAATAACTGTATTGCCAATGCCATTGTATATTAGATGCTGCAAACGAATTATTGAACGCTACGCACTGTCAAGTAAAATATGTATTTTTTCAGAAAAGAATACATTCATATGTCCTAAAAATTCTGGCAGAAATAACTGATACCAATGCGGCTGCGTTTTTTTTTTGTCTATTTTATAAGGAAAGAAAACATCACACGGACATTAGAACTATATGAGTTCGAAACCAGCAAAGCAGTGTATACAGTTGATATGAAGAACGTAAAGGCCATCTAATGAATAAGTTGAGGACAAATATTTTGATGAATCTTCGCCATTCAAGAACCTTCTTTACATTTTTGCACATATGCAACGGCCAGGAAAAAACCTCAATGACGCTGTCCCTCGTTGCAATAGATTGCGCAGGAGCAGCTGTTACCGGTCGTGTATTGTAATTACACCGAGATGATACTCGCAACAGTGAGTACAAAAAAAGTAGGAGAGAGAGAGAGAAGTCATAAGGGAAAATCAGGGAGATTAACCATGCTGAGCCCGGTAGGCTACCCTGGCGAGGGAAGGGGGAGAAGGGATTGAAAGATAAGGAAGAGAGGATTTCACAGTTCACACGTTGCAAATTTACAGTTAAGCGTTCATCGCTGAGTTTCGTCACAGGCGGTCATACAGGCTTGTGCACTTCAAAAAACACAGCAGCGCCTTTGTAGCCCTGCACATAGCAGACGCGCGAGGCCACGCGCCCAAGATATTTTCCTCCGTAAAAAACCTGTCGTCTAAGTGCCCCAAAGCCGTCCGAATGGCAATACTCTCATCTTCGTATCTGTGGCAGTCACATAAAAGTAGGAGTTCTGCAAAATATACATTAGAAATGCGAAGATAGAATGGAATATACAAATGCGAAGATAGAACTCGCTAAGGGCAAAAAAGAGTCGCTAGGAACAAAGTTCACTGCTTGTATACACAACACCTCGCAAGAAGATATTTAAATGTTCGTCTAAGTCTCCAATAAATCTACGTATTTTAGCAAACGTCACTGTATATTATGCGTCAAACAAGACAAATAAACAGGTTGCGGAGTCAGACATAGTAAACTTTGCGCACAGAAAGACAGATGATGTAGGCAAGAACAAAACCATGATCGCAGACATCGTGATATGTACTCGGGCCATGCAGGGGTCGCGACAGCACCATACAGGTAGAATAATAGAGGAATAATGCAGAAATCAGTACGAAAATGTGTAATTTAACTGCCTGCACAGCGGTAACAATTATTCTGCACCCAAAATTAAAGGAGGCTGTTGCTTCGTTTCAAAAAAGAAATAAAAGCAGGTAGCCAAAAAGGAAAGAAAAGGACAAACGAAAGCCACAGATTATGCGGCAAGTTCACCTACCCAATATCCGAGCGTGTTTTTGGCAAACGCATCGTGGGCCGGGCTTTCAATGAGCAAGGTCGGTCAAAATTGGTTGTTGACGTAATTTTCGTATTCGCATGATCGATAATTTTGATCATGATGCTAACTGCTAGAATAAACGGCTAAAATTTCTGCAGTTTTAAAAGCTAACGAATTGCGAGCTTATGGACCTGAAGGAATAGAGCTTTTTACTTGCATTGATTTTTGCTGCTTCGCTATCTAAAGGACAAACTTCTCTTGGCGGGGAAGTTGAGCGAAGCGGTCAATGACTTCGGACACGTTGATGCCGACGTCTCTGTGGGTGTATAGAAGCACCAGTCTAACCATGCGTTCCACAGACATTGTAGAGCGCAAGTAGCTGTTTTTTAATAAACTCTTGTTAAAAAATATTCTCTCTGCGCTGGCAGTGGTCTCTGGAAGGGTGACTAGAATCTGGAACAGTTCGTACACATTTACATAGAACCTGCAGTCGCAATGAGAGATGGGCATCTATTCCGGTGCTAAAATCTAAAACACTCCCTCGATGTCGTTGGCATCCTTGCTTAGGTACTTTGCACAAACATTAGGCTGTTCGATTCCGGCGATGTCCGTCGTTTCGTCAGCAAATACGGAGAAGCAGCCTGCTTTTTCAACTAGGCTTTCTTTGATAATTTCGTCACAAATTTCTATAATTTGGTTTTGTGCATCTGGGCTTAAATACGAGGCATTACTGGGGCAACTTTCCAAATGGTTCTTCAGATATGTATCTCCCCAATCAGCTCGCATGCGAAGAAGCGCTTTGAAAATACCTGTATTTTCCGGGGGGGCCTATTATTGAATCCATAGGGCCACTGTACCTGTGTCCAACGAGAGCCAGACCTTGTAGCCCGCAAAAAGAATTTCCTCAATAATAGGCCATTTCCTTCCTCCTGTTTTCTCAAATTTTACTTTGCCTGCCCTGGTCCCAATCGATCACATTGGGCACGCGTCCTGAATATGTTTGGAGAAAATTATCAGCTGCTAGCTCACAGTCACGGTAATATTTAGTATTTTCGTGTGTGTGGAAGATTGCGAGCGCGTGCTTTCATTTCTGGAACGGCTTGGACACGAGGGCTCCAGTGCATGCATGTTGGTCCAAGTTTATAGCAGCATTAACCCCATAAAGTTCCAGAATTGAAAATCTTTTCAAGCACGCCTTTGGAAATGTCAGTGCACCTTTCGCGTCAAAAGTTTATGAGAACTTTACACCCATAAAGTTTCGTAATTGAAATCCATGCGCTCCTTAGATTCCGCGCTCGCTGCGAGATGCCGCAACGCGCCCGCTCGCTATCAAAAAGCCCTTGAAAGTTTGTGCTCGGATGGGGCTCCTTGCGTTACGTGACCCCAGGATCCACGAAATCCACTACAGGTGCCACGAAATCCAGCCCGAGTTCGCAATGTTCGTGCCGAAATGTCTTTCGAGCGTGAAAAAGACATTGTAGACAGAATGCAGAATGATTGAACATAGCTCTCCTACACGAACATATCGCAGCCTATGACACTAGGACACCTGAACAATGGAACATTCTGCACTCAAGAACGAATTATGGTCAACAAATTCTTCGACATACACTTCCGGCTTTACTCAATAACCTCGCCTTACGAGAAATAGACCTTCTGTCCTTATGCAGCCTGCACAACTACTTTCAAACTAATCCTTCACTCTTAAAAATAAACTTAGTAAATAGCTAGTAAATGCACGTTTTTACTAGGTTACTGTGTATTTTACTACCTTCTGTCTAGTTCTGTACTAGCCAGTGGTTAGTAAAGCTACTAAGTGCTACCTTTACTAACCAGAAATGCTTCTTAGTAGTTTTTACTAAGTAACTACTAAGCAACTACTAACTTGTCTGGCCTTGGCCTATTTTGCTGTGATTGTAACAGTCTTATTGCGAAATTGAGATTAACTGTAGTGTTGTTCATTATGTTGGATTAACAGTTATATGCGACGTCGTATCACACATATGTACAGACAGTAGGCTTTAGACATTTGAGCACAAGCTTTGATTATTTAACCAAATACATAGGTGCTCACCGGTGCCACATGTGCTCCCTCAAACTAGGCCTATAGATACTGGTGAAGTTGCTCTTTTAGTAAGTGTTGCGTAGCGCCTTGGTCGTTGTATATATGTTTTCTTGCTTGTCGTTGCTTGTTGGACATATGTAGTATATTCTTACCCGGAGTAGTGCGGCTTCATGTCCTTGACAAATTTACATTACGTATATGCCACCAATTAATGCCGTAATATATAGGACGCGGTTCTTTTCATGTATATTTATTATTTTACTTTTTTATGGTTTTACAATACCATCGACTTCATAGGACAATGCAAGCGGCACTTATAAATCGAATACGTCCCATTGTATTGTTGGTAATTATATTTCAGTTGTGTTAGTAACTGCACTACCGAGGTAGTATTTAGTTACTACTAAGTTAGTGCTTTTTGCTAGCTTCAGCAGGTAGTGAAAAGTACTAACCATCATTTTAATACCTGCATTTACTAAGAAGGTAGTGCTTTTTGGGACTAGTAACGTGTTAGTATTTACTTAGTGAATATGACGACCTTTTTTTTTAAGAGAATTGTTGTTTAATGAGTTTGTTCATATGCAATACTGTACGACTTTTCCTCCCTTTATTTGCTTTAGTTTATGCTTCACTGAATATACTGGTATGTTATGTTTTTTTTCTGTTTTTTTTTCTGTTTTCTTGTAATAAGACTTTCTTTATGTAATCTATAATGTTCATGTATAAATTCAATATTTCCTTGTTAATGGAGACTACTTGTTTTTCTAATTGTTGAAGTGTATTACTACCTGTCTCGTATACACATTTTTTTTCAATTGACACCTTCCCATCTGTTTACTCACATGTGAGCGCCCGACGCCCTCTGTTGCCTTTGATGGGTTTTTGGGCTGCTCAAGTTGCCTGCGTGCAACTTTTTATCCAGAACCCCACATTCTTTTCATGGGAAGTAAATTATTATTATTATTATTATTATTATTATTATTATTATTATTATTATTATTATTATTATTATTATTATTATTATTATTCCCGGCGTCGCTGGTAGTTTTGGTCGGCGGTGCATGCCGGCACGAAAAAATTTCGGGGGGGGCTGAAGCCCCATCAGCCCCCCCCCTGGCTACGCGCCTGTCATTCGGTCACCTGTTTCTGAAATGTTTGGGGATGCCTGCTTAATCAAGGATATAGAAATGGGAGGAGAGTGCTTTACCCATACAGCTTTAGCAAACTAAAGCTAAATGTGGGCATTTCTTAGTGACTTCTTCGTTGCCTGCACATGGTCATCATCTCATCGGCTTCGTCGTCCTCATCGCTTGTGGGGACTCATCTTGAGACTGATCTGTGCCTCGAGTGCGATCGGTCCGCCGAGTCTTCGGGGCGTATTAAAGGTCGTGTAAACGCTACGTCGCAAGTGGTGGAGGTGGCTCCTCGGTCCCCCGTCCTCTGCTCGCCCGCTCTACCTCCTGGAGCTTCGCTGAGGTCGTCGTTTGTGCCAGCTATCCGCCAACATGCCGCAGGACGAGCCATCTGGCACTTCTCCGTCTAAAATATCGGCTCCGCCTGCCGCAGCCTCTCCATCTTGGATCGTCAGTGGGCCCTAGCACGACTCCCATCTGTTCGCTGGCTTTCGTGGTGAAGATGTGGAGGATTGGCTTGACAACTACGACCGGGTGAGTTCTGCTAACCACTGGGACGAGGTGATGAAACTACGCCACATCTCCTTCTATCTCATGGGCGTAGCGAAGACTCGGTTTTTTAACCACGAGATCGGCCTCACCGACTGGAATAGTTTCAAACAGCAGCTCCGACAGGTTTTTGGTACTCCGGCTGTTCGTTCCGCCATCACGAAGGAGACACTCTACACTCGCAAACAACAACTTGGCGAGTCATATGCCTCGTATATAGAGGATGTCCTCGCTCTCTGTCGACGCGTCAACGCTTCCATGGCCACATCAGACAGAGTACGCCACATACTAAAAGGCATTGGGCCTCTCGCCTTCAATGCGTTGGCCATCAAGGACCCGACTACCGTCGCTGATATTGTAGCTACGTGGCAATGCCTCGACGAACTCGAATCTGTCCGATTGCAGCCCCCGGACACCCCTGAGAACAACCCTACCACCGATCCCTCGTTGCGCGCAATGGTCAGCGCAATCATACGAGAAGAGCTGCAGTCTCTTGGCTTCTCGGCAGGTCCCATTCCTGCCCACGCCCCGAGTACCACTTTGCGTGACGTTGTCAAGGAGGAGTTAGCGTCTATGGCGCGTACTGCGTATATATACGGACCCTCTAGCCCGTAGGTCCCCACCAACGTACGCGCAGGTAGCCGCAGTTGCCCCAGCGCTCGTGCCATCGATGTCTCCGAAACCAACGCAGGCGCACTTGGCTTCGATGTCTACCAGCACACCAAACCAATCTCACTTGCCGCCCTGGCGTTCAACCCGACCTATATGTTACTACTGTGAATATCGTGGCCACATCGCACGTTTCTGTCACAAGCGGCAGCAAGACGAGCGGCGCGGTTTCGACATCTGCGAACGGGACGAATTTTCTGCTGGGGTCTCTCTCCAACGCCGTCCTTATGCTCCGCGTTCCGACCGCTCTCCATCGCCACCTGCAACCTCCGCGACGGCTCCTAGCTACCGTCCGGCCAAACGCCGCTCGCCGTCACCCCTTCGTCGCTCTACCTCGCCACTTCGACCAGCCTCTCCATTCGCTGACCGTCGCCCGCAAAACTAAATTATGCAGCTTTTGGAGGAAAAGCTGCATTGCTCGACAGGACAGAAATTCCTCAAGCGCGTCCACATAACATGCTATCTGTTTTCATAGAAGGAGTACACGTGGAAGCCTTAATAGACACTGGTGCAAGTTTGTCAATTATTCACCGTGATTTGTGTTCGCGCCTCAGGAAAGTTACCACTTCTTATGATGGACCTACGCTACTCGCTGCTCAAGGGAACGCGATTCGACCTGCCGCCATGTGCACTGTTCGTGTCAACATTGATGGGATTCTGCATTATGTACCATTCGCAGTGCTCAGTTCGTGTACCCAGCACGTTTCTATACCATATTAGGAGGTAATTTCCTTTCTACGGCGTCCGCTTCCATCTGCTGTCGGAAACCTGTTCTGTACATGACCGACATCGCCTATTCGCTTCATACAGATGACGCACCACTTCGTTTACTTGCTGCAGAAGACACCGAGCTACTTCCTTGCCACCAGAGAATTGTTGCAATCGCGTCGGATGACATTGACCATGGTGATGTGTTCGTACAACCATCTGCGCACTGTCTCAGCAGAGGGATAGTCTTTGCATCAGGGCTGGTCCGGTTTGAGAATGGCTCCGCATTTGTCTGCGCTACCAACCCGACATCCGAAAAACTTCTGACCCCTAAGGGCACTACGTTGGCTTGCGTCGCTAAATCTGATCATCTCTCTGTTGTTTCTGTTTAAGTGGCTTCCTCTGAAGCTCCTTCTGTTGGACGTTCCGCATCTCTCTCTGCCCTTGAAGCTGCCATCAGTTCCGACCTGACCTCTTCACAGTCACAACAGTTGCTTGCTTTGCTGAAAAAGTATGAAACTTCGTTTGACGCACATGCCACTTCATTGGGACAGACTTCCGTCATCATGCATCGGATAGAAACAGATTCATGGTTCACCGTCGACCATATCGTGTCTCTCTCGCCGAGCGGAAAGTCATTGAAGAAAACGTCGATGACATGCTCCAACGGAAGATAAAACGCCCCTCCGCTAGTCATTGGTCCTCCCCCGTCGTTCTAGTTCGAAAAAAAGACGGCTCTGTCCGGCTTTGCGTTGATTACCGGGCACTCAACAAGATCACGCGCAAGGATGTGTACCCTGTGCTACGCTACGTCGCATAAAGAGCCTATTGGATTTGATTGCTAAGTTGACAAAAAATCGACGCACTCCAGTTGGTTGCGCATGGCAGTCGAAAGATATCACTAACAGCCTTTCCAAGTTATATGCAATGGCGAGGCTGCATCTCGTAAAAGCAGAGAAGCCAAGAAAGGGAAACGGCAGTCAATGCGCTATTTGCATCTTTGTCGCTTTATGTAAATGTGCCTGCATATTATGCCTTCCTCTTATTGTGATTTTGAACTGCTTGTTACGTGAAGTTCATGATATACCAAAATAAACATGCAGTGTTTCAGCTCCGGGGACACTGTGTATATGTGCGCCTCAGGATGTAGCAACCCATAGTACCTTCACCCAACAACCACCTAACTTTCATATGATAGCTGGAAAGTGAACAGCCAGGTCCTAAAAAAAGAAAAAAAGCTATCTTGAAAGGCTGTTTAGGCTTTAAAACGGGTGAAGAGGGTGCAGTCTCCTGCTGAGAGTCGTGTGATCTCCCAAAAAGTCGACGACATGCTTCAGCGCAACATCATTCAGCCGTCCTGCAGTCCCTTTTTGTCGCCTGTTCTCGTCAAAAAAAGGACGACTCAATTCGCTTCTGCGTCGATTACCGCCGATTAAACAAAGTTACGGGCAAAGATGTGTACCCTCTGCCACGCATCGATGATGCCCTGGACTGCTTGCAAGGAGCCGAATTCTTTTCATCACTAGACTTAAGGTCCGGTTATTGGTAGGTCCCTATGGCACTGTCCGATGGCCCGAAAACTGAATTCTTAACTGCCGATGGGCTGTACGAATTCAATCCTATGCCCTTCGGTCTATGTAATGCCCCAGCCACATTCGAAACGATGATGGATGATGTCTTGCGTGGGCTAAAATGGAAGACATGTGTCATGATATGGACGGAAGCGCGCGAAAAACAAAAAGACATTGCCGTGTTCGCCGTGCGGGGGCGATGACGAAGTGGTGTGATCGTGTGGCGCGTGGCGCGTGGGGCGTGCAAGTGTTCGGAGCTGCTCGGCGTTGAAGGCCAGCCGGTTCTCGCTGGACGCCCGGTCCAGAGAACCCAGATCGCCCACTACGCCGTCCTTGGACGCAAAGGACCTGCGTTCCTGCTGGGCAACCGGTCCAGGGAGCCAGGCGAACGAGGTAACTCGTTCTCGGATGCCGGTGACCTGCGTTCCTGCTGGGCAACCGGTCCAGGGAGCCAGGTGAGCGGGGCAACCGCGGTCCAGAGAGCCAGGCGAGCGGGGAAACCGTTCGAGAGAGCCAGGCGAGCGGGGCAACCGGTCCAGGGAGCCTGAAGGGCCTGTGTTCCTGCTGAACAACCGGTCCAGGGAGCCAGGCGAGGTGGTCGCTTTCCCGGGCCACTGCCACGACCAGCCTGCTGCCGGAGGCGAGAGCAGTAGCGAGAGCTGTTGCACGGCTACCACGGCTGTGTCTGCTGCCGTCGCTGCTGCAGCTGCAGATCCCATGATACCGTGGGTAGGCCCATGGTGACGTCGTCCAGCCGTCAGCCGACCCTTCGGGACCGACATCGGCCTCTACGCGTCAACGGACTTCACGCAGAGGGAACGCACGGCGAGAGACATTATATTATATGACAGGACACTCTATAGTAGCAGCTTCGGGACTGCATGCGTTAGCATAACGTAACTACATGTCCATAGTGAAGTCTGTACGTTTTGTGCTGTTAATATATATTCTGTGTTTGTGTGCACTCGAGTGGTCGATTGCGTTCCTTGGTGAGTGGTCCTGGGCCCAAACCTCATTACATTTTCATCACCAATCAAACATCACTACTACATAATCATCAGTTTCATCACAATCTGGCGAGCCTGCCAGGATACCGCTCGTAAAATCATCGAAGGAAATTATCCTCCCTCGAGTGCACGCTCACAGAAAGATAAACGATGGATACCGAAAGATTAGCCACTATTGGATCACAGCTAGGATTGTCCGGTGTGGAATTGCGTACGTGGATTGAGAAT
The DNA here is from genome assembly GCF_013339745.2 of Dermacentor silvarum. NCBI lineage: Eukaryota > Metazoa > Arthropoda > Arachnida > Ixodida > Ixodidae > Dermacentor > Dermacentor silvarum. Next base: position 23,732,098 of record NC_051155.1, on the reverse strand, counting down.
GAACAGGCAAAACAAAGAGCGGAACGAGCTGCGGAGAGAGAAGCAAGTAAGGAAGCCGACGAAAGAACTCGACAAATTCTTGAGCTCAAATTGAAGCTCCAAGAAGGAGCTCAGAGTGAATCCGCACGAATCAACACTGATTCGATGTCTCTTCCGAGTGCCGCCTCTTCAGTTCTCAACCCGCAAAAGTTGCTTCCATTGTTCGATGAGCGACGCGATGATTTGCATGCGTACTTGCAAAGGTTCGAGCGCGTGGCAACAGGACAAGATTGGCCACAAGAGAAGTGGGCATTAGCTGTGAGCATGTGTTTGAGTGGTGAAGCGCTAACAGTAATTGGGCGAATGACTGCCGCTGATTCATTAAACTACGAGAAAGTAAAGAAAGCTTTGCTGCAGAGGTTTCGCTTCACTGCGCAAGGTTACCAGGAGAAATTTCGCAAGGCAAGGGCAGAGGATGGGGAAACCGGGAGACAGTTAGCTGCTAGGCTTTCAGGGTACTTCGACCACTGGATTGACATGGCTAACGTATCCAGAACGTTCGACAGCCTTCGAGATTACATGGTCGCCGAACAGTTTATCCGGTGTTGCCATCCAAAGCTTACTATATTCCTGAGAGAACGAGAATGCAAGTCACTCCAAGAGCTAGCTGACGCGGCTGATCGGTTCATTGAAGCTCAGAACTTATCGAATCTCGGGAAGGTTACGGAGGACGCAAAAGACGTCACAAAGAATCCTACCGACGCTCCAAGAAAACCACCACCAAGGTGTATGCTTTGCAAGCGCCTTGGGCATCAAGCTCATGAATGTCGCAACCCAGCTAAAGAAGTGACGAAGTGCAAGTTCTGTGGGAAGGTTGGTCACAAGAGCGACGACTGCTGGAGCACGAAGGCGCATAAGGATAAAAGTTCAGCCTGCGTGGTGAACGAGAACCGCGATGATTTTTCTTTGTGTCACCCAACTGGAAACCACAAGAAAGGGAAAAATCGTGACACTTTTGATAAGAAACCGGATGAAAGAAAACCCATTTTTCTGGTGGAAGGAATGCCAGTAGTTGAAGGGCAAGTGCTCGGTCGAACAATTAGGGTCCTTCGTGATACGGGCAGCAATACTGCAATTATCCGAAGAGACTTAGTTCCTGATCAGAGTTTGACTGGAAAGAGTAGCAGAGTCCTGCTTATTGATGGCTCTTTAATTGATGTGCCAGAGGCCAGACTCCACGTAAATACACCCTACTTTACTGGAGAAATCACAGCCTTATGTATGAACAAGCCGCTTTATGATCTTGTGCTCGGAAACCTACCCGGTGTCAGAGGACCTCACGAGCCAAATATTAACTGGAAGCACGCTTCAGTCGACCAAAGAGACACTGCGTCGCTAAACACCAGTGTGCAAGTGATACCTGTGGAGCACCCTCACTATGTTTCCGCCATGGTCAAGCCACAAGAGGATAAGATGACTCCATTGTGTGTACCAAAAATAAAGTGGTGCGACGTTACCAAAGAACAATTTGCAGAGGAACAGCACACGGACAAAACGCTGAAATCTCTGTTTACTAAAGTCAACCGAAAGTTCAAGTCACCAAAAGGCCACTGTTACTCGTTCCTTGAAAAAGGTGGGCTTCTCTACCGACAGTACTGTCTTGCTACCGGCAGAACATTTAACCAGCTCGTCGTGCCGAAGATGTTTAGAAGACCTATCCTTGAAGTCGCACACGAAGGTCTTATGGCCGGACATCAAGGCATTCGGCGCACGACAGATCGAGTCTTGGCGGATTTTTACTGGCCAGATCTGCATGGTGACGTGAAACGTTTCGTCAAGTCCTGCGATAAATGCCAGCGAACAACACCAAAAGGCAAAATAGGTGTTGCGCCTCTGGGCAATATGCCTATAATACGTACACCTTTTGAGCGCGTTGCGGTCGATTTAATTGGTCCTTTTTCACCGAAATCGGACCATGGCAACCGCTATATTCTAACCCTCATAGATTTTGCCACCCGATATGCGGATGCCATTGCTCTTCCTGCAATTGATGCTGTGCATGTGGCAGAGGGAATGATTGAGATCTTCTCTCGCATTGGTCTACCCAAAGAGATCATAAGCGACCAAGGAACAAGCTTCACAGCAGAACTCATGGAAGAGGTGGGCCGTCTACTTGCCATCAGGTTTCTACGAACAACTCCCTATCATGCCATGGCGAATGGGCTCGTGGAGAAGTTCAACGGGACTCTGAAGACCATGCTGAAGAGGATGTGCCAGGACAAACCTCGATCATGCGACAGGTACCTTGCTCCACTACTATTCGCCTACAGAGAAGTGCCGCAAGCAAGCCTGGGCTTCTCGCCTTTTCAATTGATTTATGGTCGACACGTACGAGGACCACTGACGGTGCTCAAGGAGCTGTGGACCAATGAGGACATCGACGAAGAAACTCGTACAACCTATACCTATCTGGTCGATCTTCGAAATCGCCTTGAGGAGACATGCAAACTCGCCCATGATGAGTTGGAGAAGGCACGCGCAAAGCAAAAAACCTACTTTGACCGGAAGAGCCGTCCTCGCAAGTTAAACGTTGGGGATAAAGTACTACTTCTACGGCCGACTGATTCCAACAAACTGCTAATGCAATGGAAGGGTCCATTTGAAGTCATCGAACGGAAGAACGAGGTCGACTATGTTTTGAACATGAGTGGAAAAAGAAAAATATTCCACATCAATATGCTCAAGAAATATGAGGAACGCGAACCTTTACAAGTGCAGCAGGTCTCTTCCATAACAGAGATCACCAAGCCTTTGACAGACCTCACACGGAAAGGACCAAACAACAGTCTCGCGTGGGGACCGGCTCAACAGCAAGCGTTCAGCATTTTCAAGAATAAGCTCGGCAATGCTCCCATTCTACAAGCACTCAACATGACAAAGAGTAGGATAACGTCGGAGCGGATTACCTGAGCCGTTTCTAAATCGCTGAACGAACACGTGTATACTACCATAGAGTTAAAATGTTTAACCTGCTGAAGGACAAGAAGACAATTACCGACTCTACTTTTAAAACAACAGTTGTATATATAGTGCACTCGTTGTCAAAGTGTACCTCCGCGCAACACGTTGGCCTTTGTTTTCCGCCTTCTTCCCCATTAGAAAAGTTGTAAACAACTTTCTTAAAACCGGGGGTTGTCATGATATGGACGGAAGCGCGCGAAAAACAAAAAGACATTGCCGTGTTCGCCGTGCGGGGGCGATGACGAAGTGGTGTGATCGTGTGGCGCGTGGCGCGTGGGGCGTGCAAGTGTTCGGAGCTGCTCGGCGTTGAAGGCCAGCCGGTTCTCGCTGGACGCCCGGTCCAGAGAACCCAGATCGCCCACTACGCCGTCCTTGGACGCAAAGGACCTGCGTTCCTGCTGGGCAACCGGTCCAGGGAGCCAGGCGAACGAGGTAACTCGTTCTCGGATGCCGGTGACCTGCGTTCCTGCTGGGCAACCGGTCCAGGGAGCCAGGTGAGCGGGGCAACCGCGGTCCAGAGAGCCAGGCGAGCGGGGCAACCGTTCGAGAGAGCCAGGCGAGCGGGGCAACCGGTCCAGGGAGCCTGAAGGGCCTGTGTTCCTGCTGAACAACCGGTCCAGGGAGCCAGGCGAGGTGGTCGCTTTCCCGGGCCACTGCCACGACCAGCCTGCTGCCGGAGGCGAGAGCAGTAGCGAGAGCTGTTGCACGGCTACCACGGCTGTGTCTACTGCCGTCGCTGCTGCAGCTGCAGATCCCATGATACCGTGGGTAGGCCCATGGTGACGTCGTCCAGCCGTCAGCCGACCCTTCGGGACCGACATCGGCCTCTACGCGTCAACGGACTTCACGCAGAGGGAACGCACGGCGAGAGACATTATATTATATGACAGGACACTCTATAGTAGCAGCTTCGGGACTGCATGCGTTAGCATAACGTAACTACATGTCCATAGTGAAGTCTGTACGTTTTGTGCTGTTAATATATATTCTGTGTTTGTGTGCACTCGAGTGGTCGATTGCGTTCCTTGGTGAGTGGTCCTGGGCCCAAACCTCATTACATTTTCATCACCAATCAAACATCACTACTACATAATCATCAGTTTCATCACAACATGCCTGTGCTACCTGGATGCCGTCGTCGTTTTCTTCCTTGATTTCGACAGTAACCTCCGCCGTCTTTACGAGGTATTGAGCTGTTCGACGCGCGCAGGACTTCAGCTTAACATCAAGAAGTACCGATTCGGAGCTGGCAAACAAACCATCCTGGGCCACGTAGTCTCGAAGGACGACGCCCTTCCCGATCGGCCGAAACCTCGTGCTGTTTCTGAGTTCCCGAGACCTCCCACCGTGAAAGCGCTTCGCAGCTTCCTTGGTCTGTGCTCATACTTTCACCGCTTTGTGAAGAACTTCGCTTCTATAATAGCACCACTGACGAAGCTGCTCACCGGCGATAGCTATGTCTGGTTGGTCGACGGCATGTGATGAGGCTTTCGCAACATCTCTTGACTTCACCGCCCATTTTACGTCACTTCGACCCTACCGCTCCATTCGAGGCAGGTACACACGGATGCTAGTGGGATCGGACTTGGCGTTGTACTTGCCCAACGAAAGCCGGGGTTCTATGAGTCATCATCATCAGCCTATATTTTATGTCCACTGCAGGACGAAGGCCATCTCCAATTACCCCTGTCTTGCGCTAGCGAATTCCAACTTGCGCCTGCAAATTTCCTAACTTCATCATCCCATCTGGTTTTCTGCCGACCTCGACTGCGCTTCCCTTCTCTTGGTATCCATTCTGTAACCCTAATGGTCCACCGGTTATCCATACTACGCATTACACGGCCTGCCCAGCTCCATTTCGTCCGCTTAATGTCAACTAGAATATCGGCTATCCCCGTTTGTTCTCTGATCCACACCCCTCTATTCCTGTCTCTTAACGTTAGTCCTAAGATTTTTCGTTCCATCGCTCTTTGTGCGGTACTTAACTTGTTCTCGAGCTTCTTTGTTAACCTCCAAGTTTCTGCCCGATATGTTAGCACCGGTAGAATGCAATGATTGTACAATTTTCTTTTCAATGACAGTGGTAAGCTCCCAGTCAGGATTTGGTAATGCCTGCCGTATGCACTCCAACCCAATTTTATTCTTCTGTAAATTTCTTTCTCGTGATCAGGGTCCCCTGTGAGTAATTGACCTAGATAAACGTACTCCTTTACAGACTCTAGAGGCTGACTGGCGAACCTGAATTCTTGTTCCCTTGCCAGGCTATTGAACATTATCTTTGTCTTCTGCATATTCATCTTCAACCCAATTCTTACACTTTCTCGATTAAGGTCCTCAATCATTTGTTGTAATTCGTCTGCGTTGTTGCTGAATAGGACAATGTCATCTGCAAACCGAAGGTTGCTGAGATATTCGCCGTTGATCCTCACTCCTAAGCCTTCCCAGTCTAAGAGCTTGAATACTTCTAAGCATGCAGTGAAATGCATTTGGAGAGATTGTGTCTCCTTGCCTGACCCCTTTCTTGATAGGTAACTTTCTACTTTTCTTGTCGAGAACCAAGGTAGCTGTGAAATCCTCATAGATGTTTGCTAAGATATTCACGTATGCCTCCTGTACTCCTTGATTACGCAGTGCCTCTATGACTGCTGGTATCTCTACTGAATCAAATGACTTTGCATAATCTATGAAAGCCATGTAGAGAGGTTGATTGTACTCCGCAGATTTCTCGATCACCTGATTTATGACATGGATATGATCCATCGTAGAATATCCCTTCCTGAAACCAGCCTGTTCTCTGGGTTGGCTGAAGTGAAGTGTTGCCCTGATTCTATTGGAAATTATCTTGGTGAATATTTTATACAATACTGAAAGCAAGCTAATGGGTATATAATTCTTCAGTTCTTTAACGTCTCCCTTCTTATGGATTAGTATAATGTTGGCGTTCTTCCAGCTCTCGGGTACACATGAAGTTGGGAGGCATTGTGTATAAAGGGCCGCTAGCTTGCGGCCCTTTATGCAAGTCGTGTCCTCACCAAGGCCGAATGCAAGTACTTGGTTACTGAAAATGAATGTTTGGCAATTGTTTGGGCGTTGCAGAAATTTCGTCCTTATTTGTACGGCCATTCGTTAGATGCCGTCACCGACCACCATTCGCTCTGCTGGCTGGCTTTATTGAAGGATCCGTCGGGACGAATTGGACGCTGGGCGCTACGCTTACAAGAATTCGATATTCGCGTCATTTACCGCTCCGGACGCAAGCACGCCGACACCGACGCACATTCCCGCTCGGCCGTGCTTTCTGACGTTGCGCCTGTTGCGACTGCGAGCAAAATGGATTGGGGCGGAGACGGGCATCGCGGCATATTTCGCGTGCTTTCCCTGCAGGCACGGAGATCAAGCGCACCTCTACGCTCTTAAAATGGTGCTTTGTTTAAACTGCCAATTTATATTTACACTATTTTGCCACATATACACATATACTGGCGACGCTTCTCGTCACGCCAGTGCAGTGAGACGCCCTGTAGTGGTCATTTGAGGCTCAACACGACGCTTCCAATTTTGCTGTCTTGTGCAGTGTGTCGTCTGCCAGCGAGCGCGCGGTCGTTGCGCGGACGCCCTGTTTTTGCTGTAGAAAGTTCGTGCAGTAAGTTTTTATATCTTTATTTTAGTTGGTGCGCCTATGATCCACGTCGACCATTACGAATTGTAATTACAGCCAGGTGAACTGCTGTCTTCAACATTGTTTTCTAAAAGTAACATGGAATTTTTTCACAGCATCCACCGATCTGCAACATGAAGCCACGTAGAGAAATTTTATCATGCTTTTTGACGCCCGCTCCTTGTTGTTGGAATTTTAAGAGCCGGGAGAGTAATATAAGAAAACAACATTATAGTTAAATGAACCAGCTTTATTAACTGCATAGCGTGAAGAGGAGAAGCGGATTACTAAATGTCTCGATAAATGATAGGGTAAATAGGCATATTCACGACATATATATGTCATAGGAAAATGATCAGGTACTTTAAGTGCCCTAATTAAAAACGTGAAAACTCTCGATAGGATTTACCTAACACAGGCCTTCCTAATGAGCAGGATAGCTTCCGTGTGTCCATATCTGCATCTTAGGAAAGCTGACCTGGACAAGATCAACAGTTTCATCCGCACAATCTATAAACAGGCCCTTGGACTGCCAAAACGGACCGAAAGCGATCGGCTGCAAGCTCTTAAGCTTACCATTCACAATATAACAGAGGAAATTATTGAAGCACCGAAATGGTCACAGATGATCAAACTATGTGGAACTGCCGCCGGACAGGAAATACTGTGCGCCCTAGCGCCCTAGAGTACAATCCTGCTTTAGACATCCCGCGTCGCTACCGAATTCCTAATCACATGCGCGCCAAAATTACCACTACCCCTCTTCCCCAAAACCATGGAAAGGACAACGCGGATTGACGTAAAGCCAGGGACGGGCGCGCTCTGGCGAAGTCTTAAAAACAAACCGGCCATCAACGTGGACGCCGCTAGCGCGGGCAATTGCCGTATCACAATCGCTGCCGTTGATGACAGCGGTCGGACCATTATCTCCGCCACGGTCAACACGTTCTGCGTTGTGGAGGCGGATGAGGCCGCAATTACCATGGGCGCGCCCCTACTTGATGTTCCATTCGCTGTATCAGGCTCTGAATCGGCCATAAGAAGCTACTCTATTGGGGCTATTGGCCCCATTGCAAGCAAGGTATACTCAAACCTCGGGACACTATCCAACTAGTGCCAGCTCATGCCAGCAACCCGGGTAACGAAGCAGCTCACATAGCCGCCCGAGCAGCAGATAACTGGGAGGCGGGATCGCTCGACCCAGATGGCCGGCTTGAACCCAACCTCCTATCACGAATTCACGCAATTCTACAAGGATTCGCGCAGAGCCTATCCGTTCCCGATCACGATTTTCTCCCGGGTGCAGGCCACGACTCTACGGCGGGTACAGACTCGATCCGTGTTAAGCCCCAAAAGATTGGCTGAAATTTCCAAGCATGAGTTCAAACCTAACGGCAGGCACCGCCTATGCCATGCCAAGAGCATTGCGCGCGCCGCGCGCATGCTCTGCTTCCCTCTCCTTAACGTCCCATGTCGAGGCAACATGTGCACGGCATGAAGAGGAGGCGAGGCACACGCCGCTTCGCGAGGTGGTTGCTAGGCAACGCAGTGACGTCATAGCTCGGCGAGGTTTTGCGGCAGGCGGAACTTTGTACGGTTAGCTAGAACGGCTTCGCTGTTAAAATTATGCATGTGTGGACACTGAGAAAACCGATGCTATGCGAAACATTTGCGGGTAGCCGCTTATCTAGCATTATTTGAGGTTCTGCAAAGCATTACCAAATCGACTAACACGTTTGTGTTAGTCGGCAAGCAATTGTGTGTGTTATGCGAGCCTACGTGTGGCGATAACAGCTAGGTGGCAACGACGTCGACAACGATAGTATGATGGCGATCTCTGGAGAAGAAACGTTACTTCTTCCGCTACGAACTGCTTAAGGCGCTACAATGCCATATAGCGACTGGTGCGCTCTTGATTTTCGTAAGCAACTTACAAGCAATACGACATGATGCACGTGAATGATCGACTGTGACAAGTTTGATAGTTACTTGTGTGCTGCATTTTTGCACCTTGTTCTAATGGAATCTAATGCACGTAAATGTGCTCTCGCTTTAAAGCAAATTGTTGGCAGTGACGCGACACAAGCGGAAAGCGTCTCTAAGCGCTACAGCTGATATTGGCCCCTGTCAACTATCCGCGTGGTTGTGGCTCAATGGGTAGTGCATCGGGCTTTGGTCCTGGGAGACCTGTCCGCCATCGGACGCGTACCTTTTTTATTGAGCGGCAGTGTGTATTGAGTCCTCGAGGCGAGAAACCAACCCAATAAATGTTGCGTAAGACGCACAACGCTGTAAGCTATAGCTTCGCCTTGTGTTGTATATGAAGGCAACTCAAATATTACAAAGGAAAAGAATATGCCATGTGTGCCTTACAGGAACATAACGCCGCCTCCAAGCGTTATAGCATCAACTATGATTGTAATCAACTTTAAACAGTGCAAGAAAAACATGAGAATTTCATCTGAAAGCAACTTTTCCGGTGCAAGAAACTGCAAGGGAGACACAGAAATACCAAATGACAGCGCTCTCCGTGTGCTTCATTGCCGTCCGTGTCGTTTATTGAGTTAGAAAATATATTTGAAGGTGAATCAAGGCTAACCAGCCCGACTTTCGGGTCTTTTAAACATTAGAAGTGTTGCGAAACTTGAAGGCCCGGTAAGCTACAAGCCAAATTACTGCGAGCTTTGGGGTCAGTGCTGGTGTCATGATCCAATAGAAAGAATGAAACAAGAAGAAAAAGCACAAGATAAGAAGAGGACAAGAAGGAACAAGGAGTCAGTGGAAGAAATAAAGAAAAAAGAAGTTAGAAAATAAGAGCGTCTGAATAAAACGAATACAATATACGAAAGAAGAAGTGCAAAAGTGCACGCGGAGATACGTGGCCAACGGGGAAAAGAGGCACGTAGCCGAAGAGAGCGGCCCAGCTACGCTCTGGGACGACGCAGGGCAGAAGGAGCTGGAGGCCAAACAGGACGGGTGGATCGCGAAGACGGCGGCAACCCAGTGGAAGCTGTTCTTCGGCTGCCGCGGCCCCGACCCGCGAGCTGAGTGGACGTTCCACCGGACGCCGCAGCTACAGGCTGACGTCGCCGCTTCCCGGATTCCCTGCGGCTACGATCCGCAGGTTGCGGAGTTAACCGGGCGATCAAGGCGCCTCGGTCACCCCACCTTCCTGACCTCCTGACCAGCTAAACCGTGGACCGAATGTCGGACGCAGTGACAGTCTACAACACATCGGCGGACCCAACAACGTGTCGCCAGAAGCAGCGACGACGACGTGACGTGGCCACGTCGATGGACTTGATGTAAATATTTGAACGTTATAACACATCGTGTGTAAGGACTTAAGACAATATTTTCAATTAACTAGCTTTGTATATACTTTGTCGTGTGTTAGGCTTTTGATATTGGATTCCTAATCAGAAGCTTTGGTGATTCATAACCCGTGCTTTCTTGGCGTATGTATTTTTCTTATGCTCACGCCCCATAAAGGCTTTTCCTAACTCAGACGTTCCTTGCGTCATGTTTGCCACCATGAGACTTTGACAGCTGGAGAAAGCATGTTGTGCAAATGTGTATCCAGGGTACATTGCAATGCAATGTCGACATCACAGACGCACAGGCACTGTGGTCAGACAGAGCTTCCTGTCTTGTTTTATGCATGCACTGTGCTGCATATATCGGCTTGCACTTATTGGCGACGTAGAGTGAAATCCTCGTCCTGCCAGAAGTCGATCCTCAGTCAGGAAAAAATACAAGTAGCTATTCAGAAGGTAACATTTCCACAATGCTGGCTCAATTACTAACTGGGAGAAGCAGATGGCTCGTGATATCGCTGACGTCAAGCTATTTATAAGCAAACTGTCAAGAAAGATTTCGGCACTCTAGAATCCCGTGCTACCACCCTTGAAACAACCTGCTCTCTTATTAAACCTAGTGCCTCGTCTGATCAGGTGCACTCTGATTTACGCTCATTATTGCAGGTAGTTTCTCAATTGATTGAAAAGAAAGATAACCTAGAACATCGTCCTCAATACAGCAAGGTTATTTGGCATGGTCTTGACGAAAACAAAAAGTACCAATACGTTTTTGGCTAACCTATGACGAATACTTAAAAAGAACACTCCAAGTTTAATCTCCGCCAATTGAATGCTGTCACAGAATTGGCACCACATATAAGGGCCACTCGGGCCCGGTTAAACTACGAGTACTGGATTTCAGGAAGAACATACGAGAATTAATAATGCTCCTAATTTTAAAGGAATGAAATGTTGCATTACTGCAGATTTCTTCAGTAATGAGCCATTCGCCAAAAAAATTGGACTGCAATCGCATCGTTTCGTGATCATGGTTCTGTGGGGAGGTTACGCTATGACCATGCTTTCATAGATGGTGTTAGCTATATATAAGTGAGATGATGCAGCAAATGCTCTTGTGAAAGATTCAGGTCTCTCTGTAGACTCAACCAATACTCCGCCATCTGCATCGTTTTCAGTTTGACAGACCCGCAGCTCTTATTAGATTACTTTCTTAGCATGCCAGTAAGTGTGTTGCCACACTTTCTTTCACTAATTCCCCTCATTTTCTTGGTGTCACTGAAACCTCGCTACATGATGCTATATGCGACTCGGAATTCACTACAACCGGATATGTTGCTGTACGCTCAAATCGTAAAATTGGCAAACGAGGGAGTGTCGCCCTTTTTTATCAGATCGAACCAGTTCTTTCTGTCATTGCAGACACGATATATGCTTGGTGCAAACCATAGGCGCCGACTACGGGGGAGGGGGGGGGGGGGCTCCGGGGCTCGAGCCCCCTCCGGAATGTTCCCGGGGGGGCTGAGCCCCCCCCCCCCCGGCCCGCCTAAAATGTCAATACCGGAGTTTTCTTACCCACATAACTTGAGCATTCTCTTGCGCTGCCTCCACATTTTCACTTATGTTGTGGCACCATTGTTCGCGCGGACGTGCAAGGCCTTTAATTTATACTTTCGCTTTATTTCGGCAAATCCTGACAATAGGAGGACAAGCGCATTAGAAGCCCCAGCGGCGGCTACCTCATCCGTGTCTCCTCACTTTCACATTTTTTTAAATTTCCGCTGAGAACACCACGCACAGACACAATATATTTAAATATATACAAAGGACAAAGTTTATTATATTTTTAAAGAGGAGGAGGTAGCCAACTAAATGGATAGCCTATACCTAGAAAAGGAATATGTTGATGTATATTCACCTCTCTACAAATTACTTTGCGTGCTTTTTTGACCCTGAAAAAAACCTGCAGACTTCAGTGACCCCTTCGGCAGAGTCTTCTATCAACGGCGTGTTAAAAGCACGTGAGTGATATGTGTCTCAATATTGATTCTCTTTCCAGTAGGCAATGCTAACGACTGGCGAGAAAATAAAAGAAAAAAAGCTCTTCTAATTATTTACAACATTTACGCATTAGGGATGGAAACATCGCCTCTTGCATGCAGAGGCCAAAAATACGGGGTGTTTCCGCAAACACTTTAAGAAAGTTTTAAAGGTTGCCTGTGGCAGATAGCACAATTCTAGTTCATGAGCTGGTCTACTCAAAGAGTTGGGCATTACTTGCACAAAAAATTGAAATGCATAATCAACTAATTAAAAAAAATCACCAATTCGGTTTTTAACATATTAATTTATGGCCCGTGTTACTATTTACAAATTATAGCCGTGGAATTCGCAAGGCGGATGCACTAGGAACTAATTCTCAGGATGGCACCAGTTCCGAGATATTATTTCCCGAACATTGCGGAGAAATACATTGCCGTTTGCACCGGCCGTGGTTGCTTAGTGGCTATGGCGTTGGACTGCTAAGCATGAGGTCACGGGATCAAATCACGGCCACGGCGGCTGAATTTCGATGGGGCGAAATGCTAGAACACCCGTATACTTAGATTTAGGTGCACGTTAAAGAAATTCAGGTGGTCTAAATTATTCCAGAGTCCTCCACTACGGCATGCCTCATAAGATCGTGGTTTTGGCAGGTAAAATCCCATAATTTGTTCTTTTCATACTTTTGGGCTTTGATGCATAAAACGAAGTTTTGTTGAGAAAGTGACTGGCACGCCAAGGTATTTCTCCGCACAAAGTTAGAGAATTGATATCTCGACACTGGTGTCAGCCTGAGATTTAGTTCAAAGTGGATCCGCACTCCACGGCTAGTATTTGTAAATTGCAACATGGGCCATAAGGTTTTAGCTAAAACTTAATTGGTTAATTTTGTTAATTAGTCGATTATGCATTTCAATTTTTTGTGCAAGTAATGCCCGCCTCTTCGAGTAGACGAGCTCATCAACTAGAATTGTACTATCTGTCACAGGCCACCTCTAAAATTTTTGGAAAGTGTTCGCTGAAACACCTCGTATATAGAATTCACTCAATAACCGAAATCATGCCAAGCCGTATTCACTAAAAATCGGAATAAATAGAAGTCTAGAAGTCATGCGCAGCAGCGCTTATACTCGGACTCAAAGTATTAAAAAAATAAGAAAAAAGAGTGCATTTTTGCCAGGAAGGCGAAGCAGTATTATAGTGATAGCGAAGTAGAACCCATTTACACGAAGGAAGATTCTTACCGTGTAAATCCGTGTAAGGATCGCACCCGTGTAAAGGCCGCACCCATAACTCGACAGCCAATATAAAAAAAAGACATCCAACCGATAAGCAATTGCGTTCCGTGCGCTGACTCTCATCGGGCTCAACAGCGTCGCTACTGGATGTCGAAAGGAGGCGATCGCGGAGGTTAACGATGGATTTCATACTCGTAGTTGGAAAAATGAGGTCAAATGGCCCGGTCCCATGAAAGGCTCATCAAAATCGCGACAGAAAAGTGTGGCCCTTACACGAGTTATAGTGGCCATATAAATTGTAGTAAACATTCACCTAAAATTAAAATAGTAAGCATAGTGGACATAGTGGACATAGTAAGCACGGACCATGTAAACCTGTATATACCTCACCGGATGACCTCGAGCACTCGCTTTCACAACGCAAGCATTGTGAAGAACGCCGGCAGCGGAGGCGAACGGTTCGTACAGCCGCGCGATTCACCGCAACCCTGAGAATTAGATTCATCATCGTTACCTGCCTATTTTTATGTCCACTACTGACGCCTCTGTAAGTGATCCGCGATGACATCTGTCTGTTAACTCTGCAACACTAGGGGCGCAGAAAGACAGCCCAGCAAAGAAGACAGCATCGATGGAGTTAGCAGCCATCCCTGGTCGCCCTTTATCATTGCACCCACCAATGATTACCAACAATTAGATATGGCACGCGGGCCCCATAAGCGTCAGCCGAGCACAGTCATTCACAGCTACGGCAGAGCTAGAGTAGAAGACGCGTGCTCTCCTTCCCATTCGCGTTTGATTACGTGACCTACAACTAACCTGAATATTGAGCGCGTGGGAAATAATGCCCATCAAGCCGCCAACCTTTTCGGCTCACTGTTACGTGCTTTTTCCCGCACCCACAGGGTATGGGCCGCTAATGTATATGGCTTTTGGATTTAATGCGGAACATCACGGCGACGACAATGGCGACAGTTTGCCTGAAGTGTCGATTTAATTGCCTTCGCCGTAAAGCTAGAAATAGAAAATTGTTGGCAGAGGGTATATATATATATATATATATATATATATATATATATTTATTTATTTAAAAATACCTTACAGGCCCAAAGGGCATTGAGTAAGGGGGGGGGGGTTTACTTAATACAAGGAAAGCACACGCAAACTAGTATAGCACAGGGTTACAATGCAAGTGAACATCAAAACGCAACTATATATATTTATTTATTTATTTATGAGTACCTTACAGCGCCCTCGTGGGACATTGTGTAAGGGGGGCAATACAGCATGTACAGAATAGAGAAATACACATAGGTGAAATATTGATTATTACAGATGTAAGTGAACACACGAACAGAGAAACGCAAAATATAATAAAACAGCAAAGTGTAGTGTCTGAAGGCGTTACACAAAAGATAATATAAAGCAACTATTTAAACACCAACAGTTTAACAAGATATGATAACTGCCGAAAAAGTATTACGCAAATAACTGTACACAGACGATAAAATAAAAACAGGTGAAAAAAGCATCGCCAAAACTATAAAAGCAAATAAAAAGAAAAAAAAGCATACCGGTAACAGCTATATATATATATATATATATATATATATATATATATATATATATATACACATGGGTAGGTTCCGGGAAGCTGGCCAGGCCCCAGCCCTCCCCCCCGGGAAAATGAAAACATTCCGCCTATGGTGCAAACTGTACCTGGCCAAAAAAGTAATCGTAGTTTCGGTTTCCCATCATACGCCTGCCTTCTTGACCTGAAAACGTCTTTCTCGCCGATTATGTCATAATGCACACCTATCATGTGCATGTACACCCACCAAACGTCTAGTGTTGGAGTACCACCAAAGGCCGAGGGTTCGAGTGCCTTAACTCTATCTTCACGGCGCCTGAATTCACTTCGCCTTAATTACCATCAACGGTGATGGGTCCGACTCCCATGAAAAGTCGTCAATTCGAGTGCCTTAACTCTATCTTAATTAACTATGCCTGAATTACATTCGCCTTCATTAACACCGGAGGTCATGGGTTCGACTCCCACAAATGTACGTGGTTTGACTCACAACGAAGGTTCGTAGCCTTAATTCACACCAAAGGGGTGGGTTCGACTCCCACCAAATGTCAAGGGTTCGTGGCCTTATTGTACCTTTCGCGTCGCCGTTTTCGCTCAATCGACTCTCTAATGAGACATATAAGGCTCCCTTGGATAAATTATCGTGCCGTGTAAGACGACTAAGACGTTCAAAGCGCAGTAACGATCCTGTTCTTATTGCTACATTTACGTCTGCTAAAAATGCAACTCATTCCATTAGAAAATTTCGTTATTTGGACCCCTCCCACTTAGTAGTCATGTCAGTTCGTCTAATCGGCGTGGTTAATTAATCGCAGAAGAGCTGCGGCACAGATGCTCGATCCTCGAGGGAAAGTCGCAGACAACATGGCGCCCATATCTCCGTCGTCCCAATCCTTAATGAACTTAAGGCACATTAGCGGAGCGTACCGTCAAGGGACCGTTGGCGACGTGTCGCATGAGCGCGACGACGTCGTTGTCGAGTGCACTGGCCGCCAGCAGGTCGGCGGCGGAGTGAATCTCTGTCTCCTGGATGCCCATGAGAAGAACCAGCGGCTTCAGCAGCCACGTTAGCGCTACCTGCAGCCAAAGAGGGATGGCAAGGTGATGATGGCAGCCAGTGCGGGACTGAGACATTTGAGTGCCCGGGGCTAAAATTGTCTTATTCTCAGATAAAATATGAACATACATACGAGGGATTCTTC
Organism: Dermacentor silvarum; assembly: GCF_013339745.2. Classification (NCBI taxonomy): domain Eukaryota; kingdom Metazoa; phylum Arthropoda; class Arachnida; order Ixodida; family Ixodidae; genus Dermacentor; species Dermacentor silvarum. The sequence goes on along the minus strand of NC_051155.1, from coordinate 23,716,049 downwards.
TACATTGGTATAACGTTTGCAACATTTTCCTTTGCGAAAACGTCTCTTTGTCTAGTGTTAGGTTCGTGTCTACGCTTATTATCTATGTGGCCTGTCTCTATCATTTATTATTATTATTTTCATTTATTTATTCAATATATACTGCAAACCTCGCGGGGCCAGGCAGGAGGAACATAAAAGGATTGCCGTTGTCCAGCTGGTAGGGCACCCGGCTTGGCTGCGGAGGTACATGGTTCGATCCCCAACGCGCAAACCCACCGGGTTTCCGGCGACGGTTTATAAGACGGGTAGAAGCAGCTCCCCGGCTAGGCGAACAGCTTTCCAGGGGTGTGTTGCTTCGGAGAGGTTCGGTCAGACACCTATGCTTGCTGTGAAAGAACCTAGACGAACAAAACACCGAGTCTCTTCAAAAGGAATCTGTCAGTCCCATAGAGCCAGCCTCCCAATAGGTGGGTGTCTCTCCAAGCGTTCGATCTGACCGCTCGCTTGTACCTATTTTACCGATAGGTACCCGTTGCCAGTACGCGCCTGCCTCCCGCAGCAGCGGCGGATGCTTGACGATTTCACCAAAGCTGTTGGTGGTACAAGGGGCGCCCAGATACCTTCGCAAAGCACCGCAGTGGTGGTGAAATGGTAGAGCGCCCACCTATTATGACGCATGTACTGAGTTCTAAATCTTGGGGCCACTGGAAACCCGCCGTTTTCTTTTTTTTTCTAATGGGTAGAGATGCAACAAGGCCGGGTGTTCAGTTGTTTATATCGGTTCTCATCTCGAAAGAAGCCCTATACAGATTTGCGAGGGTCTCTGGGCGCACCTTCTCCCACCACAGTTTCGGTGAAATAATCGTCAAATTTCTCCGTTTAGATGCTCAAACAGCTAGACGCAGCTTAGAGAACTGCGATATTTCTTTTTCAGACAGCAGTAGAAACTTGTGAACATACGGGTTTCATTTTTTATAAATTTACAAATTTTAAAATGTTTTCATAAAAAAATCTGAGCCCTAAATAAAAATTGTTTTCTATGGTCACTAGAAGTTTCCTTTCTCTCTCAAATGCTAGATATCTTATTCAAATTGGTCGAGGGGTTGTCTCATAAAAGCATTTCTGCGTTTTACATGTATTTGAATAGGCGGCATCGGAGTTGGCTCCGAGCTAAAGCTACCTCTTAAACAAAGCGGTGCACATCTCACTTACTAACGACTGCATATTGTGCATCTGTAATCGGTCAGGTTCATTCAAAAAGTGGAGACTCTGGTAATCAGTGACACGGCAATATTTGTAGTTCTCCTGCACGTCTGAGGCAGGAGTCAACAACAACCCGTCCAAAGTGGTGCATTTTCCCAACACAACATGCTGTACAGAATGCCACGGCTTTTCGCCCGGTGGCTTCAATTTGAAACGAAGTGCATTGTGTGTTTTGATTCAGGTAATATCGGCACACATTGAAACGCGAGTTCAATTTCCAGGTACGCCTGCATGTATAACATTGGCTTAATTCGACTTCAAAGTGCACATTTGGGGTTACTGCATGCTTATGAACCGGCTGCAGAGCAATTGCTCGTCGTGCTTCGATGTCATTGCACTTAACAAGTGTTCTGATCAGTTATTTTCTGTTTACGTTTCAATTTATGCTGATGGTACATTGGTACTCAGACACGAGCGCTGCAGCACCGTAAAGCGTGATGTGCTAAATCGCGTGGAGGCCATAGAATAAAATAATACTTCTGTGAACGCTCCCCTTTTACGAAGCTCTCCAAACCACAAGCTTAGGTTTTGTGACTATTCTTCGCTGCTCGATTCAAAGAGCATTAGCAATCATTCATTAGCAATCATCAATAATCAATAATGATAAAATGTTTTCGCATTTGAGAGTACATTCTAGGTTTCATTCAAGGGTGTCACAAAAGAGCGCTTAATCAAAGCGCGCGCTGCGCGTCACGCAAGCCAGCGAAAGAAAGCACCAGCCCCACGGCAACTTCAACCGAGGGGGAGAGCGCATATGCCTCAAACAACTGACGCGACAAACGGAGTCTGGACGTCTAAAAGATCGACGAAGCGACGGTAACCGGAGAGAGGGAGAGAGCAAACACGCGCGCCGAGACACCTTCTCACCCGGCGAGTCGAGAAAGAGATTGCTACAGCGTGAGCGCGTGCCAACAGGATGACTCACCACCCCCTCGATGACGCTCCGACAGCGGCGGTCGAACGTACGAGAAAAGACTAGAAGATTCCCAGGCTTTGGCCATGCTACGAGATCACGACTCCGATAGGAAGGTTCGAGAACCCGGTCGGAGGCTATAAAAACTGCGTGCGAGAATCGGAAGGAGGGTTAAGTCCGCACCGGTGAAGTGATGTAACGTGAAGACCGAGCGTCTGCGGAAGAAGGGGATTCCCCGGCAAGCTAGTCGACGAGTATATCGAGCGTATGCATTTCCGGAAGAAGTTCCTTCTGCTAGATTTGCCTCGAGCTACGCCGAGATCGCCTGACAAGAACAAGTCCCTCACGACTCCTGCAATTAAACCATGGCCCTCAGTCCCAATCTGCTGCGGAGCACCTGACCAAGGTGGCGGTCAGATCTGCGACGCGGCAGAGTGTGCTAAGAATCTCTGGGTCCGGACAGGCCGCCACTGCAAACTGAACCTGGCAACGTTCAAAACGCGCACCCTGTCGAATGAGGCCCGCTTAGCAGGGCTATTTGAAGAATTATCAGGTATTTCCTGGGATATTGTTACGGGAAGAAGCGTACTGGTATTTACAGATGGATTTTAATGGCTGCGTAGAGAAGCGAAACCCAGAATCTTCTTTGTCGTCTCGCAGGGCACCAACCATGTCCTCCTTTCCCCACAGACATACTGTGACATTACCCCCGTCGGAAGAAGCACCTTACTGGTGCGACTCACTGGTTCCAGAAAAGAACGGTTTGAGGCGACTGACGTGGATGATGTCAGAGGTGAAGGCACGGTAGCATCCAGTGGAGACCCTTCATATGTGACAGGCATCACCTGGCGGAGGATGCGATAAGGGCTGTAGTATCTCGAGAGGAGTTTCTCCGAAAGACCGACACGTCGAGATAGAGACCAAACTGGCACAAGAGCACCAGGTTCATATACGACGTCGCGGTGACGCCGATCGTAATGCAACTTCTGACGTGTCTGTGAAGCAGAGAGACGAAGATGGGCAATCTGGCGTGCCTGGGTCGTTGTGGTTATGACATCACGAGCGTATTCCGTAGGCGAGTCGAGTGTGGTCGAAAGAAGAGTCTCAAAACAAGGTCGGTTGACGTCCATATAGATGGTAGAAGGGCGAATAGCCAGCTGTGTCGTGGCGCGAGGAATTGTACGCGAACGTTACAAATGGTAGAGCAGTGTCCCAGTCACGGTGATCGGAGGAAACATACATAGCGAGCATGTCAGTTATTGTCCGGTTTAGGCGTTCAGTAAGACCGTTAGTTTGAGGATGGTAGGCTGTAGTAAGCTTGTGTTTAGTAGCACAGGATCGAAGTAAGTCGTCGATGACTTTGGCAAGAAAGTATCGCCCGCGATCCGTGAGAAGTTGACGAGGTGCGCCGTGGTGTAAGATAACGTCGTGAAGCAAGAAGTCAGCGACGTCTGTACCGCAACTGGTGGGAAGGGCTCTTGTAATGGCATAACGGGTGGTATAGTCCGTAGCGACGGCAATCCACTTATTTCCGTCGTTCGATATAGGAAATGGTCCGAGAAGATCAACGCCAACGTGAAAAAAAGGGTCGGTTGGTATATCCAGAGGCTGCAGCAGACCAGCAGGATGTACAGCTGGTAGTTTTCGGCGTTCACACGACTCACACGCGGCGACATAGCGACGGACGGAGCGGTTGAGACGGGGCCAGAAAAATCGTCGTCGAATTCGGTCATAGGTGCGAGAGACGCCAAGGTGTCCAGCAGTCGGAACGTCGTGCAGTTGCTGGAGTACAGTCTGCTGAAGATGAGACGGAATGACGATTACCAGCTCGGGCCCGTCTGGGTGCATGTTGCGGCGATACAGGGTGTCATTTTGTAGTACGAACATGTGGAGGAATGGTTCAGGCGGGTCAGAGAGCAGGCGTTCGATAAGCTGCCGTAACGATTCATTGCGTCGTTGTTCAGTCCCAATGTCACTCAAGGCGGAAAGCGAGAGAACGCAGATCGGTGCGTCATCCACTAAATCGTTCGGTGCATCGACGGGGTGACGAGACAGGTAGTCGGCGTCCGGATGTAAATGACCCGACTTGTTGACCATAGTGTATGTGTATTCCTGAAGGCGTAGGGCCCAGCGACCGAGGCGTCCGGTGGGATCCTTGAGGGAAGAAAGCCAATAAAGGGCGTGGCGATCGGTTGTAACCGCAAATGGTCGACCATATATGTAAGGTCGGAACTTGCCCACAGCCCAAATGAGGGCGAGACATTCCCGCTCAGTAATCAAATAATTGCGCTCGGATGAGGAGAGGAGACGGCTGGCGTAGGCGATAACGCGGTTGTGCCCACGTTGGCGTGAGGCTAAAATTGAGCCGTCAAAATGAGGCGTCGAAATGGGCGAGAACAGGAGGTGTGGTGAGTAGCGTGATGAGGCGCGAGAAAGAAGTCGCTTGTTCAGAGCCCCAGCAGAAAGGAACGTCTTTCTTGAGGAGGTCAGTCAGGGGACGAGCAACATGCGCGAAACTTCACAAAGCGGCGGAAGTAAGAGCACAGACCGATAAAGCTGCGAACATCTTTGGCAGAGGTTGGTACAGGGAAATTCTGCACTGCACGAACTTTAGCGGGATCGGGGTGAATGCCTAACGAATCGACGAGATGTCCGAGCATGGTTATTTGTCGGTGACCGAAGTGGCACTTGGACGAGTTGAGCTGCAGGCCAGCGGCGCGAAAAACAGAAAGCACAGATGAAAGTCGTTCAAGATGGGCCGCAAAAGTTGGACAGAATACGATGACGTCATCCAAGTAACACAAGCAGATGGACCATTTCAATCCACGCAAGAGCATGTCCATCATACGTTCAAAGGTCGCCGGGGCATTGCACAAGCCGAAAGGCATTACCCTAAACTGATAGAGGCCGTCAGGTGTAACAAATGCGGTCTTTTCACGATCCATTTCATCCACGGCAATTTGCCAATATCCGGAACGAAGGTCTATTGATGAAAATTAAGTGGCACCGTGAAGACAATCCAGAGCGTCGTCGATCTGTGGAAGCGGGTAGACATCCTTCTTGGTGATCTGATTTCGATGACGACAGCCCACGCAGAATTGCCAGCTGTTGTCCTTTTTGACGAGAACAACAGGGGAAGCCCACGGGCTGGAAGAGAGTTCAATAATCCCTTTGGCAAGCATTTTGTCAACTTCGCTCTGGATATCTTGTCGCTCAGAGGGCGACACCCGGTATGGGCGACGGCGAACAGGTGCCGCATCGCGGGTATTTATACGATGCTTCACAACCGTAGTTTGACCCAAAGAGCGATCTTTCAGGTCGAAAATGTCAGCGTAGGACTCGAGGAGGTCACGGAGCTCTGCGGTGGATTGGGGGTCGAGGTCTGGCGCAATCATCTTTGCAATGTCGTCGGCCGGGGCAGATGCAGAAGGCGCAGAACGAGCTCTGATCGAAGATGTCGCAACAGATAAAACAGAGCTGAAACATGGCACTCGTGGGACGGTGAGAACGTGGCAAGCAACATCCCTCGAGGAAGTACCTGAGGGCACTGGCCGAAATTGAGGATGGGAAGACAGGTCGTATTGGCCGCTACAGAAATGACGGTGTGTGGGAAGGAGACATTGTGGGAAAGCAGGAGTGAAGTCACGGGAGTGAGGACATAGTCACCGTCAGGAACAGGTGGAGAGGCGAAAACGGTGATGCAGGTTGCTGCTCGGGGAAGAAGACGAATAAAATCCACAGAACAAAGCTGAGTTGGGGCTTGAGCAGGAAGGTCAATGGAAAGGGGTAGGTCAAGTTGGACAACAGCGGCGGAACAGTCAATCAGAGCAGAATGGGCGGTCAAAAAGTCGAGCCCGAGGATCTCATCGTGGGGGCAGCGTTCGAGCACACTAAACAAACCGGATGTGTGGCGACCGGCGACACTCACACGTGCAGCACACATTCCGAGCACAACTGGACTTCCACCGTCGGCGACCTGTAGCAGTCGAGTCGGTGCAGGAGTAAGGACTTTCTTCAGGCGCGTTCGCAGGTCAGCACTCATGATGGGAACTTGCGCCCCAGTGTCGATGAGTGCTGTCACAGGAAAACCATCCACATTCACGTCTAGAAGGTTCCGATCAGTAGGCAGGGTCAACAGAGGAATTTGAGGCTGGGGTGCTAGAGCAGCGTCACCTCCCGGAGCTGCCCCAGTCAGTTTCCCGTAGGAGAGCGACGACGGTAAGCAGGGGATGGGGGGCGACGCAGCTGGGGTGAACGGGAGCGGCTACTGTGCGGTGATGGTCAGCGGTTAGTCGCAGTGACGCGAGCGTTGTCAGGTGCATCTTCAAACTTGGTGGAGGGCACAGGCAGGCGAGGATTCAGTGGGGAGCGGCGGTAGGCGGGAAAGCTTGGTCGAGAGAGGGCTGGCCAGGAACTTCGGCAGTGGCGAGAGATGTGGCCCACATGTCCACAATAGAAGCAGATGGGTCGATCATCGTGTGTGCGCCATTCGGCCGGGTTGCGATAGCTCGGGTAAGGGCCGCACTGGTTCCGGTTAACAGGGGCAGAGGCAGCAGACGAAGCGAAGTCAGGACGGTTGGCGGAGCAGACGGATTGCAGACCCACATAGCAAAGTCCTTGGCGAATGACCGATTGAATGACGGACACGAGCGGCCGGGAATCATCAAAGCACCGCGTCACTTGTGTGGCCGGAGACACTGCTTCAATTTCTCGCCGGACTATGTGTACAACGTTCTCGGAGGGGGTGGGCTCATGCGGAAGACAAAGGTCTTCACACGTCGATGAAACAGCGGTGTTGGCTAGACGCGTGAACTGCTGAACTCTGCGGCGGCTTTTCGCTTCTTCAAAGCGGTGACATTCATTAATGATCTCATTGACTGTTGTAATGTTCTTATACACGAGAAGGTTAAACGCGTCGACCGCTATGCCTTTTAGAACGTGACTGACCTTGTCTGCCTCTGTCATGTTTTAGCCACCTTGCGGCAAAGAGCCAAGACGTCCTGGATGTACGCCACGTAAGATTCAGTGCACATCTGTGCTCGGGTCCCAAGATCCTTCTGAGCCGCACGTTCGCGGCCGATGGGCTTGCCGAACAAATCACGAAGCTTCTGTTTGCATTGCTCCCAAATTGTAATCTCTTCATCATGTGTCTCGAACCAGACCCGTGCCGTGTTTTTTTTTGAGGTAGTATATTACGTTGGCCAGCACAAGCGTGTTATCCCACCTGTTGTTGGCGCAGACCAGTTCGTAATTTACCAACCAGCCATCGACGTCAACGTTGTCAATCCCAGAAAACATGCCAGGGTCGCGGGGCTGGGTTAGGATGAACGTGGGTAGCGTCAACGGGGCCGCGGTTGAAGACTCCCCTTCGGATGACATGACGGCCAGGTTACGTCCGCTGTGGAGCTCCGTCTTGCGCAAGTCACTACCCCGCACATCCACCAATAATGTTATGGGAAGGAAGAAGCGTACTGGTATTTACAGATGGGTTTTAATGGCTGAGTAGAGAAGCAAAACCCAGAATCTTCTTTGTCGTCTCGCAGGCCACCAATCATGCCCTCTTCTTCCCACAGTACATACTGTGACAATATTATTGGCCTTGGTGAGGTTAGAAGAACTGGTGAGGCTTATACAGTGCTGACTAACGGCCACGTCCTTTGCTACAGAGGTCTTCCAGATAGGAGAGAATTTGGAGTAGGATTTCTAGTCCATAAGGACATAGGGGGCAACATTGATGAATTCCACAGCAATAATGACAGGGTAGAAGTCGTCGCCATAAAGCTTAATCGTGAGGTATAGAATGAAGGTCGCACAAGCATACGCCCCAACCTCCAGTCACGATAATGAAGAAATAGAACAGCATTAGGAAGATGTTGAATAAGCAATGAGAAACGTGCAAACTCACTATACTGTAGTCATGGGCGGCTTTAATGCAAAAGTGGGGGAAAAGCAGGCTGGTGAGCAAGCAATTTCCAACTACGGCATCGATTCTAGGAACACTAGAGGAGAGATGTTAGTAGAATTCGCGGAAAGTAATAGGCTCCGAATAATGAATACGTTCTTCAGGAAGCACACCAACAGGAAGTGGACCTGGAAAAGCCCTAATGGAGAAACAAGGAATGAAAGATCTCATATACTCTCTGCCGAGCCCAGCATATTGCGGTAAGGTAAGGTGCAGTGACCATAGGTTAGTGAGGTCTAGGATTTTTCTCAATTTGACTAGAGAAAGAATAAAATTATACAAGAAGAAAAAAGCCCACCCAGACGCAGTAAGGGTAAATGCAGACCAATTCAGGCTGGTGCTCGCCAACAAATATGCAGCTTTAGCCAAGGAAGATGAAGACAACATAGAGGTAAATAATGAAACCGTAACTAGGATGATCTCAGAAGCAGCCAATGAAGTGAGAGATAAGGCACCAAGGCAACCAGTAGGTAAGCTCTCCCAAGTAACAAAGGACCTAATAAAGAAATGACAAAACATGAAAGTGTCAAACTCGACAGACCAGATAGAATTCGCGGAACTGTCAAAACTGATCAACAAGAACGTAGTAAGGGATATTCGAAATTATAACGTGGAAAAGATTGAGGAAGCAGTAAAATATGGCTGCAGCATGAAATCTGTGAGAAAAAAATTTGGCATAGGAAAACGCAAGATGATGCACTGAAAGATAAGCAGGGTAATTTCATGAGCAATTTCGATGACATAGTAAAAGCAGCGGAAGAATTCAATACTGACCGGTACAGTTCCCCGAGCAGCCGAGTTACTTTCATTCGAAGTAGTGGTGAACCGGATACAGAGGCTCCTTCTATAACCAGCGATGAAGTTAGACGGGCCTTTCAAGACATGACCAGGGGACAAGCTGCTGGAGAAGGTGGAATAAACAGTCAATTTAATCAAATATGGACGAGATATCATGTTTGAAAAGCTTGCAGTCCTTTATACGCAGTGCCTCACGACTTCAAGTGTACCAGAGAGCTGGAAGAACGCCAACATTATGCTCATCCATAAGAAGGGAGAAGTTAAAAAATTGAATTACAGACCCATTATCTTGCTTTCTGTATTCTATAAGATATTCACGAATATAATTTCCAATAGAATCAGGGCAACACTTGACTTCAGCCAACCAAGAGGACAGGCTGGCTTCAGGAAGGGATATTCTACGATGGAGCATATTCATGTCATTAATCAGGTAATCGAGAAATCTGCGGAGTACAATCAACCTCTTTATATGGGTTTCATAGTTTATGAAAAGGCGCATTTGATTCAGTAGAGATACCAGCAGTCGTAGACGCATTATCAATATCTACAAGGATTGCACAGAAACCTCGGTTCTCCACAACAAAAGTAGAAAGTTATCTATCAAAGAAAGGGGTCAGGCAAGGGGACACAATCTCTCCAATGCTATTCACTTCATGCTTAAAAGAAGTGTTCAAGCTCCTAGACTGGGAAGGCTTAGGAGTGAGGATCAACGGCGAATATCTCATCAAGCTTCGGTTTGCAGAGGACATTTCCAATAGAATCAGGGCAACACTTGACTTCAGCCAACCAGCAGGACATTCAGCAACAATGGGGACGAATTACAACAAACGATTGGGGACCTTAACCGACAAAGTGTAAGAGTGGGGTTGAAGATTAATATGCAGAAGACAAAGATAATGCTCAATAGCCTGGCAAGGGAACAAGAATTCAGCATCGCCAGTCAGCCTCTATAGTCTGTAAAAGAGTACGTTTATCTAGGTTAGTTACTCACAGGGGACCCTGATCATGAGAAAGAAATTTACAGAATAAAATTGGTTTGGAGTGCATACGACAGACATTACCAAATCCTGACTGGGAGCTTACCACTGTCGTTGAATATAAAAGTGTACAATCATTGCATTCTACCGGTGCTAACATCATCATCAGCCTATATTTATGTACATTGTAGAACGAATGCCTCTCCCTGCGATCTCCAATTACCCCTGTCTTGCGCGAGCTGATTCCAACTTTCGCCTGCAAATTTCCTAACTTCATCACCCCACCTAATTTTCTGCCGTCCTCGACTGCGCTTCCCTTCTCTTGGTTTCCATTCTTTAACTCTAATGGTCCACCGGTTATCCATCCTACGCACTACATGGCCTGCCCAGCTCCATTCCTTCCTCGTAATGTCAACTAGAACATCGGCTATCCCCGTTTGTTCTCTGTAGGAGTCATGAGAGAGGTCCCAAGTAACGCAAAATGTTGCCGTAACGTTCTCTGAATGTGCACAAATGTCGGCGTATAAAGTTGCCTACATGCTGCTAATGTCCTCTTTTTTGATCGCCAGACAACGTTGGGCCGTAACGTTGTGGCAGCGTTGAGCAGCACATTCACGACGTTAACATAATGTTAACAGGACTTCTTGGCAACGTAATGTGGATGTTGCCTTTTGTCACTTGAGCTTTCAGGCAACGTACGTATGTGACGTTCAAGCAACACTCAACTGACATCGCAGAATATTTGTAGACATACATAACAGCAGTGCTGTCAGTATGACACGGCTGACAGCACCGCAAACCATTAAATTTATATTTGCTTGACAGATAATTTACTCTAGTAGTTTTCATGTTGCATATGCATGAAAATGTGAAACAAGAAATAGTGAAAAACAGCGTTTTTTAAGTATATATCTTGTGTAGCTTACCAAGATATCTGTGTACCTTACCTTGTGGTAAGATACACTATATACGTAAAAGAATGCTGTTTTCACCAGTTCTTGTTTACATTTTCATGCATATACGACATGAAAACTACTAGAATGCATTATCTGTCAAACAAATATAAATTTAAGGGTTTGCGGTGCTGTCAGCCGTGTAATGCTGACAGCACTGCTGTACGGGCAGCTCATCTGTCTTGCACTATATATAGTACCAACGCGCCCTAAGCCAGAATCTTTAAAGTGTTTCACATGGTGATTTGCCTGACTTGTCTTGCTGTTGTCCATAGCCCAGCATATAAATGCTAACTGCAAGTAAAAGTGCACAATGCAAAGCTGCGCGTGGTTCATAAGAACAATTTTTCATTTTGGCTATAACAGCAAGAGAAGCAGCATCCACGTCCAATGTGCAGAGGTTCTCGTATAAAGGTTCTCGCAGCAGGAAAGTAAATATATTCCACGAATGTTCATTTCCTTAAACATATCATTTAAGCTTAGACCACAGAAAAAAATCAGTCTTTGCTTCCGACTTACTGCTCTAAAAATCATGTGGCGGTAGCTGCATGTGCTTTCAAGAAGTTGCTAAGAGCCAACATAAGCTGCTAAGTACAAACGCTAGTATGTAGGAATTGTTTGTGCAGGAGGAATATGTGGTGGTTGAATATGCACCCATGAATATGCATTGGTCCACCTTAAATAATAGTGAATGCCATAGACCAACCTGGTTATAATGTCAAACCATGCATTTATTTACTGTCTGCTTACATCATCCTGGCAAACAAATGACACTTATATAACAGTAACTTAAAAACTGATAACACAGCTAAATATATTTTCTATTAAACATCAAGGTCTTCTATCGCATATTAAGACTCTACTAACAGCTACAACTACAACACAATATGTTTTGCCAGCCCATGTAGGTCAGACTTCGAAATTTTTTGCTTTTTGTCGAGTTCCCTTATTTCAATGGCAGAACACAATTTATACTTCTTAATAACAGCACAAGTACTGTCCTCCTTCACTTTGTAATGTACAACACAACACAGTAACACTCTGGTTGGATACTATCTCCTGCCAAGCATCCAGCCGGTCTTTTTTCCTAAGCTTGCAGACATGGCAGCAAGTGTGAAGTAGTCAACACAGCCCAAGGCGTAGAGTAACAGAAAGTCATCCAAGCACTGACAGCCAGCCATCACTTTTGCAGAGGATGGCCAGCAGCACAAGTGATGCACACATGCCTCCCTCGGTAGCTTCACTTGCATCCAGACCTCACTGGTTTCCAAGTCAATAATGCAGTAACCTGCAGAGACATCAATTACATCAAACTATAAAGTGCCATCTGAAACACTGAAGTAAGCCATGTTTACTGTGAAAACAGGCTATAAAAATGCTTACAAACAACTTAAGCTTCGCATAACTGTGAAACAAACAATAGTGACTTTACACAGGAGAATAATGCAAAACATCAAAAGCAAATTTCAGTAAGACCTAACCATTATAGCTATAAGTTTGGACACAAGAGCAAGGAAAGCACAATAAACAATACCCACAACTTCCTTTATTGCGCTAAGCAGTTAAGACGTTAGTATCAATATATTCCTTTAACATAAAGCTTCCTTGCAATGCCACGGCTGCTTGTTACATCCAGTTCAGTCTTGGAAGAAAACAAAAATTAACAAATGATGTGAATGCTCTACCACGGTACAAAAACCACATTTCATTCGTGATGAAAGAAAGTTCCAATGAGTGAGTGATAAATTTGACTTGTTGGTACAACATATTGGCGAATTGCAGCACAGATATTGACGACAGAAAAGACGAGACAATAGACGTGTGCTGACTTCCAACAAAAAGCTTTATTTTCAGCGACCCACGTTTATAGCCGTCACTCATTGCATTGCACACGCGCAATTCACACCCTTAGGAAGGACAACTCTGATAAGTGTACAGATGCTGACACACACAGAGCTAAGTCGCGCAATCTTTTCAGCTTCAATAATTTCACGTGCTAGTTGATCACCGCTTTTGCTGACAACAGTACACCGAGCAAACAATGGTTCGCAGGCACACGAACTGCAACAACATGCAAGCCAACTGTCACGCACGTTTTTCTTGACATTGTATGAGTGTTCTCTCAGCTGCTCATTGATACAGCGTCCTGTTTGGCCTATGTACTGTTTACCGCAAGAAAGAGGGGTAGAGTAATTCATGTTGCTAACATAGGTGACGAACAGATTTTTGTGCTTTTTGTTACACTTGTGTGCTGCGCTGAAACATTTCCTTGGATTACACAACTTTATAAGCTTCTGAGGTGCAAAGAAGGCAACTTTAACTTTGGAATGATCTGCAGTTTTCACGATACTGTAAGACAGCTTATGAATGTATGGTATGACAGCCACTTTAAGTCTGTCAGATGGAGTGATCACATGGCAACCACTCGGTGCATGCGCTTTTCAGAGTAGAGGTCATATGGTCACTGCATCTGACAGGCATAAAACTGGCCGTCATACCCTACATTCATAAGCTCTCACAATATCAAGAAAATTGCATATCATTCTAAAGTTGTGTAATCAAAGGCAATGTCACAGCACGCCACACATATGCAACAAAACACCAAATTCCGTTTGTCACCTGTGTTAGCAACGTGGTTTATTGTATCCCCTTGTGGTAAACAGTATATAGGTCAAATGGGACGCTGTATCAATCACCGGCTGAGAGAACACTCATACAATGTCAAGAAAAATGTGCGTGACAGCAGGCTTGAATGTCATTCCAGTTCGTGTGACTGTGAACCGCCGTTTGCTCAGTGTACTGTTTCCAGCAGAAGCGGTGATCAACTAACACGTAAAATAATTGAGGCTGAAAAGATTTCGCGACTTGGCTCTGTGTGTATCAGCACACCTTCTGTACACTTGTCACACAGAGTTTACTTTCTTCGTAAGGGTGCGAATTGCGCATGTGTAATGCAGTGACTGACGGCTAGAAACATGGGCCAGCAAAAATAAAGCTTTGTGTTAAAGAGTTGCCGCATGTTTCTCGTCTTGACTCTTCTGTCGTTGCCTACATCTGCACTGCAATTCAGTGCCTGAACAACCGGCTACGACTATGCTACAGGTGTTGCATATCGGGAGAAGGGCTGAATATTGCTCTACACTGCAAAAGTTGTCGTTGCTATCCACAGATGACGAATACGGAAGTTCTGGCCATGGAAAACCAAATTAGAATGCGAGCTTTTGGAAGCGGTGTCAATCGAAAATTCTGGACCTGATAAGTAGGTTAGCGCCACTTCGCAGGCACCTTTAAACAAAGAAATGCAACTCATGAGTAGCCACAAATAAGCTGGTTTGTTACTTCTGCTTTTGTTTCTTTTTTAAGACGATAGTGTTTCTAGGGCTACCTAAACGCGAAAAACTTTGTCACTCGATTCAACCGCTCGGCCAAAACCAAGCATGAGAAGATGACTTTTTCTCGTCAGGGGCACCACATTTCGAAAGATATGCATCAAATGCATCTGAAAAGTTAATCATTTCGGTGCAATACATGTATTGTTACAAACATTAAAAAACAAACTTGAAAAAATGTGAATGATACTTACTACCCACAGCTTCCAATTTATCGGGGCTCAATGTCGGCTTCTCAACAGCATTGCCGTCCTTCAAGCACCGACAAGGAGCCCCTGTGACGCTCCTACGCCAAGCGCCAGGGCTCCCCACATTAGTTATGCCAGTTCTTCGCAGAACAGGGAATCCCGGCGATGGCACTGGAGCAGGCCCGTTATCGTTGCTAATGTATACAACATTTCCTAGGTGTACCTGTAATAAAAGATGGCAGAGACACATTAAGACTGCTTACGTGTGGGAACGTGAAAGCACCTTTAGTCAACCAAATGGCTGCAATGTGACGTGCACAGTGTGACACGCACTAGGCACACCTTAAGTCAGCCAGAACCAAAGAGCTGCCGTGGCATAAGAGAAGCGTGCTCCTTTCACACTCCAGGTTCTATTCCCACCCAGTCTGCACAACTTTCTTATTAAAGCAATTAATTTGCTTTGTTTACATGAACCTACCTAAATTTGACATCACTCCAAGCATTTTGATGTGCTTTTATTGCTTGTGCAATAGGCCATCGGTTTTATGTCAATAAGTGCTGGTAGCAAAAAGAAGTGTGTCTAACCGTGCGATAAATGTAACCGGAAATGGCAGGTACGTCCAGTAGCATTAGTGTAGGGGCTGCACACAAAATTATATAGCTTACCCTGTTTCAAATTTATTTTAAAGAGCAGTTTCAGTGAGCCCAAGTAGAGTCTTTCAGCTTTTTGCAGTGCAGAAACAGGTACAGTTTGTGCCAGCCAACCAGCTGAAATACAGCT
Organism: Dermacentor silvarum; assembly: GCF_013339745.2. NCBI lineage: Eukaryota > Metazoa > Arthropoda > Arachnida > Ixodida > Ixodidae > Dermacentor > Dermacentor silvarum. The sequence continues at coordinate 23,700,843 of NC_051155.1, read as the reverse complement.
TGTATCTGTACAACTCACACATGTCCCGTTTCCTTAATGTGGTATTCGTCACTGATTTTGATGGTCAGTTGGTTGCCATAGATGAACAATCGAAATCTGGCGTGCAGCACCAGTCGTGTCAGTGCATCGTCAAGTGGCACGAACATATTTCTCCCTTGAGTGAATTATGGTGCTCTCCTGGGCACATGTTCAGGCACCAGCCAGTCTGCCCCATGTACATTTGACCGAACATATACATGATCAAAGGAACAGACTATGCTACCCCTGACGAACACAAGACAAACTGGGTTGCATTTTTAACTCAGCAAGCCTCAATTCTCATGTGGACTGCTATGCACGCACATTTCCAGCGAAAAATAAATTAGTCAGGATATGCACGACAGTCCAAAAGTGAATTGAGAAAGGCAAGGGAGGTTTGCTTGGTTAAAGATACCACCAAATTTGTCTAGTGTGTATGAGAGGCAGCTCACTGTATTCCTTTCACACCTGGTCAAATGTACAGAGCAGACTGGCCGGTAACTAAATGTGCCAAATAAATTCCCATATTTCACTCAAAAGACCAGCATGCTCGTCCAGTTTGGCCGTGCATTGCCGCGAAAGGACTTCAGGCTGGATTAAGATGATCTGTTTTCACCTACGGTGAAAAATTGACACGACAGATCAGTGAGGCATACAACATAAACAAGACATGCGAGCCAGACCCCATGATCAATTCATGAAATGAAAGGCATCCTTTCTAGATGACAAGTGATTGAAGTTAGTCTGCGCATATTTACTTTCCTTTTTAGACAAATACCATTTATTGTGATTTTATGCCTTTATATTACAACTTACGCCTTCCCTCTGAACGAAATTGTGCACAACATAAGCACACATCCAGTGTTGCTATTTTTAATCCTTCCATCAAAATAAATGGTCAGTTAGCAGCAGTCATGTTGTATCGTACCCTTTTCCTCCCCATGTAAATTCTATCCTGAAAAGTTACATGAACTGACCGGCAAACTCATAAGTTCACTACAAATTTCACCTAGCAAACACGGCTGGTTCTCATAAAATCCACAATACGGTGATCGGTATCTGTTGGCATACTGTAGCAATAGTGCCAGTTAGCTTCGACACTAGACAGTTTTAGTATAGCATATGCAACTAATAGCGTACGTCTATACGCTATAGTACAGCGTACGCTAAACAGCACACATTTATTACAGTTTTAGTTGGCCTGCGAGATCTTCCGATCTCAGAGGCCATATGCCATCGTCGCACCTATCTCTCGACTTCACTGACAGGTGGCGCTCACATATCTCGAAGGTTTCCCTCGTTAGGCTTCGTGTCGTTCGAAACGAGAAGTGATCTCGAAAACTCCACAAGGTTAACCATATTACACTGTTGTCAAAGCGGCCTGAGGGTAAGCGAAAGCTGTTTACACAGTCATTTGCTATGAACGAAGCGAATTCTGCAAAAGCCACGCCAAATTCAATTCGAAGCGGGCAGCGGGGACCGCCACCATGTTTAACGTAAACTACGCAAACCACGCACAGATGGTAATGCTAAATATGAGAAATAGCATGCATACGCTATACGCTATCGGTCGGATAGCGTTCTGCACATGCGCAGTGATGACCCGCTATTTTATAGCGTACGCAATGACTTAGCGTACGCTAAACTAAAAGAGTGTGCTGCAATACTTCAGCTGTCAGGCATCTACAGTGCTTAAGACACCACAGAAATGTAAGTGCACAACAAAAACAAGCGGCGCATCAACCATAAATTTGACTTGAAAGTAGTGACAACATAGGCTGTTTCGTGTAGCTAAAACACTAGCCAATATGTAGAAAGTATATGCACAAGTATACATACCTATAGATATTTGCCTACCTAACTTAAAACTATAATAGCTGCAGCGCATATGATGTTTGTTCTAGACACTGGTATTTTTGACAAAAATACTCTTAGAATTAGATATAATGCTTTCAATTCATCCAGCCAGTAAATGAAGTCGTACACATATCATTATAATTTGGACTTGCAGGTTGAAGATATTCTGACCTGAGCAGCGCCAAGCAGAATGAATAGACCGAATGCCCACTGTGCTGACTAAATACACAGGATGAAACAGAAAATATGGAAAGGGACCGCAAAGTATTAGAAATACTTCTTGACAGCTGTAGAATTAGGGCTTGTTGGTTGATTGTCACTATTAAAATTACACTAAAGCCAATCAGAGTGTTCTGTATGGTACAGTTGAAATCAAATTCATTTGACAAGCAACATTGCAATAACCAGCAAACATGGCAAGAGCAAGCAGACATGTGCGAAATAGTGTGCTTTTTTAATAATAGAGCAGCAATACAATGAACTACCTACCAGTTAGCTATGTGTTCTATGCTGTATTGACTTGAAAAAATTTGTCGCAGCTTCACCTGAAAGGCGAAGCATCAATTGTGATAGCAAATTTGTAGAGAGCTATACGGAGTAAATGATATTAGCTTTATCAGCTGTATAAACTTGGACATTAAGCAGCACCGGCAACACGCAGAACTGTTGTCGACGCCGTCGGCGTTTTGCCCGCGTTCGCTCAATATGCGTGCGGCGTTGGTGACTGTTGCCGGAGCCTCTGATATAAATAGGCACTTGGTGCCGCAGCTAAACGTCGCCTCCCTTTTCTCCCCCTCCCGCCCCTCCCCCACGGCCTCTCGCGCGTCGGAATTAGGCGCGTTTGCTCTACACATATGGTGATTGTAAAGGAGGAAAGAGACGCCTACTTCTTCAGCCCTTAAGCGAGCACGGCGCAGAACGCGCGTTTGTTCTCCGCCGTGCGTTCACTCCCCGTGAAAGCGCGCGCCCCTCGCGCCCTTTCACTCGCACATACAGCGTTCGGCGGCGCGCGGCGATTTCATCTCCATTGACGTCATACGGAACCTCACGGCGACGCCGACGGCAGAAATCTGCTCTTGAGTGTCCTATAATTGCTATCGCAATAAAAAAAATGTAACTGGACAGACTCGCCATTGCTGCAATGCCTACTTGAATGAATGGGGATAGCTTGCCAAGAATATAAAAAATGGGAGAGAAAAAAGCAAGCTTACTAGAAAACATTTCAGAACTGTAGTAACTGCAGCACAGTGAATACTGGCCTTAATGTATCATTTCAAGAAGTTTAAGCTCATCAAATGTGTATTTTCCAGTGGCAGTTATTCTTGGAACAAGACAGAAATAATCGTGAATATGAATGTTAAACAATGGTAAGCACACTGTGTGCTTACACCTATGACATACTTGGCCCATTACACTTTGAATTCTTATATGCGCAGAAGCTGCACAAGAGTGTAGTGTAAACACTAAAAATTCGGAAATAAAACCCTACAGCATAGGAAACAGTTTCAAAACAAGAAAACCAAAATGAAAAGTGATAAATAGAGTGTGTACTAAGCAAAATTAAAATGTAACTTGCAGCCAAGCGCTTGATGCAAGAAGTCACTGATGAATGTCTTGATAATGGGGACCCTTTGATCACAGTAAAATTATTGACACGCAGCAGCACATAGCAAAGAAATGTTTGTTTACAAAACAATTCATTTTTATTGCGATAGCAATTATATGGACACTCCAAAGCAGATTTCTGCCGTCGGCGTCGCCGTTGCCGTCGCCGTCGCCGTGAGGTTCCGTATGACGTCAATAGAGATGAAATCGTCGCCGCGCGCCGCCGAACGCTGTATGTGCGAGTGAAAGGGCGCGAGGGACGCGCGCTTTCACGGGGAGTGAACGCACGGCGGAGAACAAACGCGCGTTTTGTGCCGTGCTCCCTTAAGGGCTGCAGAAGTAGGCGTCTCTTTCCTCCTTTACAATCACCATATATGTAGAGCAAACGCGCCTTCTTCTGACGCACGAAAGGCCGTGGGGGGGGGGGGGGGAGGGAAGGGAGGGGACGTTTAGCTGCGGCACCAAGTACCTGTTTATATCAGAGGCTCCGGCAACAGTCACCAACGCCGCACGCATTTTGTGCGAACATGAGCAAAACGCCGACGGCGTCGACAACAGTTCTGCGTGTTGCCGGTGCTGCTGCATGTCCAAGTTTATACAGCTGATAAAGCTACTAACATTACTCCGTGTAGCTCTCTACAATTTGCTATCGCAATTGATGCTTCGCCTTTCAGGTGAAACTGCGACAACTTTTTTTTTCATGACTCAGTTTAACTTTCCCCTGTCATGTTTAGTTACGCCTAAGGTATGTCAAAACATCTTGTCTTAAAAAGTAAGTTGGACTAGTAGCAAGCTTTGATTGCTTAATTTTTTTTCTCTAAAACTGTCGTAAACCGAAAACTTCGTAAGCAGATACTATTTACAGCGTCGAGGCAAGGAAACATGGCAAGGAAACAAGTTTCCTTGGACAAGTAGATATGAAACAAGTTTCCTTGCCATGTAAGCAAGGAAACGTCATTGCAATAAGAATCGGAGAAGAGGCAAATGAGTCGTTATTATGCAACTTCAGCAGAAAAGCGGGAGCTCACGCGCAGCACGCACATGATGAACACGATTATTTTCGAACGTTATATTTCTCATCGGAAGAAAACGCTTATCAAGATTTTCAATTTCGCATCGAAGCAATAAACTTGCGTAACTAAGTGCTGACAACCAGCGTTCAGCAAGCATCAGCACAGGTATCACTGTTGTCGCGGGACTTTTACACGCTCGCGCACGCTATGCACACACGAGAAACTCACACATCACGCGTGTAGTTAGCCAGCACGATTATTTACCTTTTGAATGGTACGACGCGGTCGCGAAGCGCTCGCCAAGTTGCCGGTGCTGCGTCGACGATGTTACACCCCGCATACATGCCGCTGCGTAGTGGACGAGCTGAGGCGCGCTAACACACATCATTTCTTTGCGACGTCCACCCAACTTTCCAGAACGAGAACAAAGAGGCCGCACTCCACGGCATAAAATCGTTGGGCCACATTTGCCTTGCGCGCCACGCATACGGCGAGTTTGCAGCATGACACAAGGTATCTTCAGGCACTTCTGTGCACGCTAACTGCGACCTACTTCATAACAGCAAACACAAAAACACACGATCAAGCAAACGCGACGCTCGTAGCACCCCGCACATACGACCGCCATCACAGAACACGGAGGAAAAACAATAGCGCCACCTGCATACTTGTGAGAATGTTGTGGCCTCTGTGATGACAAAAATATTAACCAGTACACTGGCATACTAAAAGTTTGTGCCGGGTTACACACAACTACGTATAGATGTTGCGAGACAAAATAACCGTAGAACAATCTATATTTTACACTATAGTTTAGCGTAGAAAGAAATTTTATAACGTATTTCACTTTTGAATTGCTTCCGCCGTCTGCAGCCAGCATAAGCATGGCCTTCGAGATTAGCTTACATTTTCCTTATCAAGCCGTCGCTGTGGCATGATTTGACCGATTTGAACGGTTTGGGCTGTCTCGAAGCTGTCTCGAAGCCAATCCATGACGTTTAGAGATGCTGCCTACTTTTCTACGCCATCATTTAGTTTTAAATAACTTTCTTATGTCGTCAACATGAATTGTAGCCTCAGGAATTGTTGACACGATATCGGAGGTACAGATGTGCAGTGTTCGGTGTTTCCGTGCGCGTTGTGACTGTTTCAGTCGGAAAGGATCAAATCCACGAGGGTTGATAGCTCGTGTGGCGCAGGTCACACCCGTATCGTCCGTATTTCCTTTCGTGTCGTTGTGTTGAATATGCGCGGGTTTTGCTCCTGTCGTCTGTACCTTCTGTGTTTATCGTGCGGCTCGCGAAGATTCCTCCTAAAAAAACGGCTCTAGTGCCGTTTCTGTGATGTAAACCATACGTGAACTGAAAAAATGCACTGTTTTTCATATGGACAAGTAGATATGATCTGTGTGTATCCACTGTGCAGTGTGGATGTGTTCGCCATTTTTATGCAGCTCGTATCATGAGGCTTGTGCCTATTCATGATGGCCCTTGCTTAATGTTTCCACTTTTAGGGGCATGTGACGTGCAAGCAGTCACAAAGTCTTGTGCATTTGGTGTGGAAGAAGGGAATACTTTTATGCGTAACTTTGTCTACTATAGGTGAACCGTTGCAACAATTGGCATTCTTTCCATGTGAATGCTTCTGCCATTTGATGTAATTTGTAGCAGATCTTATCCGTGGAGAAGCATAATAAACATAATTTAATATGGTGTTCCTTAGAAGATATTAATTACTGCATAACCGCTATACATCTCCATACCTCACTGTATGATAAAGATGAATTGTCAGTTGAAAATGAAAAGATCTTATAGCTGTATGAACGTATACATGCGAAATGCTACAGCAGCCTGGCATCACATTAATGTCAATATTGGTGACATCCGGCAACGTTCTGGGAACGTGCTGTTTTGTAACGTTGCTACATTGATACCATTTACACGTTAAATTGATGTTCACATGCAACGTTGACACAACGTGGGTGTTGGGACATTGCTGTGACATTTATTTGTGACATCACTTGAACGTACAGCTGGCAAGGTACATGCAACGTTGAGGTTGGCTGTTTAACGTTGCCTGACATTTGTTACAATCAGGCAACGTTTACGCTACGTTCTGTGTTACTTGGGGTAGTGGCCGAATACTGCACCAGGGAGGCCAATTCTATTTCTGATTGTAGGGAGTGACTTTGTTGAAGCTTAGTGGCCCTTCATAATTTGGTTTCACAAGGACTATTATAGTCCCACTAGCTCTCGGCGATATCTTTTTTGCCGGTGTCATACGCCACTCCATGCCTGAAAATGTAGTGGACTGGAGGAAGATTCGCACTTCCGACCTTCAGATTAGAAGCCGGGAACCTCTAACATATGGGGCTAACATATAGAGCAGAAACTTGGAGTTCAACAAAGAAGCTCGAGCACAAGTTAAGGACCGCACGAAGATCGATGAAACGAAAAATGTTAGGCCTAAGCTTGACAGACAGGAAGAGAGCAGTGTGGATCAGAGAACATACGGGGAAAGCCGATATTCTAGTGTTGACAACAAGAGGAAAAAATGGAGCTGGGCAGGCCATGTGTAGGATGGATAACCAGTGGACCATTAGGGTTACAGAATGGATACCAAGAGAAGGTAAGCGCCGTCGAGGTCGGTAGAAAACCAGATGGGGTGATGAAGTTAGGAAATTTGCAGGCGCAAGTTGGAATCAGCTCGCGCAAGACAGGGGTAATTGGAGATCGCAGGGAGAGGCATTCGTTCTACAGTGGACATAAATATAGGCTGATGATGATGAAATAAACCCTTTACTCTTCCTTCAACCTTCCCACCTCACCAGCAAGTCACTGTCGGCATGAAGAGACGAACGACGGCGTGGAATCGCTTAGCTAACGTCGCGTGACGCCCAGGCAGCGTCGACCAGCTATACCGCTTTTGAGACGCTTCGACGGCGTAGGCTAGTCACACCTTATAGTGACACTCAACTGCACCTGCGATTCGTAACACCATTGAAGTTACTCGGACGAAGTCCTAGTGCAACACCGAGCACCTCTACATAGTCACAAATAACAGTGAATGAACGCACGCCGCTTGCCACGCATTTCTCGAAACACTATGAGGAAGAAATCACTATAACGTATTGTAGGAGAACCAATCAGTTTTATTAAGGTTTCATTCTACGCAAACTTTATTCGCAGTGATATGACCACGTTTTGCGTTCCGTCACGTTCAATTCAATCCGGAACACCCATACCCTGGCATTTGCTAGGTCAGGGCTTAAAGTCTCCCTTCGTTCAGTGTAGGGGGGCCCTCTTAGAGGCACGACGAGTATAGCATGCGCACGCTCACAGACGCTGATATATATATATATATATATATATATATATATATATATATATATATATGTAACGGTGCACAGATGGTCCGTGCATGAAAGCAGAGGAAGAGGAAGATTAAAGGCAGTGTTCGGGCGACCATGTTCTACGTCCGCAACCTCTTGCTCGCGTCACACTAGTCGACAGGATAAAGACCTGGCAACCACCGCATCGAGCTCACATCATCATGCAAGAATTGAACACCACGCCGTGAACCCCATGCGCACAACCACCGACACTGACCAGCATCATGACCGCACCATCGGAAGACTTGGACGTCCCCAAGTACACTAGATCAGCGGACGATGGGCTCCTGGAAGACTGGTTCCGCCTCTTCGAGTTCCACGCAACCGCTGCATCATGGTCGGAACGGGAGATGGTCGCCAGATTCGATGAATACCTGACCGCTGAGGCATTTTGCTTCTACCTGACCCACATATTTGAATTTAAAGAATCATGGAAAAAATCTAAGAAGAGATGATCAGTCGATTTAAAGTATACGCTGCAGACTCCCTCATTATCCAACTGGAGAAATCGCAACTGGGTCGCCGTAGTCACCCGCAGTCTCCACGTAGCGATCATCATCAGTGCCAACCAACGCCACCCATGACTCTATCATCGAGAAGTTTCTCATGTAGAGATCCTCCCGAAAAGACGAAAGAAAATCGCACGCCTACCACTATTTCACCACGCACAATTGACATAGTAAAGCCTCCGTTCGCTGAGCGATATCCAAGTCACTTCGCTTCAAGACCAAACCTTCCACCAGGTTTCAGTGCCGTGCAGGAGTCGCGAATATGTGCCTCTTCATCATGCTATCGTACCCCTGCCATCGCGAATACATCAGATGCGTTTACTGCGTCTTATACGTGCGACCCACCGCCTGATTTCAAGTCACGCCAGTCTTCTATGACCCTTATTCCGCAGCACGTGCTTCACAGAACTGCTTCGTTCGCGCATGGCACCTCGCATTTTCCAGAGTCGGACCTATCACTGGAAGCGCGTGGTGAAGTCACGTCTACAGCGACGTCATCCAATGATAGAGCATGCAGGATTCCAAGCTGCCTTAATTCAGACTACGGTACCATTCACACCAGTCAAGCAAAGAGCGCTGCTATTACTTCCAGCGGTGACATGAATCAGACTGCCTTCCCGCCAAGACAACAGAAGGCAATCACCACGAGGGTGTCCACTTTTCACGAGGAAGACAATTCACTTTCGGCAGCAGCGGATAAGCCACATTCGTTAGGAGACCAAGCGACTTCGCAGCACATAATCTTTCTTCCGCGCACAACACCACAACGAGCCCCTGCCTCTGCAGAAGCGTCGCAGGCACTTAGTGTCGCACCCTGCCATATGACAGTGGCGCCCACTCATTATGGCGTCCCAGCAGCCTCAGAAGAACCTTCTGTGATGCCTGGCACAATGCTTTTGCCACAAGTCAAGTATCCCACAAGCCAGCAATGCACCAGCTACCCACAGATTATCACTTCGGTTTGCAAAACAAATCAAAGGCCAAATGTGCAGGAAAGACTACCCCAGCAGCTCCCGCATAAACATCAAAAATATCAACATTTACTTCATCAACAGCTTCAGCGACCCCGACGACGGCTTCGACATAATCGACGACGAAGAGCATCACCGAAAACCCAGATGCATCAAGAAAGGCGTGAACGCGCAAGCCAGCTAAACCCACGGCGAAACCAAGTAGGTCGTGTCCCAAGAAACGAACATCACCAAGGACCTTTACAACATGACCAGTCAAGACTTCGCCTATTGCAGGGACAATCGCGACGACACCGCATGCGACGGCGAAAACGACGGGTGCCATTTTCTCGCCTCAGCCACCTCTAACAACGAGCAGTCATTTCAGAAAGCGCGTATCTGCAACCATCAGAAACAAGGAAATTCACGAGCCAACGGTACCTCTCACGTGCGCACAATATCCTCAAGAAAACTCGCAACGTGCATCATTTCATCCGCACTATAGTTTGAAAAGCAACCACCGTTCCTGGTACTTCAAGGCGCTTGAATTGTACGCACTTGCATCAGGAGGCGAACGTGAACTACGAGCAGTGTTCACGAGCTACGGCGCATGCAGACATCGTCCGGAACACAACAGTCAACCTCGTCCACCAGAACCATGCGAAAAGTTACCGGACAGCTACGCTTTTCTATGAAGTTGATGTGGTTGAAGAACTATATTGAGACAATGGTCTAACTGCGCTTTTTTTATTGCGATAGCAATAAAATGGACACTTCAACCGGATTTATGCCATCGCCGTCGCCGTGAGGTTCCCTATAGATAAGATCTTCGCCGCGCGCCGTATGCCCGAGCGGAAGCGTGCGGGGACGCGCGCTATCACGGAGAGCGAACGCACTCAATCACCCACGAGCAAGCAAGGAAGCGGGAACCCAGCGCCGAAGGGAGCGCAGGGGGGGGGGGGGCGCACTTCTACTCTGCCAACAACCGCGCTCGTCGCTCGCTCGCCCGCACCGTCTCTTATCTCCACACGACTCTGACCTGTATGCGCCGTGCATTCGCCGCTCAGTTTCCGTTGAAGCGATATACCGCACGTACCTTCGCCCGCTGCGGCGTATGCGCTCGCTGCCAGCGTTTTGACAGTCGTTGTCTGCAGTCATTCAGTGTGATCTATTCATGTTTGTTTGTGCGCGCTCACATCACGCTTGTTCATTCAGTTAGTAATAGTCGGGCCACATTTTCCAACGCACGCTACACATGCAATGCTGCCCGGATCGGCAGTGCAGCACTACAGGTGTGTCCCTTCGCACGCGCTGCCCACGGGAAGCGCTTCTCATCAACACCACCGTTTCACACGCGCCTTCTCGTGGTCATCGAGTCTCTCTTCATGTCGGTCTACTTATGCCGCAGCACACCTGCTTACTTAATCAGCTCATGTTTACTACAATTCATATTGCTACCAAAGCCGCTCACCTTACTTTGTATGACATTGCTGTGTTGCTATCGCATTCATTGCTTCGCCCTTAGGGCGAAACTCTGACATTTTATTTTCATTTATCAGCGTCCTCTTGGTTCCGCATATAATTGTTGCTCGCGCTCTCTTGGGGGGAGGGGAAACGTGTAACGGTGCACAGATGGTCTGTGCATGAAAGCAGAGGAAGAGGATGATTAAAGGCAGTGTTCGGGCGACCATGTTGTTCTACGTCCGCAACCTCCTGCTCGCGTCACATATATATGAACGAGAAGAAAGGGTCTCTTGCTGTTTCTCAGCGGCGTTTGAAAGTATCCGAATTCGGCCAATGGCTGCTTTGAAGTCATGAGGTGCGGTAACACCTCATGACAACTCTACTACTGACTACTGTATTGTACTGTAATTTACAGCCCAGAAAGTGGATGGCAAAACGGCTCCGCGGTAGCTGAATGGTAAGAGCATCGCACGCGTAATGCGAAGACGTGGGATCGTTCCCCTCCTGCGGACAGTTGTTCTTGCATCCATTGTCATTTCCTATAATTTATCATTTCTTTAATTCAATTATTAAGTGGCAGTAATTTCCCCAATGTTGTCCTTGCTGTCATTGTTTGTTGGCTTCTTATAATATATATATATATATATATATATATATATATATAGTGTCAAGATGGAGGGATGCACTTGGGGCTCAGGCGCTCGGACAGCGAGCGCTAGGGCGCGAGAAGACGACGAGGCAGCGCATAGAACAGCCGGCCCGGTGAACGAGTGTTGTCTTTGTTCTCTCCTTTACAATGGCGCAGTCTACTACGATTCTGTCTTAAGGCGTTCCAGCCTTAAGTGTTCCTCGCGCGGTTCTTTGTCGTGCCGGGTCCCTCCTGCGCAGGAACGCCGTACACGCTTCCTCAGGTATGGAGCCCGCCACCCTACCACCGTCGCAAGTACCCACCGCTCCGTCCGGGGATGGCGCGTCCAAGCGTCCTCGGCGGCTCTAGGACAGGGATGTTCCGATAACCTCTTCCACACCATCGCCAAGTTGACACAACAGCTCCAGGTTATGACGACCGCCTTCGCATCCGTCAGCGGTAGCGTCCTGCCTGAGAACGCCTTCCACGCTTCCCTGCAGCCGGCTTTCGTCGAAATACCAGCTTTCCGCGGCTTTCAAGACGGCGTCACCTTTTGGGTTCGCAACATTAATGCCTGGGGCGATCGTCATGCCTGGCCTGAGCACACAAGATGGCTGGTTGCAGCGAAACGACCTTGCGGTACAGCGAAGGCATGGGACAACTACGAATGCATCAAGCAGCGGTCCTGGCCTGCATGGAGCGCACCTCTGATAGCTGCTTTCGGGCCGCCCACGTATGCCTGCGACGAGCCCGGCCAGCACTGCTCTTCAGCCAGAGCTCCTGAGGAGCACCACCTTGACGCGGCAGTGGTGCCCAGCAACGCCTGGACAGAGAGGTCCGCAAGCTGCCCCACTGCAGACACCGGCTCTCCGGGTGTCACCGCCGGCTCTGCCGATACACTGCATTTGGCGACACGATCTCCAAGCTCCAAACAAGAACCACACCTCATGACTTCAAAGCAGCCATTAGCCGAATTCGGATACTTTCAAACACCGCTGAGAAACAGCAAGAGACTCACAAGAGACCAGACGAGCAAGATACCATCATTTTCGGCGCAGACACAGCTGTCTACTGTTTCGAGCCTTAAACGACGCGCAACTTCTACTTTCGCGATCGACGCACATCGCAGGCCAGGTATCTCCTTCCGATGGCACGGCTTCTGACCAGGACAGTTCGGCTGCACGCGACGTTCTGCCGAGACTTGCCAGGTCGAGCACCTCGGAGTGCCTTCGACCGGCAGCTGCAACGCTGCTCAAGCGCAAGTCGCGTGGCGCACCGGAATGGAACCTATCCCCGCCAGTGCCTCGGACACCTGGTATACCAACCCGACGCACTATAATGACCGCGACCAGTGCCGCCGTACCCGTTTAGCGAGACAGACGGCGATTCAGTGTTCGAGACCGCCTGCCATGTTTTGCCAAATGCGACGGGATAATCATCAGGGAGACATGCGACCCGAGCGCAACACTCAGTGCCGATCCCCACAGAAGCTGGTTGAGCACAGGACGGCCCTAACGATGACGACTCACATTACCAAGTCTGGTCGATCAGAGATTTCCATCACCAGCGCGCCGTCGCAACCACCTGAGCTATCTTCCGTAGCGTGGCCGAGTGTGATGAAGAGAAATACGCACTGGGGCTCGCGCGCTCGCACTGCGGGGGCGGGCAGGAGAGAAGACGACGAGGCAGACAATAGAACAAGAACAGCCGGCCCCGTGAACGGATGTTGGCTCTGTTCGCTCCTTTACAATATATATATATATATATATATATATATATATATATATATATATATATATATATATATATATATTGGTTAACACGTCAACAGTAGTTTTGGAAAGACAGTAAATACTGCTTCTGCATAGTCGTATATGCTAACAAAGGAGTGTTTATTAATATGATAATGAGGACGAAGACACACATGTACACGACCGGGAAAGTTAAAAATATATATTCGTTTCAAGCGTGAGTCATTTGGCAATGACGCATTAGTCACCGTATAGTTCACAGAACCAATACGTACTCGGAAAAATAAAGAAATAAAACAATCAAATAAGGAATAAACGACGCGTCTGAAATCACGCTGCATGCATAAATCCGCGCGAAAAGTCCGTTTTAAGTGACGGTAACTTTTCAGTGTTATGAATACCTCTCTGGTGTACGGCACTACGACTTGATGCTCTTTCTCAAAAGTCACAGGCGTAAAAGTACAGTTTGAACGCTCGCGACGCCCGCCGGTTGCGTACTTTCAAGCCATCTCGCCGCTTCAAGCACGGCAGAGCGGAGAAATGAGCCCAGATAAAGCCCCTTGACAATTCTAAAGTACCGCCACTCTTTGTACTCTGCCGCCGGCGCGCGACCTCCTCGCCTCCTCCTCGCCCCTCGCGAGTCCCTTCCGCGGCAGACGGTCTTGCGCCCGTTTTCCTCCACGATGATTGGTCTCCCTGCCGTTGCCCTTGAGCTTGCGTTTTTCTTGTGTTTTGCTTCTTCGTTCGCGCCATTTTGTGCCTGAGCCCGGTTGGCTCGGCGTATAGAGAACGTCGCACGCTAACATTGCACGCTGTTTCGTGCACTGTCTGCTAGCGCTATGTCGTGCTGCTGCGCATATAACTGCAGCAAGAAGCGTGATGAAGGTTATGCAGTTTTTACGATACCGCAAGGAAATCGTGATGGCTTGCGCAAGAAGCAGTGGCTGCACAACATTGGCCGAAAGAACTTTGTTCCGACAAGGAACAGTATTGTTTTGCGAGGTATTTCTTATTGCTAATATTTCTTTCTTATTGCCTTTCTTATTGCTCATATCAAAGCATCCCCTAATGCTGCATTTTTTCAATTCTTCCGGCCTGCTCATTAGCGTTTTTGTTGCGGGAATTTGTACGTTGCATAAAAATGGGGTTCTCCTCAGAATGCTGCATATTCTGCTGGGACTTCATCACCTCGCACGTCGTCAACTGTTATTCAATCGGAAATGCAGCATTATAGATTATGCTTTCCACTGAACAAGTGTACCCGAAGATATAGCCTGTCAATCGCACTCTTCGTGATTGTCAGGATCCGTTGCCTGTTTTACTGAAAATCGGAATAGCAGCTTGTAGAGGATCTATTTACAGCTTCGATGTGTGTGTCAGTCACTTAAATACAATGAATGCAGGGCCTGCAAAAAAATTTGCGGGAAGTATACGGGTGGTATTGCAGGTAATGAGCGCCAGCAAGGCATTTTAAGGCGAGACCCTTAGTTGGATATGTTTTAAGGTGAGTGTTTCAGGTACAGAAATTAACGTGACCTAATGAAGGCCAGAAACGAGCCAAATCATGTCCAGCCTTGTATTATAGATTAATGATTAGCAAAGTAAATTCATGACTGAATAATGACTGGATTAAGGTGGTTTAAGGTAGATTAATGTGGATTAAGGTTAAATAAGGAGGGCTAGGGTCGATTAAGGAGGATTAAGTTGGATTAGGGTAGTTTATGGTGGATCAAAATGTAATAAGGAGGATTAGGGTGGATGAACGTCGATTAACGTGCATGAAGGGCGATTAAGATGGATTAAGGTCGATTAAATGGTATAAAAAGGATTAGAGTGGATTAAGGTTGAATAAGGTGGATTAATGAGCATTAAGGTGGAATAATGTGTATAAAGGAGGATTCGAGCGGATTAAGGTAGAAGAAGGTGCGTGAAGGTGGATTAGTGTGGATTGAGGTGAATTACAGTAGATTTTACAAGACTCGCATTCGCGTCTCTTAGGCGATAGCTAAGGACACCTGGTAATCTTTTTAAGTTCTTGAATTTTCTTTGAACTGGGCTGCCATGCACGCGTGAGTGGGTGACGATTATTATTTGGTTTCCTCACGAATACAGGCAATGTGCACGACGCGATCACGCACCCTTGCTGTTGACTTCTAGGCGGGGGCCGGGAATCTTCGGTTTACTAGCGAATGCGTTACAATCACCTTCCTTCGATGTTGTTCTGTGGGTAAACCTTTTCCATCCGTGTAACACGAGCCGATGTCATTGTATCAATGCGCTTTGATTACGAAAGTTCAGCAATCAATAATGAGTATGGTTATGATGTAGCAATGCAGGGAATATTATGTAGGCAATAATGTTCAGCACTGCAGCGTATTAGCCACTTGTACTTGTATAAATGTCATTTTATTCATCCTGCCTGAGTGATTAACTCGTCGATAAATGTTCTAGCTACATTTCACTGAAGACCAATTTGAGCCGCGCATATTACAAGAACTTGGGGAAAAAAGTTGAAGCCACACGCAGTTCCAACAACTTTCTCCCACTGACCTGTCGTGAAGCACAGCAAGCCCCCTCGACAGCGGCATAAAACTCGAACTGACAGTAGTAAGTGATTGCTGCTGCTTGCGCCTTGTCCCGCCTCTAATAATTTCAACAATAATGATCTCGATCGCTTAACGACGCAGCGAACGACACTATGATCCTTTATGCAGAGCTTGTCGCCACCGCATGCTTGCCCGCAATCTACAATGCGTCAGCAATAGGGCCCCCCGCTTATCAAAATCCCAATTTTAACTATCCTACCGCATAATTTAACGGTATGTCGGTGTGAACTATCAAAATACCTTATCCAGAGGCGTTTCTTATGCCGAAAAATATAGAATGCCTTCTCCAATAGGCATACCGAGTATTTGTTAGGCTTCATTGACACCGACGCCTAAAGAATAATCTGTAAAATGTAAATACCTTTCCTCAGCTTCTGTTATTGTGGGAGATGAGTGGTTGCCGGCACCGCTTCATCGCACTTAAATTGCGAAACCGTCCTATTCAATGCAGAAACCACAGCGCAAAAGCTACTTTGACATTGAGACAAACACATGGAAGGACAATGCAGTCGCCAGTAATTCATTATAAGAAGGCACGCTCAATATAATACCTGAGGTGCACATGCGCGCACATGCAAGAAAAAACTGCCAAACACAGAGCGATTTGCCACAAGCAATACTAGTTCAGATGCACAAAGCAAAGCAGCGTATCATGTGGCAGAAAAAATAACTGGAGTATAGAACTCGCCTCAAAGCTCCTTTTACATCAGTGTGTGTCATTCATACGGCTTTAAGACGAAACCAACCTCCTCATAAACGTTGCCTTCAGCATTATCCATGCTATTATCACTATTTTTCAAAATTTTCTACGCCACTGGGGCGCGCAACTGGCCCAAAATCATGCGCCTCCGTCGAATTCTGCGGCCCGTCCGCGAGAGCGCAGGCGCAATAGCGTGCCGTGCGCAGCCGGCGGGCGAGGAGAATCGAGGAGGAAAGTGCGGCGGGGAGGAGAGTGTCGCTAATTTCAAATTATCAAGGGGATTTAAGCACAGCCTGCCCCTGCTGCCACCTTACGCAAGGCGGCGGCAACTCGAGAGCCGTCGCGTCATCCGCGGCGCATTGGCGAAGCGCCGCCGTTTGGCCACCTCAATGGGCCACCTCAATGGGCCCCCTCAAGGCCTCCTTGGGCCACCTCTCCTATTCTACCACCGTGATCTCGCCGATGTCACAGACGCTTGCGCTTGCGCAAGTGTCTGTGCTATGCTTACGCGTAAAAATTGGCATTTTGGAAACGTATTTACAAAACATAATACGGGAGATAAAGCGTTAAGGATATGTAAACTCAAAGCAAGTAAGTCAGTCTAGCTGCAACAAAGAACATTAGTTGCCTTGCCTAATTGACAACCTCAGGCTCTCTGCAACAATATGTTTTACGCACCTATTTAACCACAAAAGTAGACAAAATGCATGCTTCTTTGGTATAACACAGCCCTCATAAGGCACAACTAAGCGAATGAAAATTAACTTGTAACCTAAAGAAAACAAGGTGAACCTTCACTAATTCACGAGCAGGTATCCTCACGCTCAGGTGGCTCATGAAACAGTATGCTGTGCCAAAAATACTTGTGCAACAAGGTGGTGACCGTCATGTGCAGTGCCTCGGGGTAATAAATGCATGCACTGCAGTACTATAATACCTGCTTTCCTGCTTTTGTTCATGCCACATAATCTGATTAATCGCGAATAAGCAATTCACCGAAAAATTGGAGTTAGAATTACACCGCATAAGGCCCTACTGGTAATATAATCCCGCCGCAGTCCTACAGTTCACCTGCCGAGAGGATGGGGAGCCCCTCCTTAAGAAATTGAGGGGGGTGGGGGGCACTGCCCTATAGGTGTAGGTTCGTTGCCGTTACAGCCAAAGATACATGGTGCGTTCGTTCTAAGAATTTTGAGCCCTGTCTTGCAAATTCGTGATGTTTGTCTTCTTTACGGGTTGGCTAGCCTACTATGCGGTGAAGTTACCGCAGTACCCCTACCAGTGATGCCGCCTAGATTTGTTGCGAGTACGAACACAAAAGCAACTCGCCCAGGTATCCTGCATGATAGCGTCGCCCATTTGTTGTTGGCGAAAGTACAGCGTCCCCTTTAAGCCAGCTGATGCCCTCTATACAACTCAAAGAAGCGCTCCTAACCTCCATATCTTCTAGTTTATGCAGGCACATGATGCAGCTGCGCACACAAGGATGGTTGATGATACCGTTGAAGTATCGGCCGCACAATATTAGCGCATGAAGACCGCTTGAAGTTGATGCTAGGCACACCGGATTAGCAACTTCACAACGCCTGCTACACGTGTACATTTCTATTAAACATTGGCTTTGACAACATCTCATGCTCGACCATAATATAACACTGCAAGCGTCCTTTCCTGTGAACCTCTGTCTTGTTTCAAGTACACATTTTATACAGGTTAGAGCCAGCCCTGACAATTAAAGCCCACTTGTGAAACGTAGGCTTCAGCTCGACCGTGTTCGACCAGTGGTCATCACATCCTCTCCGTCTTCCTGTGAACCTCACTATTGTTTATACTATACATTTTATTGCGATAGCAATTATATGGACACTCAAAAGCAGATTTCTGCCGTCGCCGTCGCCGTGAGGTTCCGTATGACGTCATTTGGAGAAGAAATCGTCGCCGCGCGCCGAACGCTGTATGTGCGAGTGAAAGGGCGCGAGGGGCGCGTCTTTCACGGGGAGTGAACGCACGGCGGAGAACAAACGCGCGTTCTGCGCCGTGCTTGCTTAAGGGCTGCAGAAGTAGGCGTCTCTGTTCTCCTTCACAATCACCATGTATGTAGAGCAAACGCGCCTTCTTCCGACGAGCGAGAGGCCGTGGGGGAGGGGGAGGGAAGGGAGGCGACGTTTAGCTGCGGCACGCAGTGCCTATTTATATCAGAGGCTCCGGCAACAGTCACCAACGCCGCACGCATTTTGAGCGAACGCGGGAAAAACGCCGATGGCGTCGACAACAGTTGTGCGTGTTGCCGATGCTGCTGCATGTCCAAGTTTATACAGCTGATAAAGCTAATATCATTACTTCGTATAGCTCTCTACAAGTTTGCTATCGCAATTGATGCTTCGCCTTTCAGGTGAAACTGCGACAACTTTTTTACAGTGTACATTGTTGCACCCAAAAAAAAAGCTGCTACTGCTATGCCACGATTCAAAAAAAGAAACAGAGACATATGCTCACTCACGTGTGGCGTGAGTTCGGGCAAAAGCACCAGCTGTGACATTGTAATGCACACTTCGTTCAGGCAGGCCTCTGCGGACAGGAAGGTGACCAGACTCCATGCAGTGGTTGACGCCATGGCCAATACTGTCGCCATACCAGCCGCCACCGCGTGAACAGCGCTTCTTTCTGGGCTGCAAAAGATGCGGGAATGAAAAGTGGATCGTCACAGATGCTGACAAGTACAGGCGTGAACTGCGTCTGATAAGTGCAACAGAGCAGCTGTCAGTGTTGTTTTCCCGCAACGCGCAGATTAACCCAGAAACATTGAAAACAATGTCGAACAGCATATCACAGGAGATGTGTGGTAAAACAAATGGGCGCGTTCGTGAAGTAGAGCATGGGGTTTATGTACCAACATTCTTGGTTCTGGCCCAAGACTTGCACTGGACCAAAGGGGTTGTATCTACTATTCCAGGTGCCATCACAATATGAATCTCCTGTATACTGAAAAAGACGGTCCTCTTCAATGGACACTGAATAAAATTAGTAGCTTACGAAACGTAACATTTCTCGAGTTTAAGCATACGCCCCTGTATATTTGGGATCCACACACTGAGTAAAATAATACTAATCTTGATAGTGCACAGACAAACATATTTTGCTTTAATATAGTTCATGGAATATCTAAACTTCTGTTAGTGCACTGCTTATGGGAGCGAACTTGCCATCTTTTTGGTAACTCAATTTCACGAAAGAACAAAATATACGTGCCTGCTGTTTCTTTATATTTTTGGCATTGTCACTAGTGTTTACATAAAAAAGTTACCGCGCAGCTCATGCGGGCGCGTCATTGTAAAAATAAATAATAAAGGATTTTACTTTTATGGCCAATTCCAACACAGGTTGGTTTTTCTTGCGAGCTGTACACGAGCGGTGACGATTTTCCGGATGTTGTGGGTGCAGCAACTGTGTCCTCATATTGGGTGGGCTGATTGCTTTGTAGTTTGTAACAGGCATCGCTTGTTTACTTCGAAAGACATCGCCCCGTTGCCCACTCCAGCTTAGAGCTTTATTATAAAGCCTGTACATACATTGCAAATAACATAAATAAAGAAGACGTGTCCTGAGGCCTGTTTGAAGACTCTCAGTGCCTGCTGAAAGCATGCATGACTCGTTTGGGCCAGGTAATATTTCATGTAACTCTGGAGATGTCATGGATGACTATGCGACGTAGTGTTGCAGTTTATTCAACTACCATTAAAGAAGTCACAGTTTCGACCGAAAGCGAAGTATCGATTGCGATAGCAAATTATTAGATAGCTATACGAAGTACGGATAGTAATTTTATCGGCTGTATAAACTTGTAAACATTCGCTTACTATCTAAATTAACAAGCATGGTGTCACGCGCACACAAGCAAACATGAACCAATCTCACTCGATGATCGCGGACCCTCGCTGTCAAAACGCTGGCATGAGAAAGCGCGGCAGCAGCAGCGAGCGAATAGACCATCATGCTGCCTCTCATTTAAACGGGAACGAAGCGACGAGAACACAGCGCACAGGAAGCTATAAGCACTCGGCGCACTCTGTCCCCTATCGCATGTCGCTTTCAAAATAGGGTCCGCGCGGCCGTGCTCGGCTGCGGCATACGCAGCCGCCGCCGAAGTAGAACCCCCCCTCCCGGTGTCTTGTGCGCGATGGAAGACAGCGCGCTTCCTTCCCGACTTCTTTCCTTGCGCGCGCGAGATCGAGCCACCTTCGTCGGCTCCCCCTCGCACACCTTCATTAGCGCATACAGCATAACAACGGCACGTGGCCACGTTGTTTTCGCACTTGGACTTTATGCGGAGCATCACTGCGACGGCGACGCCTACGCCGATGGCGAAAATGCGCATGGAGTGTCCATACCATTGCTGTCGCAATAAAAGGAAAGGAGCAAATGGCCGAAGAGCAAAACGCCAACAAGAAATGCAGACACCGGATGCTGTTAATCCGCCGTTCAGGGAAGGAAAGTTCAGAAAACGATAACTACCGCAGGAGAGAGCAATAAACAACGTAAAAATCGAAGCCCCTTAAAAAAAGATGGTTGAACGCGAAGCTTTCTCCCATGCAAACTAAATCAAAGTCCAAAGCCAACGACCACGCAACGAACCCAACCAATTCTGAGCGACTGGCTGCACATGTGACTTGATGCTTATTTAGGACTGTATTTTTTGAACGTTCAAGTTGAATGAAGACTGATTTCGTTAAGTTGTATAACCTTTACGTTACGTTAACTTGTATAGATCACGCAGCCGTTGATTACACGCTCACACTCACACTTTCACGGACGACTCTACACTTGCCTTGTGATCGCTATGGTAGACGGTCAGAGGCTCTGCCATTGCCGATACACGGGATCAGCCTTACGGGCACGATCGCGCTCGCGCTTACGTTCGCGAACAGCAGCCTCTCCTGTCGTGCGCTGCACCCCCCGCGGCCTACCCATGGGGACGGCCGGGGATACATTGCGTGACGCGCGTAATGCAATGCAGATATATACAGTTCGTCTGGGTAGCGTGGCGTTGTAGTTCCCATTGTTCTTATCGATACAACCGCGAATGTAAACTGTACTCCTCTACGATACGTATGTCGTGCGCCGTTGTTCTAGTGTGTGTGCATATGCACAGCCATTGTTCTATTGTGTGCGCAGATGCGCAAATAGTTCCCTTGTGTAAGGTGGCTTTCCTGCAGCGCGTTTTCGGCGCTCACGGATGAATCAGTGCGACATAGAAAGCTTCGCTTTGAAAACGTTTATTGTTGCGCAAAACTAATAAAATATACTAAAGCGATTGCGACGAAACGACCCTTGCATGTTTCTGAGCGGCGACTGGGAGGATCACCCGGATATGAAGACGTTTTTGGCTGAGCGACACGACAGGCCGGAGGTTTACAGCATGTTTACTTGGGCCGCGTTGCGAAACGCTTATATTTACCTGCCGATCTATGAGGCTCCGCGAATAAACGAAACGGCTCTGAAATAGCGCCGATGATCGGATGATGCACTGTGTGGTTCTTGGCAGTTCACAGCGTCTGTATAGTCCTCGTAATAAGTTCAACGGAGCCAGCTCGAAATTGCTATAGCCGACTATGCTGCCTACAGAACCTGCCTGTTGCGCAAGCATATGTGCATTGCCTTGCACTTTTACAGCGCCGCTTTAAAGTGCCTGTTTGTGCGTTGAGCGGCGTCGGCGTCGCCGTCAGCGTAACCAAGCGAACGATGTAATGGCAAAGCGGATGATGACAGAGAGCGACCGCGGAGCACAGCGAAGAATGAATGACCGTGATAACGAAGACAGCGAGAGGATGAAAGCAGAGGAAGGTACAAGCATGAGGAAAGCGGATGGGGAGAGTAGCGACCGAGTAAACACAGCGCTGCATGAGCGGAGATCTGTCTGCGACGGCTAAGAGGTGGCGCCAGAGTAGCGCGCCGTCGTCCGTTCGCCGATGACTTCACAGGTAAGGTCGGGGGTGAGCGTGTCCGCCGATATTGCAATTGGGAACAAAGCGGTGCATGATCGGACGTCTGTCTGGGGTGAGTGTTGTTAAACGCGCCCATGCATTTATGCAATGTGCCGCACAACGCATTGTCCGCGCGAGTCACGCTGCTCACAGTGTTTGTTCTCTTAGCAATGAGCGACGCAACCGGTGGAATTTGTGCTTCGTCTGCAGCTGCTACTAAACGAGCTGCCCGAGCAGAGGCTCAGCGACGCTGACGCCAGAATCCACCACACAGAGAGAGAGAAGAACTTTATTTTCCTGTTGGGTGGGGTGGTGAAAAGGCCGTCAGTCCAGAGCCTCGCTTGCGGCATTCTTCAGTGCAGCACCGATAAACGCCGCAAGGTACCGTTGGTCGTCGGTGCTGGTGGCTTCTGTCAGCCACCCGGCATGGGGTTTAAGGGAAAGATTTGTAGGGGCAGGCAGGGGAGGTGGGGGCGGTCCACAGGACCAGAGGATATGGGATGTGTTCGGGTGTTCGCCACAGTGTCGGCACGGTGGGGGATCCTCAGGTAATAGCCCGCGGAGGAGGTGCATTCGAGCTGGCGTAGTGAGTGTTTCACTCTGGGCCTGACGGATGAGTACACCCTGATCACGGGTGAGCTCTTTGCTAAGCTTAGGAAACTTTCGCCTTGCATCTTGATAAGGCCGCAGAAGCAGAGAAGCCCACCTTGTCGTCTGGGATGGTTGCGGAATGTCGGGCGTCTGGTTCAGAGTCTCGCAGGCGAGCTGATTAGCTCTTTCATTTCGCGGCATCTCGTCGTGACCAGGTATCCAGATGATTTCTAAAGGCTCCTGTAGGTGCGCTTGCATAAGTGTGGAAATGTGCGCCGGGACATCGTTGTGCAACAATTTTCTGCAAGCCGCCATGGAGTCGGTAAATATGATTCGTGGGTAGGCTGAGTTGCTAGGGGGCATATGTTTGATCGCGATTGCGATGGCCGCCAGCTCCGCTAAGGTCGTATTTGTCTCTGGAAGTACCGCCGTCTGTATAGTTTGGAGGTTATTATTCACGACTGCTATAGCGGAGCCATGTTCCTCAACGCTACCATCAGCGTAGAAGTAGATGCCGTCAGTGTATCTTGCCGTATACTTCTTGAAGTAGGCAACTCTCTGGCGTCTCCTCTCCTTGTCTCGTTCGGGATTCATGTGGCGAGGCAGTGGAGCTATGGTAAGGAGTTCAAGTTGTTTTGGTGGTATTAGGCGCGTATCCACAGTAGGCGAAGCTCGTGGATGATGACCGATGCTATGGAAGATGTGCCTGCCTTGACTTGTGTGCTGCAAACGGAGTTCTTGGCGACGGCGATGAATACTGATTAGTTCCACCACCGTGTTATGGGAACCCATGTCAAGGAGGAGCTTAGTGCTGGCACTAAACGGTATGCCGATGGCCAGCTTTGTCGCCTTTCGGATGAGAGCATCAAGCCGATTGATATCTTGTTGGCGGAGATTGGTATAGGGCAGATGGCACCGAAGGCGCGACATAATTAGTGCGTTTCGTAGTTGCAGCATATCAGCCTCCTTCACTCCATTGGTTCGGTTGGAGACCCTACGCATCATGTGCAGCACCTGCTCTCCCTGCCTGAGCAAGTGCTGCACCGTCGCAGCCGGACCTCCATCTTTCTGGATATGGAGACCGAGTATTTTAATGCAGTTCGGTTGAGAAATCGACACGCCGTCGTTTACAATTTGTATGGTGGGCGGCTGCCATCTTTTGTGGTGAACCAGTAGCAACTGAGATTTTTCCGGCGCACATCTAAGGCCAATGGTCTGAGCAGCCTCATGTACCCTGTTCATTGCTTGTTGGAGAGTTTCTTGGATGTGTCCTGGCGAGCCCCTCTTGATCCAGATGGTAATGTCATCTGCGTAGATCGCATATTTGATGTCGGGGATGTCTTGCAGCGCTCTATGGATCACGCACATGACAAGATTAAAGAGTGTGGGCGAGATCACTGAACCCTGCGGGATACCTTTCTGCGGATGGGGATACTGTTGTGAGGTGGTGTCGCCTACTCGTAGCGTGTATGTGCGACTCCGTAGAAAGTCCCTTATATAATTATAAAGCTTTGTCCCGCAGCCAGTAGCTTTGAGCTCTTGCAATATAGCATCGTGGTCAACATAATCAAAAGCTTTCTTGAGATCGTTAGCAAGAATGGCTTTAAGTTGAGCGCTGCTTGTTTCCTTCGTGATTTCTTCGTGGAGCTGCAGCAGAACATCTTGAGTAGATAAGTGGCGCCTGTATCCAATCAAATTATAGGGCAGGTGTTGGCTTTTGTCAAGGTGACTAAGAAGTCTGTTAAGCATGATACGCTCCATCATCTTACCGACGCATGATGTTAGCGATATTGGACGCAGATTCGCTATGGCTTGGGGCTTGCCAGGCTTTGGAATGAAAATGACGCTGGCTGCCTTCCATTCTTCTGGCAAGCGGCCCGTGTCCCATACATTGTTCATGTGCTGAAGTAAGTATGCATGATCGGCTTCTGTAAGGTTGCGAAGCTGTGTTGTCGTAATTTGATCTGGTCCTGGTGCTTTATTCGGCTTTGCTTCTGCTAAGGCACGCTGTAATTTCGCCATTGTGATGGGGCCAATGAGGCCCTCATTTTCTGGCTCTGCGCTTGCGTAGTCTGCATATTGTAGTTGAGCTCGATCCGCAACGTGTGTTGCTCTAAGCTCGTCGAATAGTTCGTCGGTCTGCTCAAATGTTTCTAGCAGCTTGCGGAGCTTATGGGACGTTTCCGTCTTCGTCTGGGTTGGGTCAATGAGTGATCGGATGAGGTTCCATGTGGAGCTCATATTCAGTGTGCCGTTGAGCTTGTTGCACGTATCGTGCCACTGCTCACGAGTTAGGTGTTCAGTGTAGTCGACGATCTCCTCGTTGACCTTATTAATGCGTGAGCGTAGTTTCCGATTGAGCTTATTTCTTTTCCATCTCTTAATGAGGGCATGTCGTGCTTCCCAGAGATGAAGGAGATGTTTATCAGTGCTGGGTTGTTCCCATTTCTCTATGATCTCCTTCGTGTGAGTCTGGATTCGTTGCCGGACCATCTCTACCCAAACTTTCAGGTTCATGTCTCGGAAGTCTTCATGTTGCTTGCGGAACTCATCCCAGTCCGTGAGGCGATGTTTGCGCTGGCGCTTTGGGAATCCCTTGACTTGCAGAAATATCTGTATGAGGGTGCGGTCACTCGTTAACGTATCGTGCGTGTTAACCCATTGCGCTGACAGTCGTCCTTTAATGAAGGCGAGATCGGGCATGGTATCTCTTTCTACGGAGTTTCCGTGCCGCGTTGGGGAGTCGGTCTCGTTAAGGAGAGTTAGCTGGGCCTGTTGCATATGGTGTAGTAGCGCGGATCCTTTGGAGGAGTTTTTTGTGTATCCCCATGACGTGTGTGGTGCGTTGAAATCGCCTGCTATTAGATGATAGGAATATTTCGTTAGCCGCAGATTCGCAACCTCCTTGAAGAAGTCTACTTTCTGTTTGGGCGGGCTATAGATATTCGTGATGAATAGCAGGGGGTGTGCCTTGCTCTTGTCTATCTTAGTTGGCAAGATGCGTACCGTGAGGCTCTGTTCCGTGCTGTGGACAACATTTGCCGCTATATCTTTGCGAATCAGAATGACCAGTGTCGAATTATGCCTATACGTCGTATAGCCTGTAACGTGAGGTGTTTGGTTAGTTTCTTGGAGTAGGAGAATGTCTGGTCGACGATCTTGAGCGGCCGCGTTTTCGAGCAATCCCTCTACAGTTCCACTGCCACACCACCAGATTTTGCGGTTCTATTGATGATTCTGCGGCGTGCCCGCTGTAGGGTAAGGAGTTGGTCGCGTTACGCTGGTAGATCGACGTGCTTTGGGTCGATCGCACTCTTCAGGGCACGGTAATGCGGCCATCGCAGCATGTACTTGTTTGGAGACCATTGCCTCAGCCTGGTTGCTTAGTAGCTCGTTGAATAGGGATCGCATTTGGCTCATTTGTTGAGTATATGTTTTAGCGCCGCTTCAACTTGGGCAGCAACCTGTTCAGCTATCTTGGCCTCTAGATTGGTTTGCATTTCGTTCATTTCGCCCTTTAGTTGCTTAAATTGGGCTTCAAGGTTTTGTAAGGCTGTGCTATGGTATCTAGCCTTTTTCATCGCTGGTTGCAGGGACGCTGGCTCTACTTGTACAAGGGGTTGTGCTGTGTCACTTAACAGTGTGGCTTCAGGTGGGTGTGCTTCTGCATGCATGTCCATTTCCTCGGTAGGCTCTAGTGATTGTGAAGCTAGTGTTGACGTTCGAATTGGTCTGCGAGTTTGAAGTAGGGCGTTCTTATAATCCCTGGCTACTTTTTGAGCTCGTGACTGAACTTTAGATGCATAGGTGAGGGTGAGAGAAGGGAAGGTGCCGGATGACTGACTCACGTTTGGCTGGATTGTGGGTTGCTCGTGTTGTTGGCCTCGGGTCTGGCTGTGATCCGGAGACTGGTTGCGTCCTCCGGGCCTGCTGCGGTACCCGGACTGGACGCGGCTCCCGGACTTGCTGTAGTTCCCAGACTGTCTGGGGACCCCGAACTGGCCGTGGCCCCTGGATCGGCTGCGGCCCCTGGAGCGGCTGCGGCCCCTGGATGGACTGCGGCCCCTGGGTGGACTGCGGCCCCTCGATGGACTGCGGCCCCTGGATGGACTGCGGCCCCTGGACGGACAGCGGCCCCGGGACTGTTGGCGGCTTCTGTCTGTCGATATGTTGTCGGAGTTGCGTTTTGGGCTTGGGCTTCGGCTTGCGATGGTGACTGTGTTCGTTTGTTTGTCGTCCTCACGTTGTTGTAAACGCTTCAGGTAGGCGGCCTCTCTGACCGCTTTATCAGCTGCTTGTCGCACTTCACAAGTCGGGTCATCGGCCTTGTGGTCCTTGCCACAATTAGGGCAGCCGGGTTTGCAGTCATGATCATCTACAGGATCCCCGACCGTTTTTCCACATGTTCTGCACCATGGTTTTCCACTGTCACGGCACACGTCTGATCTGTGGCCTATAGCAATGCATGTTGAGCAAAATTGCGCCTTGGGTCGGTGAGGGACGCAGCGGTATACACCTCCGCCGAAGATGACCTGGCGTGGTACATGCGAGCCCTTGAAAGTTATGATTGCAGTGGATGTTTTACCCATCATACGAGCCGCAATAATTTCATAATTGGGGGCTCGGAGTTCTCGCATCAGTTCTTCGGTTGGGGTGTTTAATTCCACGTTGTGAATTACTCCTCTGCACGAGTTGTGGGGTGATGCGATATAGATGTGGACTGGGTAAGTTTTGCCATTAAGGGTGGTTTCGTTAATACGCTGGAGCTTTTCCGTCGCCGAAGGGTCATCACTGCTTATTATAGCCAAGTTCTTTTCATTTTTGATGTCTACTGTAGCGGCGCGAGCCTCTGCAGCGGTCAGGGCCGCTGAGACGCTCAGCGCGTCGTGAAGCGTTCGTGGGCTCCATTGAGGTAGGAAAAGGCCAGTTGGCGGACGCAAAATAAGCGTTGCAACGTGATGCGTACCTTGGGAACGTTTTGATGCTCGGGTAGTCCATCCATCAGCGTCGGTGACAAATTTTGGAGCCATTGATGCCTGCAGGAGTCCGGGCCTTTGGCTTACTTGACGGAAGGCGTACACTCCCAGCGTTTAGGGCTAGCTGGGCGCCCTGCCAGGTCCGTGACAAAAACACTGAAACTCACAATATGTTGGTCCGATCAGAACAGAAATTGGCCAGGAGGTTCGGATAACGTACTAGACGAGCTGACCTGTGTCTGAGAGCTGGACCTTGTTGAATAATTTGGCATTCAGGTCTTTCCTCCGGAGCGATGCGAAGGCACGTATGCTTGAACAGAAGCGACGAGAGCGCCCCCTTCCACGACAGGTTCGCGCCGCCGAAGCAGTAGCTAGGCACTCCCGCCAGGAGGACATTGGCGTTCGCCAAGCCGAAGCAGGAGCTCATTGCAGAGGAGTGTATCTTAAAGAAAGAGTATGTGTGGAAAATAAAATTGCTCTGTAACCTTGCATGCATGTATGTCTCTCTGAAATTCTTTGCGTCATATATCGCAAACTCAAAAAACCTAATGAACTGCGCTCAAATTTCACATCATGAGCATCGTTATCGTAGGTGATTTTCGTTTTCGTAGTTTGGTACCTTGCCAGCATTTATTGATGCGCGTATCAGGATAAAGTCTCAGTAGTAAAGCGTCCTTGTCCTTTAGAGCTGACATCGCGTCATGGCAAACCATCAAGTCTGACCCCAAGTTCCAGCAGCCTCACGAAATGTCTGTTTTACTGCTCGTACAGCACTTGCAGATATACCTCTCGTAGTTGTCGATGTTATAGTGGGCCGTGATTGAGAGCTGCGTCTCCGGGCAAAGCAGCTTCGATGACGCGATCCCCGCTACTGTCGACAGCAGCGAGGCGGTTAGGAGTTCATTCGAGCCGAGCTGCGAGTAAATTGTATTTCATTAGGCCGATTAGAATTAAGTTGACTGATAATGAACGTTATGGTTAATCCCACTGATTACGAACTCTTTATCAAAGGGTCCGACAACCAGTTTTCAAGGACTGGCTTGACTGTGCAAGAGGACATAGCGACACTGAGCCTAGTCGGAAACATATATGCCGCATAATTGCCTACCCCGAGGTTAGTGTACACGGGCAGCACGGTCGATGAGACGGTGGTGAGGCAAATGGTCATGATGCAGTGCAGTTCTGACCGGGTCAACCTCTCTACGTAGGGAAGAACCAGCAGGGGTGCCTCGGCCTGCAAAGGCAGAGTGCATAGTGACTGTTACACCTGCCCAAAAGCAAAAGATACTGAGTTTCTGTAGTTCAGGGATCATCAATCTCCATGTGGCCTTAGCAGGACATATGATAGTTCGTCTTGAGAATCCAACCACGCCCATGCCGTTCGTTAACACCCAGAGGAATGTGTTTCGGACTCGTTCTGCTGTCCTGTGTCGACAGTTGTGAACTCACGCTTTGTATAGTTTTCAGCGTCAGTCAGTGATGCTGCTTGTTGTCAGAACGATAAGAACGATGAGTGGGCATCGGAGAACAGCGATGGCGCAGTCTCTGCGGAGACCGTTCTTTCTTTCCACCCAGATGCTTCCGCTAATCAGACTGTTTCCTGTTCGCTTCCTCAACCCACCCGATGCGGGTACCGCACCCTACATTGCTGAAAACCCTGCTTTTGCATGAAGCGGCGGCTTGCTGTTCCGATCTTCGCCTGCGAGCACTGAAATTACCAGCGGAATCATCGTGCTGTGTCCTTTCATCAAACGAACGGCATTGATGCACCCTGTGGTGCGCATATAAGTAGGCCGACGATGACGACACTCACCAGTGGACATGGGAGAGCGGCGATGGCGCAGTCTTTGCTGAGGCCGTTCTTCTTTTTCACCAAATTCGCAAATCACCTTCGCTTTACTGTAAGCGCTCTAGCAATCGATGTTTGCTGCTCGTTCCACGTCCGAAGATCTTGTGGTGCTTACTTACCGACTGTGTACATGTTACCAAGTTAGTTGTGAAATCCGGAGACATTGAGCTTTGCCCTGGCCCTCCTGAGCCTGATGCCAGCCGTAGCACTAACCAGGTTCTTGATGCCTTTAACGATATTGCTAAAAAAATTGAAACGCGTCAGGCTGAGCTAATCTCAACGCTTAATAAAGTGAAAGCCAACCAAAAATTACTCGGTGAGTGTGTTACCAGCATGAATGCCAGATTAGCGTCCGTTGAGGAGAAGGTTGTGGAATTTGAAACTCAACAGGAACTTGCTGATACAAAAGGAATCATTGCCGAAACCATGCAAAGTGAAAATGTATCGGTGCAGTCTCGGTTGGATCATTTCGAGGACAGGTCAAAGAGAGGTAACCTTATTTTCTATGGTATCGCATCACTATCTGGGCGTCACTATCGCCGATAGGGCTACAGAAACTTGGACTGTAGCAACAAAAAGAGTTGGTTAAATTGTTCTGCAGTCTTTCTCGCTGCAATTACCCGTAGAGGGAATCGAGCAAGCGCATAGCTTAGGTGCTGTTGTAGTTAACAAATGTCAACCAGTGGTCGTAAAGATGGCATCATTTAAAAGTAAACGAGAATGTATCAAGCACAAAATAAACTAAAAGAGCCCACATATCCATTCCAGGCGGTCTCTGTCGGGCAACCCGGATAACTAGGAATAAGCTGATTGAATTTGGAAGGTCCTCCGGTCGATTGTCTCTTCTCAGGTACAAGTTGTTCATTAACAAAACGTGATACGTGTAGTGCTCGCAAACTGATACCGTTTATGAACTTGAGCAGAACAGTACTGCTGCTGGAAGCGGTGATGTAGGACCTCTCCCCTGTTTAAAGTTATCATCTTGCAGCCACACGGACTAAGCATAACAGTGATTACTCTGTACTGGTTACAAACAACCGTTCTATCATGCATAAGCACGATGCCCTGTCTACGCTGATCGACACGTGTAATGCAGACGTTGTTGTTTTAGTCGAGGCCTGATTTTAGGTAAAATTGAAAATTCTGAACTGCTCACGTGCAATAAGGCTTACAATTTTATAGAAAGGACTGAATATAGGAAGATGTGGCAGTGGAACCTTAATCTGATATCGCCTCTTTTATTATAC
Organism: Dermacentor silvarum; assembly: GCF_013339745.2. Classification (NCBI taxonomy): domain Eukaryota; kingdom Metazoa; phylum Arthropoda; class Arachnida; order Ixodida; family Ixodidae; genus Dermacentor; species Dermacentor silvarum. The sequence goes on along the minus strand of NC_051155.1, from coordinate 23,669,707 downwards.
ACGTGTATTCGCAGATTGAATTCTTGTGCTGTTATATTCACATAAATAACAAAGGCGCCATATTTGCTGCTTCCTATCAACTACCCAATAGTACATCCACATTTCGCAATGAACCAGAGCGACAGAGCGCAGCACTTAGGCGCCCGTTCCTGCGGCGATCGTCGGCGTCGCTCGCAATCGAGCGAGCGAGCACAGCAAAGGTTGAAAGAGCAAATGCGGAGCGCAGCGGGGGATGAAGGACGGCGATAGCGAAGAGAGCGCGAGGAGGAAAGCGGAAGAGGAGGGTGCAGTGGAACCATGAGGCGCAAAACGGAGGAGGAGGGTATGCCGAAAGCATAAGAAGAAACGCGTAGTGCCGCGCAAGACGAGCTGTGCGGCAACGATGGCTACGAAATGGGCCAGAATAGCGCGTGTCGTCTGTTCACTAATGACGCCACCGGGAGTTCATCGATTCAGAACCAACAAGCATAAATTTCCCCTGTCTTACTCATGAGTTCAAACACTCGAGCTCACCCAGGCTCAGAGCCCTACATCAATCATGAGTCCAAGCGTGTGCCAGTCATGGTTGGATTGAGCCCAGGCGAGTCTTCACTGAATTAGCTTGGGCCCGAGTGACACGAAGTGAATCTGTGTTGGCGTGAGCCGGAGTAAGAGTGCGTGCCACTGAACTGAGCTGGAGTGAGTTTGAAGTCAGAATTACTTGTTTTTTCAGTTGTTTTTAAGCATGAAATGCTTTTAGCTCCCGTTGTCGGTGACCTTCAAGTGACCTTGAGCCAGAAGCTAGAGCCGTTATCTGGGCATCATTGCGAGAACAAAACGAGATCATCCGGGCAACCAGTAAAAAATTAAGAAAATGCGATCTCTGGCCCCCACCCTTTGTACATGGCCGCATTACATACGCTAGTTATTGCCCAAACGAGTTACAAGAACTATTGCTTCCGAGTTCTTCCTAATGTTTGGTCACAATATCACTGAGGCTGTAACTTCTAGTACGCTGAAGTTTTATTTGCCTTTTCCAATAGCGACGTTCAAAAGGCAGATATAGGGCCCCGTACACTTGATCGTCATCTTTTAACGCCGAGACAGGGTTGCCCGTGCTCTTTTCAACGCCAGCAGTCCGTGAGTTCCGTGGCGCGGGTTTTGCGCCGCCTCCTTCGAGAGATGGCGCCACGCTGCATGACCAGGCCGGCAGCGTCCGGCGCGCCGTGGATCGTTGTTGGCCCGAGACGGGGCTTACAACGAGGTTCAGTTCAAAACAGGTTCATTCCGGCTCAGCAAGCTTTCAGCCCTGCATCACGGCACCTATCTGCTTTGTCGGTAGCCATTTCATGCTTACATCTATTCTCGATTACGGGGGAACCAGCATTTTCTTTTCTCATCACAACTACAGGGAGTATGATAACACACGATCCCGAGTGAACAATACTCCCGAGCTGCGTACGTTGAAAACTGTAAGCTTGAGTCCCACGGAGTTTATAAATACATATGACCACCACATCAAAATTTACAGATATAAGCAACCTGGCCGTGCCGTAATCTGTATCGGCCGATCATATCCGAACGCGTGTTTTGTACATGTCTGCATGCAATTTCTATATTGGTTAACAAAGCACTGCTGTGCTTCTACTGTGCCAACAACCGCGCTCGTCGCTCGACCGCACGGTCTCTTATCTCTCCCACGCGCAGGCAAGGAAGCGGGAAGCCAGCCCCGGAGGGAGCGGGGGGGGGGGGGGGGGGGCGCACTTTTCCTTTGCCAGCAACCGCGCTCGTCGCTCGCCGCACCGTCTCTTATCTCCACACGGCTCTGACCTTTATGCACTGGCCGCTCAGTTTCCGTTGAAGCGATAGACCGCACGTACCTTCGCCCGCTGCTTGCTGCCAGCGTTTTGACAGTCGTTGTCTGCAGTCATTCAGTGTGATCTATTCATGTTTGTTTGTGCGCGCTCACACCACGCTTGTTCATTCAGTTAGTAATAGTCGGGCCACATTTTCCAACGCACGCTACACATGTAATGCTGCCCGGATCGGCAGTGCAGCGCTACAGGTGTGTCCCTTCGCACGCGCGCTGCCCACGGGAAGCGCTTATCATCAACACCACCGTTTCACACGCGCCTTCTCGTGGTCATCGAGTCTCTCTTCATGTCGGTCTACTTACGCCGCAGCACACCTGCTTACTTAATCAGCTCATGTTTACTACAATTCATATTGCTACCAAAGCCGCTCACCTTACATCGTATGACATTGCTGTGTTGCTATCGCATTCATTGCTTCGCCCTTAGGGCGAAACTGTGACATTTTTTTTTTTCATAAAACGCCGGAAGCGTTCTCCGGAAGCCGGAAGCTGGCTTCCGGAACCGGAACCGGAAGCGAAACCGGAAGTGGAAACGGAAGCGGAACCGGAAGTAGAACCGGAAGCGGAAGTCGGCTTCCGGTTATACTATACGTATATGGACACATATACGGACATATATGGACACACAACGCCATCTATTGAGCAATTCATAAAACGACGTGGCTACCTACTACGACGGGGACGAACGGGTGCCGCTATTAGGAGCTTCGCCCTTAAAAACGGCTGGAGTACATAGCGGAGCTGGTGATCAACCTAGCTTCTTCCAGGTTTTACTAGGCTTGACTAATACCCCTGTCACACGGCACGTATAATGGCATTCGCAGCGAATGAGATTACGTGTTAATGCCTTTTTTGTTGCTTCTACACGGGCATAGTGAATGACATTCACTGCTAATGGCATTCGCCCGTTGAATGAGTTTCGCGAACTCATTCACGCGCGACTTGTGTACTCTCGACGACAGGGGCTTGGCAAAAAATTACAAAATAGATAAGTTAAAACGTGGTTAAAACAAAATGTAATATATTTTCAGATAACGATCCAATGTTTACCATTGTATTGTTAACAATATAATGAAAAGATGTAAACAAGAAGCACGATTTGTAGGGTTTCGTTATCATAGCAGCCTGCCGATAAACATTGCCATCAATTGCGAATGCCATTTTGTTTACCCGTGTAGACCGGGAACCCAAGACGGCAATGACATTCGGTATAAATGTCAGTAACTACAAATGGCATTACATGTGCCGTGTGACAGGGGTATAAGTTATGCTAGGAAAGGCGAAGTGCTGCTAGGCACGCTATACCGAATCGGCTCGCCGCTGACGCGCAGATTCTTGCTTGGCCGTGCGACGCGCTTCAAGATGAGCGGCTTCTACTTCGAGTGTCCGGACCTTCTTTGGTCGTCCCATGTCAAGGATTCATGTACTCGTCACAGATTCAACGAGAGTTCTGCCGCCGTCGCGGCGGCTCCGAGCTTTATCTCCCCGGTGACGTCACAGCCAAGCTGCGCCTCCACATTTGCCGGGGTGTGGCTGGTCGAAACCTGCCGAGCGTCCGCTAGAGGCGCCTGCTGCAGTCGCGGACACAGCGCGCGTTCGCGGGGAACCGGGATAACGCGGACGGCGTTGGCATAAGCTCTGCGCGTTGCCTCGTTGGTGCTGCTACAAAATCTTTCCCTCTCCCTCTCTCTCTAATTTTCTCTTTCTCTCTCCCGCGTATAGCGCGTGCCGCGCGCATGCCTTGCTTCCCTCTCCTTAACGCCCCATGTTAAGGGGCAACATGTGCACGGTACGGAGAGGAGACGAAGCACACGCTGCTCCACGAGGTGGTCCGACGCGTTACGGACTTACGGCCGGCTTAAACAGCTCCGCTGTTAAAAGGTCTTTAACGTCGAACAGTTTCTCCCAAAGCGAACTGTAGTTTAAGCATTGCCGTTTTCCAACCAGTTCAGGTGCTACCGCTCAACAGCGCAAGCGTGAAAAGCAAAGAGAGAGAGAGAGCGCGCGCAGCAGAAATCTAAACAAACCGCATGCATGCGGAAACCGAGCGCCGCTGCAACTTCCGAGCCGAATATTCCCACCGTGGGGCACTTTTATGATTATGATAATAATCATGTTTATTGGCATCCCCTTTGAAACAGGGCGACGTTAAATAGTGAACTAGCCTGCTTGATTTAATCAGATTTTACTACATCTACCGCCATATAGCCTTTTGCCCATCTGGTTTCGACCTTAACTTTCCTATTTCAAATCTCTATCACTATATTGCATCGTCACCTACGTTTGCAATGACGGTGCTTCTATCAACCTTTGCCCTTATATTTTTTTCCACCAATACCCTAAGTGTCTTACTTATGTCGACTGCTGACCCGTTCTTCCATCTTCTTTGAATCCCAACGTTCTGGAAGGTGGACATTCCCTGCGGGTATCGCTGGGTGATTACCTCGGCATTCTATTTCGTTATGCTGAGTCATTTCCAGGCTCATTTCGTAGCACACATGTGCTTCACCCTGTGGTGCATATTTGCTTTGGTATGTTTAACACCATAGGCAGCCATCTCACGCCTCAAATATCAAGGCACTGGCCTTTGCGTTACCATACAGACTTTGCGTTCTGATTTCTTGCGTTTTTGTAAATCTCCATGATCTTTTTTTTTGTTTTCATCTTTCGCATCCAAGTTACTGTCTGTTTCTCTGATTGTGACTACTGCTTGTCAGTTTACACTTTCATTAACCTGCACTTTATAACAAGCTTTTTTGACCTCTTCCTCCATTCCGTGCCCACTCTTTCCTTACGTCCATGTTCCTTAGTATTTCTTCAATATAAATTTTGCTCTGCGCTTCCCTAATTTCAAAAGAAGCCCAGCCAATTTGTCGCCTTCCACTGCCTCACTTGTGGTTTTAATGTGGGCCTACAAAGCCAGTCAGCACATCGACCTCTTGTTATTCTCCACCAACCCAGACAAGAGCTTATTGCAATGGCAATTATTTGGATACTCCAAGGGAATTTCCGGCGTCAGCGTAGGCATCGTCTTATCACGCGCGCAGGAGGGGAAGACAGAGAGAGTGTGCGCCGACATTTCGCGCAGGCAAGCGGGAGCAACGGGGTGGTGTGCGGGCGCTAGGAGGTGGAAGGGGGTGAATGGAAAGGGGCAGCATAGCACACGCATTTGCTTCTATTCCGGCTGGTTGATCATCTTCCCACAGCAGTGGTGCCACCACCTCCCTACCAGCAGCCACTCGAGGTACACCTCCACCTGGAAGGCAAACGCAAGAAGAGGACCCCCACATGTGAGCTAGAGCAGGAAGCACTGCCCAAGCTCCACGAACTAGATGGACACCTCCAAATCTTCAGGAATGGATCTGTCCTCCTTGTCAGTGGTTCGGCAACAGCAGCCTGCATAGTCCCCGCAACGGGAGAGACCCTGCAGTGTCGCATCCCATTTGCCGCGAGCTCCACAGTATCAGAGCTATAGCTAGTCTCCACCTGGCAGCCGACTACCTTGCTGAAAATCCCCCGCAGGTCCCCGTGGCCATTCACAGACTCCCGACCGGCTCTCCAGGGACTGTTTCAATCTGATCGTGCAGGTGTCACAGTGGCCCTGATCCTGGCTAGGATCACTGCAATCCAAAGGAGTGGCATCCCCATCTCACCCCACTGGCTCGCCTCACACGCAGGGATAGCCGTAAACGAAGACATATTCGTGGTATAAGCGCGAAGACACGGACGGAGGCGGAAGAAGACAGGGCGAGCGCTTTTTTTCCTGGTAACTGTTATTCTTTCGACCATGAGATGTTTTTTTGCTACGGTTTTTGCAATCAATTATATAGGTTTGTTCTTTCCAATAAAGATTTAGTTGTGAGTTAGCGCTCGTCCTGTCTTCTTCCGCCACCGTCCGTGTCTTCTTCGTGCTTATACCAAGAATACGTTACCGTACCAACTCGCCCAACTATTCATCCTTTTACAGTAAACGAAGAGGCGGATGAAGCAGCCAAAGTAGCCCATCACGACCGGTTGGAGTAAGTACTGCAGTAGGCGCATCGGACTTCAAGCGTTACCGACTGCTGAAACTGCTGACCGCAGCGCACCCGGACACGCATATGGCCAGCGGCCAGCGGCCCAGCCACTCCCCGAGGTCGGACTCGCCAGGCAAGACCAGACGCTCCTCCTGCGCCTCAGGACTAGAAGCGCATGGCCTGCCACCCGAAAATTCAGCGTAGGGCGCGTCTCATCACCTGCCTGCCGGAGATGCGGCTCGCCTGAGACCCTGGAAAACTTCGTATGCCACTGTCCAGCACTCGGAATTCCAAGACAGGCGATGAGAGCCGCATATCACCACCTCGGCCTTCCAGCCAACTCAGTGGAAGACGAGCTCTTCCCGCGCCAATTCCCACTCGCAGCATTGCAAGCCTTCCTCGAGTTTGCCGCTGCGGCTGGACTTGTCACCTTGTAGCCGATTCTCCATCTATTGGCTCTTTGCGGTCCCCTGTCATGGCACGTTGCTGCGGATGAACCTTTCCACAACCTACCTACCTCTCCCCCCTCCTATCTTACCTCTCTTCACCCTCCGTTCTCCCCCACCCCCTGATGCTGAGCCGTGCTCCCATCTGGGTAGCAGAATATAGCATCTTCTTCCTCTCTCTGAACCACTATATATTGTTACGTGTAACTGATGCCCAAGGTTATTTAGACTTCCTTTACAGGGAAGATAACGGAGGCCAGAATGGCGACGCTATAGCAAGCGGGAACCCGTCGTCGTCCGTCTCAGTGTAGCCACACTGTGGCGGCGGCTGTTCCGTATCATCACCCCTGGCAGTCGAAGAACGGTCCCGGTGCTTAAGCTACACATCCGCGGTGCGAATACACTCCGCATTCCGGCAGCGTATACGCATGGCGTGGCTGAGCGCGGCCGCGTGCGTCCTATCTTGGAGGAAATCTGCGGTAGGTTCGAATGCTAGCTGACCCGAGATAGCTGATGGCTTCGTGGGCGCTATGCTCTCGCCCGATTGGTTGACGTTGAAGCGAGAGGCGGCACGACGGGGAATTCGCTCGCCACTGTTGCTGCTCTTCGTCATGCCAGCGTTCTGACAGCGAGTGACCGCGGTCATCGAGTGAGATGTGTTAATGTTTGCCGGTGTGCGCGTGATACCATGCTTGTTATTTTAGTCAGCAAGCGAATACTTACAAATTTATACGGCCGATAAAGCGACTTTCCTTAAATCATATAGCTGTCTAGTAATTTTTCATAGCAATCGATGCTTCGCCTTTCGGGCGAAACTGTGGCTTTTCCTTAAAGTTGTGTGATAAGAGTTAGAAATTTGTGCAAGCGGATGAGCACGTAGAGCTCATTACTTAGCCCACAAGTGCTGTTGGCGTAAAGGCTATCTTAAAGTCTACGTGGCACTCAGGATTTAGAGGAGGCAGCCGCAAGTGCAACATTTTGCAATGTGCAAAAATGAATCACTCGCCACTCCAAGGAATATGCTGGCCATGGCGACAACAGCCTCGCAGCAGGTGAGACCCAGAACGTGGTGTGCCAGCCATCCCACCTTGACGACAACCTGCTGTAGTACACCGTAGTAGTACAGCACAATGACCAGGAAACCCACGAAAAGCACGTCCGGAAGAACCTGCATTGTGGATAGGGAAGAAAGAGTCATGCATAGGACCTTATTATCCAGCATGCATTTAACGTGCTTACCTGCGCTAGCATGCATAATCGAGGGCAACTTACTGTATTCGTGCGTTCATAAGATCAGGGTTCGAATTGAAAGACCCAGTTAGACATATACATATCACGCATCAACCACAAGGAATGGTGAAAGTTCCAAGCTATCGTACAAGGCTGCATGGTGGTTCCTTCGTGCCCAATGTTGCGTCACACTCGGAGCACTGTTTCGCCACGCCATCACTGCCATGACAACAAAATCACGTGTTTTTAGGGGCGAAGCTCCTTAGGGTGTGGGTCTGTCCCTCCTCTGTAGTATGTAGTAGTAGTAGAGGTCGTCGTCGTAGTAGTAGGTAGCCACGTCTACTTTTATGAAAACAAAAAATTCCGAAAGTTGTGTCCGTAGCGCGGAATCGAACCAGGTACCCCTCGCTTCCGAACGCGCGGCGCTAACCAGTACGCTACGAAGCGCACATGAACACAGGCACCACGATGACAATAAATACCCAACATTAACAAAAGACTGCGCGTTTCTAACGCGTTTGTGCTAGCGCGTTACGGCCCGTGTAAGAAGCTGGTGTAAGACGCTGTGGCCTCTCCGCCTTACCCCCGTATTCATAAACGCTCCTCGACTTGAACTTGACTTGCCACCGCCTTGGGCAGCGCGTTCGAAACGCGTTGAAGGCGGTGGCAAGTCAAGTTCAAGTCGAGGAGCGTTTATGAATACGGGTGTTATACCCTCTCAGCAGTCATGTGATGGCGTCGGCAAACGTAGTGCACGTTCCGGCATGTGTAAACGGCTGCGTAAGACGCTGTGGCCTTCCCCCTTACTAGAGAGTACTGCACCTTTCTAACGCGTTTGTGCTAGCGTCCCCTTAAGCGGGAGATGGTGCAATTATAATGAAGGGCGCTCTTATAAAATAGGAATGACGTCACATATGGCGCGTGTCATTGGTGGAAGTCAATCGTTCGATTTAGTGCGGCGAGACTGGGCGAATTACACGGAAGATTCACGGTTTACCGATGATTCCCTCCGGAGCTTCGCCCACTCATCATCATTCACCCCGTGGACATGCGGTGTTTTTTTTTGTAACATCCCTCATATTTACTAAATGTTTCCGTTCCTCTAATTACCGTTCGAGGTGGCGTATATGGCACAGAACTAAACCAATCCATAAATAAACTCTGTGAAAAGAACTGGGGTCATGCTGACGCATAAAGATGATAAAGTGGCATCATAGTAGCTGCTCCACGCGCATACGTCATTGAAGCATTTGGCGGAACGAAAAAGCATTTTGTTTTTATTGTTCAGTCGCTTAAATGTGACGTTGAACCATGGGGATGACTTGTTTTCGGATACGATAATGTTGGGCACATGCTCAGTGAAGAGGTCTAGTATTTTGTTTTTAAATAGGAATCAATTAGTCTCGACTAAACGCTTTGAAAAGTTAGTTCGAAGAGAAGTAGCAAATTCTTCAAGGTCAGAGTTTATAGCAGGCTAATCGCCCTTAACGCAATGTTACTGTTTTACCGAGCCCTGATAAAACGTAATTTTACAGCGTAAGCTGGTATGGGCTCATTCAAGTAGCCGTTTCGGTTCGCGTTGTTGTCCGCCGTCGCCGCCGCGTAACCGCTATCGCCCGAAATGCGAAAAAAAAGTGCCCGGTCTCCGCCCGTGATCGAACCCAGGCCCGCTGCGTGGGCGTCGGTTACTTTACCACTGAGCCACGCAAGCGCGTGCTATCAGCGTCAGAAAAAGCCCCTATAAACGCGCCCTAGGCAGGCGCGCAGGAGCAGACGACCCGAGCCTCCGCCAGTATGGTGGCGCGATCTAGTTAAGGCGCCTGCAAAAGCCGCATGCACTGGCGCAGACGACGAGATGCGATTCAGACGAGGTGCGCAATAAACGCGATCCCGATGTGAGATGTGCGCCACGTATTCTCGGTACCTCGTCGGTACACTTTATGGCGTCTCCTCGTAAGGTACGAACGGCTGCTTAAGAAGCCAGTCGTAGAGCTACGTGCGCGGCTACAGTCAAGCATGATCAGGCTCAGCAGATTGCTGTGCAGAGAGCGTTACAAACCGCAGCTCGCCATCGACGCCGGGCGAACAGTTGAGATCGCTCTCGTCGAGACAGGGTGAAGAGACTTTGCCGCAAAGACCCTGTTGTGCGTGGAGCCGAAATTACTACTCTTAAGCCGCTCCACCAGATTACGCTGTGACTGTGTTGCGTGTGCCGCGCAGGCCTGCGACTTTTTTTATACCCTTTCGGGATCAGAGGCAAGAAGATCTAGACTATTAGAAGAATTATCGCTGTAGCGTATGGGTTCATTTATGCGTTGCGTTAATCCAAAGGTAAGGCACGAGTTGATAAAATCGCTCTCGATACCGTTAGTTGAAATCGCTCTCGATATCGTTTTTGGAGGCTACACATGCTTGATTAGTCCAGGATATTGCCGGAAAATTAAGGTCGCTGAACAGCAGTATCGGAAGATGCTGATAAGATTCGGTTAGAGAGCGAAGAGCCTCGTGGAATTCGGGTACAAAAAGATCGTCACTATCAGGAGGGCGATCACAAAAACCAATTGTCGTGGGGGAATAGGAAGCATTACAGAGGACGAAGATGATTTCCAAACACGTGGTTGTCTTAATTTCGGTGTACTGATGACCTTTATGACTAACTATTAATACGCCACCACCACGTTTGTTAGTGTGGTCACGTCGGAAAATATACTGAAATCCGGAAAAAGTTGTAGTATCACGGAGTCAGTTACAGCAGGGTTAAGCCATGTTTCGGTGATGCTGAAGATATTTGATGCTATTGTGTTAACTAGGTTTTGAAGAGCCTCTACTTGAGGAATAACGCTTCTATGTTAGTATATAGGAACAAGATTGATATTCTCGGATTAACACTGCTGGGGCCTATGTGTTGGAATGGAGTGCGAGGAACAACCTTTTCAGCGTTGTGGTCTGAAGTATAGGTGTTGCTACCAATGGGAAGTTTGTCATGTCGTAGTTTAAATGATTGCTGTTTCGCCTTGCCGAATACAGCAAGATGCTTTCTTGCTTTTAGTGTGGTGGAGTAATTTTTCAAGATTCGATACTGGGAACTCTTCAGTTTATATATGCACAGGATAGATCTTTCTCTAATTTTAAAATGGTCAAGTTTAACAATGATTGGTCGGTTTTTGTTTGTTCTGTATTTCCGTAGCCGTTCTTCCTTTTAGTACCTTATCTCTCTTTACCCGAGGGCTCACGAAACACCACAGGTGCCTTAGCATCACTACTCCGGATAACAATTTAAATGTTCTGTGCGTTTGGTTCATCGTCCGGCAGTGTTTTTTTTTGTTTGGATTTGACCAATAAATTCGATTAGAATAGTGCCATTTGGTATCACCTTTATGCGTCAACATCACCCCACTTCTTCTCACAGAATTTATTTATGGATTGGTTTAGTTCTGTGCCTGAGATACAGTGTGCTGTGTCTTTTCCGCGTGCTTGTCTGCCTGAGCGGCATTTCTACAAATAAAGAAAGCTCATAACCTAAGCCTTTATTCATAAATAGCACAAGACGAAAATCACCACCAACAAATAATACGATCACCAACATGCAACGTACACCTTGCATTCGAAATGAAAGTCAATAATTTGTGGAACGTTTCATGCCGCTTGAGTTGCTTTCTCGACGCTCACATGGTCACAAATTTTCCCACGCAGGAGGCCCAGAAGTTATCGTACACTTCGATTCTAATGCCATTGAATCTCATAAATATATTGGCGTAAGATTTTCAAGCAATCTCTCCTGGTCAACCCACGTAGCTAGCATACCTAACTCCGCGAATCACACTTTCGGTTTTCTTCGCAGACACTTAAGACTCGCTCCCCCATCAGTGAAACTAATAGCTTATGTTACATTTGTTCGCCCTAAGTTAGAATGCGCATGCTCTATTTGGGATCCTCATCAATCTAACCTATCTGATATTATCAAATCAGTCCAAAATCATGCAGCTCGTTTTATTTACTCTGTGTATTCGTACCAATCCAGCGTTTCCAAGCTTCAGCCTCGTAGTCACCTTACCAACTTTGAATTGCGACGTCACACCACTTGGCTATGCCTTGACCAGAAATTTTATAATTCGCCCTTCAAAGTTCCAGCTATCTTACCAGTTCATCGTTTGTCTAGCCGCACTCAATTTTTCACGTCACACCACTTGGCTATGCCTTGACCAGAAATTTTATAATTCGCTCTTCAATGTTCCAGCTATCTTACCAGTTCATCGTTTGTCTAGCCTCACTCAATTTTTGTGAAGGCCGCCTGGGACTGGAACCATCTACCTGCAACTGCCGTGCACTACTCCGATCCACATCAATTCAAGGCAACACTGGAACCACTCTTTCACTGTAATTAAATCCCATCCCTCATTCGTTACCATGCTGAACCCATTTTCAAAGTGCGACTTTGAGAAGAATTTGCAGTGGACAGTGTGAAGAAGGTCCTCGAACTTGTGACAGTTGTACAAGCGGCAAAATTTCAATATAGAGGGCCTATTGAAATGGTGATCATGTGTACCGCTTCCTATCGGAACTGCACAAAATGTTTCTCTTTAGAGCCATGGAAAAAGAGTTCGAAAGTCTCGCGAAGGAAGAAAAGCTTTTTCTTTTTCACAGACATTGCCCGCTATGTTACAAAATAACAAAAAGATCTCGAGCACCATTAACCCTAACAACTCCTAACCATTAGCATTGTTCGACGAACAAAGGTATCTAATTCCTCATAACGAGGCCACCGAACAGCTTAACCACTTTTTGTCTTCTATATTTACCGTCGAAACTGACGAGAACTTACCTCCCCTTTCTTATGACGACCATACCGTGATTCCCGAGATATTGCAAAACTAATCGACTCGTTAAAACTAACATCTTCATGCGGCGTAGGCGGTATCAACTCAAAATTGCTGTAAAAGACGAAATCGACAACAAGTGTGATACTATATGCCATATTTTCTAGCAGTCACTATAAACAGGAGTGGTTCCGGTGGACTGGAAAGTAGTAATGATTGTTCCAGCACCCAAATAAGGTCATCCATCTTTGTGCGCCAGTTATCGCCCTATTTCACTTACTAGTATTTGCTCTAAACTAATAGAACATGTGATCTGCTGAAGCATTGTTAGGTTCTTAGTCTGCAAAAATTTCTTTCATTCCAGTCAGCATGGCTTTCGCGCAGGACTCTCATGTGACACCCAACTAGCTTTATTTTATAACGATATTATTCCCAGCCTTGACTTAAACATACCCGTTGATGATATCTTCTTAGACTTTGAAAAGGGATTCGACAAAGTTCCACATCAACGGCTACTCCTAAAGCTTTCTCGACTAAACATTAATACACCTGTATAGAATTAGATTCGCAGTTTTCTCACCAATCGACAACAATTTGTCTATGCTAATACCCACTCATCTAACCGATCCCTCGTAATCTCTGGTGTGCCACAAGGTACAGTACTTGTACCCCGACTTTTTTCTCATTTATATTAATGACCTCCGAGCTAATATTTCTTTTACCATTCGTCTATTTGCAGATGACTACATCTTATATCATTCCATTAGAAACAACACAGATATTAATACCCTTCAAAACGACATCAACCTTATTGAGTCCTGGAGCAGCACATGGTTAATGTCTTTAGATATAAAGAAAACTTCATTAATATATTTCTATTGCAGGCTACATAACCAGTCAGCACAATATGTCATTTCCGATACCGCAATATCGCCCATTGAATCTTATAAATATATTGGCGTAAGATTTTCAAGCAATCTCTCCTGGTCAACCCACGTAGCTAGCATACCTAACTCCGCGAATCACACTTTCGGTTTTCTTCGCAGACACTTAAGACTCGCTCCCCCATCAGTGAAACTAATAGCTTATGTTACATTTGTTCGCCCTAAGTTAGAATGCGCATGCTCTATTTGGGATCCTCATCAATCTAACCTATCTGATATTATCAAATCAGTCCAAAATCATGCAGCTCGTTTTATTTACTCTGTGTATTCTTACCAATCCAGCGTTTCCAAGCTTCAGCCTCGTAGTCACCTTACCAACTTTGAATTGCGACGTCACACCACTAGGCTATGCCTTGACCAGAAATTTTATAATTCGCTCTTCAAAGTTCCAGCTATCTTACCAGTTCATCGTTTGTCTAGCCGCACAAACCATCCCAGAGTGGTTTAACCTCCCAAAGCGCAATCTAACACTCATCCTCACTCAATTTTTGTGAAGGCCGCCTGGGACTGGAACCATCTACCTGCAACTGCCGTGCACTACTCCGATCCACAAGGCAACACTGGAACCACTCTTTCACTGTAATTAAAACCCATCCCTCATGTAATACCGCAACTGGGGCCTTTGAGGTATAATAAATTAAATAAACGAAATTAAACCTTATACACAACGAGTTAACTAAGACTATGAACGGCTCCTTACAAGCACAATTAGTTCTGTTCAAGCAGCCTAGGCACATGTGGGGTATTGGGATGTGTCCTTTCCAATGGTAATCACTGCAGCTGACTCTGCGACGGTGGTCACTCAAAGTACTTGGTGGTTGCGATACCCGGTCGTGTTGGCGCTTACAGCAATGCCGCGCTGTTTGTACGCTCAAGTCTTGCAGGTCGGGCAGCGCACGAACGAGCATAAACAGCCCGCACACCATTAGCAAGAGGAGCAACACCACGACCACGCCCTCAGCAGCCTGGTTGTGCCGAACCCGCTCACCTAGCTCCCCCAGGAGCACCGCATCTCATCCCAGCTGGTCTGGTAACACCAGCCTGGTCCGCTGGCTTGCCTCAGGACCACCGTGTTCTCGTGCGGCTGATCTGGTAGCACCAGCTCGGTCCGTCTAGTTTCGCACGTTCACCACGTATCCGACCTGACTAACCTGGCCGGGCTAGCTCGGGCCATCTTGCGTACCGCAGGTCATGAGCTTCGCGTTCCGCCCGCCACGCTCCAGCCTCCAACGTTCTTCGTCATGCGCACGCACTTCTTTTGTTGGGAACACAATTTCCACCGAATTGAAACGGATATGACGTCCACTCATCAGAGCACCCCAAATCTAAACGCTAGTGCAAGAACTCCAGCGTAACCCTGTTACGAAATGCTACTGCAGTAACATCATTGGTCTATTTCTAGCCTTTATCGCTTTGCTGTAACCCCCTTAGGTTTCGTCCTCGTCTACGCTCAGTGTCTGTGTCCAAATTTTAGCGCTAAGTTTTCCAGTCAATTCTAAACCCTGGCTGTACTCTCCCTTTTCAAGCTACCATGACGTCATCAGCAACATTTACCGAGAAGGCGAAGCCGAGTGGGACTACGACTTTGGGAATGTTCATCTCTCCACTGACCAGGTAGCCCAGCACGACCTTGGCACCTTCTTGCGGGAAATCCATTGCCCTGAAGGAAAAGAAACAATCTGTTTTTACTTGACAATGTATATATAAACTTGATAAGCAGCAATCCACCGTTGTTGTTTCAAGACAGGATACAGAAACCAAGTCATTAATTGCTTACAAAATCAAATAACCTTTTCAACGAGAGCTCACTGGGTGTCGCAACGTGCTTAATTTCCTGTGTTATTGTGAGTCCATGTGAACAGGTGCCAGAAGCACTAGGGACAGCAGTGGCACTTGCGATTTACATCCGCGCGCGAAACTCCGGAGAAGGGACGCGTGTGATTTTCATCCACGGAATTCCGAACGGAGCTTATGCGGGCCCCATACGTACAGCTGTCCTTTGCTCCGTCCTGTTACCATCATGGCGCCGAAATACTCACGCCACAAACTTTCGGGGCTGGTTTCTCCCATAAACGAGCGACTGATTGCCGCTGCGCTAAATTTAGTGAACGAGCCCCGCCGCGCAAAGGACTCACCAATCAGTAAACTACTGAGGGCTGCCGATAAACGCACCGGCGCCCTCACCGAGTCCACGGTCGAGGATACTGGCAGTCATCATGCCGCCCAAACCTTTATATTGTCACAAACTTAAAAATAAATACACAACAGCGTCGGCAGGACAGTGTTGGGCCTGGCGTTCCTTCTGAACAAAAGGTGCTTCACCGACGAAGGTGCAGCTATGGAATGCCATCCTCACTTCGTCATCTTTTCGAACGCCAAAGAGCTGGCGACGAAACCAGCGCCACCTGAAGATAATTCACAGTGACTGGGCGTCGTGTCTTCGTCTGTTCGACGACACAGAGAGGACGAGCGAGACGAGTTCATCGGCCATGTGGGTTAAACGGCGACGTCATTCTTTGTGTGCTTCACGCGAAGCACCAGTGCCCACCGGGACAACTATGGGGCCTGTCGCCGACTATTCATGGGCAGACAAAAAGCCTCACTTCAAGGTGACCACAACCGCCGCATCATCTAGAAATGGTAGCTACAGTCAAAACGAAGATAGCTACAAGTTGATGAATAGTCGGCAAAGAGCCAACGCTGACGACTTCCATTGTAATGGCGTCGACCCCGGTTTCACATATAAATTGTTTCTTCATTGCATCTCGGGTGGATTGATGGATACCGGAGGCGGAGTCCAGCGCAGTCGTGCGAAATCATGGATTGGATTTTGTGGACTGTGCAACAATTCTAATTGGCCGAGAGAAAGACATTGAAGCCCCTAGTTGAGCGAAAGAGGGAAATCAACTGCATAAATAGCGGAGCTTCAGTGTTGTGGAGGGTACTCGGACATGTAAAGGCTGACATGTAATGTGCTCCGAGAATCATGGAGCTGTTATTGTAAGCCATGATCATGTAAATTTGTACATAAAACTTGATTTTATCATCGCTCGGGCGTCTTTCTGGACCTTTCTCCCGGCGACTGGCACGCCACCAGCCATAGAATCGTCGTGGCCGTCCGGACCCCTGACTTCATAACAACAGCTAACCGGACAAGATGGTGCGGATCTTCCCAAAGCACACGTCGTCGTTCTTGTTGCTCCTTTGCACAAATGGCGCACGTCCTCTGTCCCAGCTTCTTCCCTGTGCCAGAATCTTCCAGAACACAACCATAACTTGTTCTCGTTTCTTAGTGAAATGTCGCAACCCACTCTCGGGGATCGGCCATGAATGAGGTGGTGAAAAGATTGTTATTATCATTATTTTGAGGCAGACAAGGTCAAATAAAATAAATATCTTGTCAATGTGAAATACATTGTCTACTGTTGCAGATAGGAATGCTCAAATATCTAAATATTGCGGAAAGAAGTATTCCAACATAAGTAAGAAGAACCACCTTAGCGTGCAGTTCCTTTTGTCTCATGCAGAAAGTTGCAAAGGCTTCACAAATGTTCCTGTGGGCATAACCCAGCACGGTAGCCCCAAACAAAGTCAAATTCAAAACAAAGTTATGGAAGGGTTCTACAAATATTTTTTTATTTGAATATCCCCCCCAGCCCCGCCCCTTTCTTGAAAAGGGAAATAAAAGTTTATTCATTCATTCTATGAATAATGATCCGGTGACATGCTAAAAAGAAATGTTGCAGAGATCCACTCTCATTGCATTAAGGACATAAAGGGGATAAACCAGATCAGACCTGTGAAGGTAAAACTTCAGAGAAGGGAATCGGTACTGCAGTTTCGTAATCGTTACTTCAAGTTTTCTTTTTCTGGTGCAGCGCCATTTGTTGTTCCAAGGAAAATTGAGATGCGGGAAAACAGATGTCGACAACGATGGTTTGGCGAAGTTATTTGTAGTAGCATATATTCTTAATCGCGCCACAGAGATGAACACTGATGTTGGTAAGATGGGAATTACAGGAGCATAGTGGGATGCTACTGCGAGTGTATCTGCATATTCATTTAAGGCTAAACCTTTGTGCCCTGGTCCCCACACTAAATTAACAAGACGTAAACATCTTACAAACGAGAGAATAAGCAACTTCTAAGGAATTTTTATGTGTGCGTGTGCGTGCGTGCGTGCGTGCGTGCGTGCGTGCGTGCGTGCGTGTGCGTGTGCGTGTGTGTGTGCGTGTGCGTGTGTGTGTGTGTGTGTGTGTGTGTGTGTGTGTGTGTGTGTGTGTGTGTGTGTGTGTGTGTGTGTGTGTGTGTGTGTGTGTGTGTGTGTGTGTGTGTGTGTGTGTGTGTGTGGTGTGTGTGTGTGTGTGTGTGTGTGTGTGTGTGTGTGTGTGTGTGTGTGTGTGTGTGTGTGTGTGTGTGTGTGTGTGTGTGTGTGTGTGTGTGTGTGTGTGTGTGTGTGTGTGTGTGTGTGTGTGTGTGTGTGTGTGTGTGTGTGTGTGTGTGTGTGTGTGTGTGTGTGTGTGTGTGTGTGTGTGTGTGTGTGTGTGTGTGTGTGTGTGTGTGTGTGTGTGTGTGTGTGTGTGTGTGTGTGTGTGTGTGTGTGTGTGTGTGTGTGTGTGTGTGTGTGTGTGTGTGTGTGTGTGTGTGTGTGTGTGTGTGTGTGTGTGTGTGTGTGTGTGTGTGTCGATCGACGGGATATACAAGCCAGTTGATCGTTCCGTACTTGTTCGTAATCGAGTTGATCGTAAGCGAACACACTGAAAAGAGTCAGAGTCGGGAGTGTGACGTCTGGTCAACAAAAAAACAGATATTTCACGACTCATCAATATACACAATTCATAAAAAACATAATAAAAAGAAGACACAAGACAGATTAACACACCTGAACTTAATATAACACAATGATGACAGAGAAATGTGATGAGCAATTAACAATACATACACATATGCAACAAGGCGCGGATCAAATATACAATAACACCTAACAGCATTTTATTAAAATAAAGTTCAAAAGAAAAGAAAGTTCAAAACAAAACAACGATGTCACACGCGTGGCCGGGCAGCAGCAGCAAGTCCATAAACCGTGAATTCGGCGCGCAGACCTTTCCCGAAGAATGTTGGCGGGCTGATCTTGTTGAGGTGTATGCGATTGCTGGGCTGGGTTTCCCGGGAGTCTAGATTTGACGTCTTCTCTCAAGCAGGTTGAGCTAACTTGAGGCGAAGTACCGTGAGCTTCGTGCACGCGTTGGTTTGTCGTCTCGTACGTAAACGAGTTACTCGGATTTCCGACGCGGCTGGGCGGCCCAGGCGATACTGGACTCTCCGTTCCCTAGTTCCCTATGTAGGGGAACTACCGGTATGCAGAGTTCACCTAATTATTTCAGGACTCCTCCCGAAAGTCTTGGCCGCGCCCCTTTCACCAGGGACGAAGGAACGGTAGATTCCCTGCTCTCCAAGGTCCAGCCCCCCCCCCCCCCCCCCCCTGCACCACACGGACGCACCACGCACACCTCTGGGTCCGTTAACCGGCGTGTAGCCTTCTCGAGACTAATGTCGCCCCGTGGGGCCACGAAGTTTTTGACGCCAGTTAATCGGTGTGGCGCTCTCCCGAGACCACATGCCGCACCGTGATGACATGACGTTTTTGGCGGCTGTTAACTGGCGTCAAAACCACTAGAAAACTCTCGAAAATATGCCGCTCCGTGACAGTGCGTGTGTGTGTTGCATGATGAAAGCATGATGCAAACAGAAACGAAACTCGATCGATGTGTGCGGACACTCTCTGTAAAAACGCTGGAGTGAGGAAGCGTGATTGCAGCAGCGAACGAATTGACCTGCGTACTACCTCTCGCTTCAACGCGAATTTAGCGGCAAGAACATAGCGCACCCGAAGCTATAAGCGCTATAAGCTCTCGGTACACCTAGATTCTCGACTCTGCATACTCAACGCAGATCGCTTTCAAGATATAGGGCTCGCGCGGCCGTGCTCAGAAGCGTCATACGCACCTGGAAAATACGGGAAGGGAAATATGGTGTCCATTGTGATTACCTCTGACTGTTAGTGCTCATTTGTCTGCGCGTCCTTGCTTGCTGTGCAAGTGAGTGCTTTTCAGTGAAAGGCTTGTTTCTGAGACTATCTGAGGACATGGAGGGAAACCCAGGGCCTCATACTGATGAAATGTTTGAAGATCTTCTACGGTCTCAAAAGGCAGTACTGGCGAAAGTATTGGAAACTAGAGAGAAGCAGGAATCCTCAAAGGCATTCATCTCACAGGTTGACAGTAGGCCTCAGGCTATTGAAAAAAGACTTGAATGTTTGGACGATATTTATAAGCGAGTTTCCGTGCTTGAATGTACTGTGAGCAAATTTAGCGGTGAAATGAGTATTCTAGCTAAACGAATTCATGAGCTGGAAAACCGCTCAAGGCGTAACAAGCTTATAATCAGTGGAGTAGAGGAAGATGATAAAGAAACAGATGAAGCTTTTATGCGTAATATGAATGTTGATATCTTCGATAAAATTTTGAATGTAAAGTTGAATTGGATTCAACGCAGCGACTGGAGTGGTAAGAAGATGGACGCGGAAAACAAGACCATCGTTTTACGCCTTGTTGAAATGAGGGAAAAAAATGAAAGTGATAAATGATTGCTCAACACTCAAAGGAACACATCTAGCCGTCCATGAGAACTTCTGCAGGAAAGTAAATAGTGCACGCAGAAAACCGTGTAATTCCGCAGTTGAAGAAAAAAAAAGAAAGGTACTAAAGTCAAACTCTTCTTTGACAAGAACCAACAGCATCCTCTACGCATGGGATGATGATAACTGTCGGTACGTTTCTCCGCTTTATTCAACGAGAGGTGATGCTCGACATCAGCCATCTGACCATGCGTTTTTCAACATTATCAATCTGGAAGCTCGTAGCCTACTTAGAACATCAGATGTCTCGGAAATCATTCTACTTGAGCACGAACCAGACGTCACTGGAATTACCAAAACGTAGCTCCGTAATGGCATATCTGACGCCGAACTTACTCCTCACTGTTACACTCTTCTAGGGAAAGACGGAAGCAGCAGAGGAGGGGGTGTTGCATTTTTAGTATTGTATTCTATTACTTTCACAGTCCTGCATGGATATTGAAGCTATATGGATGAAAGTAGAGCTTCACCGCTGTTGCGTGTGTATTGGTCTAATGTAGAGACCTCCTAAATCTCCTGGTAGCGTTTTGGAAACCCAGAACTTATATGGAAGCAAATTATTGCCACAATCGTAACATATGCTTACTGGGTGCTTTTAATTTACCTGGAATTAATTGCGTGATGGCTGATCTCGGCGCACCTGACACTGACTCCTGTGAAGAACTGCTTAATTTGGCCTTCTGCTTTAATCTATCACAGATGTTTTGGAATACACCGGGGTATGTGTTTCTAGACATCAATCCTAGATTTTGTATTTATTTATGAACAACTATGTCCTGTCCTTACCAGCTGTATTGTTGAGGATGGTATGTCCGATCATAATTGGCGGTCGCGACTCTGACGTTGGTCTCAAGATTCGTTAGCGACACGGAATCCCGAACTTAGAGGCAGCCGACGAGGTATGCATACTCGACTGCCTAGACTCCTCATTCGAAGACTTCATTAGTCTTTACCGTTCTGGTGAAAGCGTTGACAAACTCAGAAGCACTTTCCGAATATGGTCCATCACTACATAAATCATAGGTTCCGAACCGTCATTAAAGCTTAGAAAAAGGAATTCGTGGATTACCTGAGATGTAATTCGTGTGAAAAAAAGGCCAAAACAAAGGCGTACTGCATTTGCACATTCCGATGATGCTTATAAAGCATTGCAGCTCCCCAAAGAGCTAGATCAACTTCTCAAAGACTCGAAAGACAAGCTTTACAACTGTACCTCTGTTTTGAAAAGTTCTCCCAGTAAATTCCGGAGATATGTAAATTCCTGGCACTCAGCTAGTACGACCGATAGGGTTAATGACACTGCAGAAAGAATTCAGTCCTTTAGCAGATTTTTCTATACCGCTTATACCAAGACGACGTTCCGGAGCAAGTACCAAAGCGATGAACACGGCATATTAAACCTCTTGCTGAACACTGACAACAAAAGGAGCCCTTGGCCCAACAAGACCCCAAACGAGTTTTTGCTGAGGTGCGCGGAGTGGACAACAAAATACCTTACATATATTTTTCAGTCATCTTTCATTTTTCAGTCGCTTTACTCATCAAAAAAATGCCTTTCATATGTATGCCTTCCCGTTGTGACAGACGCCGAGGCCGTTTTCTGCCGGCTTCTTTGTGACGGCACCCCCACATTTATTGGTTGCATTTATGGAAGCCCATCTTCAGGTTACGAGTGCATCACCACAATTCAAGACTTCATGCAACATCACGTACGCAGCCCTCGTGTCCAGCTAATGGGAGACTTTAACATTCCGGACATTGACTGGACTACACTTAACCACACATCGGCTGCCGCGAACGCACTGATAGACCTAATGTTGAACGTTAACCTACATCAAATCGTATCGTCTCCAACGCGCACACAAAACACAACTAAAAAAATGTCACAGTTTCGCCCTAAGGGCGAAGCAATGAATGCGATAGCAACACAGCAATGTCATACGAAGTAAGGTGAGCGGCCTTGGTAGCAATATGAATTGTAGTAAACATGAGCTGATTAAGTAAGCAGGTGTGCTGCGGCGTAAGTAGACCGACATGAAGAGAGACTCGATGACCACGAGAAGGCGCGTGTGAAACGGTGGTGTTGATGAGAAGCGCTTCCCGTGGGCAGCGCGTGCGAAGGGACACACCTGTAGTGCTGCACTGCCGATCTGGGCAGCATTGCATGTGTAGCGTGCGTTGGAAAATGTGGCCCGACTATTACTAACTGAATGAACAAGCGTGGTGTGAGCGCGCACAAACAAACATGAATAGATCACACTGAATGACTGCAGCCAACGACTGTCAAAACGCTGGCAGCGCAACGTACCTTCGCCCGCGCAGCGGGCGAAGGTACGTGCGCTCTATCAACGGAAACTGAGCGGCATAAAGGTCGGAGCCGTGTGGAGATAAGAGACGGTGCGGTCGAACGAAAGACGAGCGCGGTTGTTGGAAGCGTAGAAGTGCGCCCCCCCCCCCCCCCCCCCCATGCTCCCTCCGGCGCTGGCTTCCCGCTTCCTGGCTTGCGCGTGGGAGAGATAAGAGACTGTGCAGAACGACGAGCGCGGTTGTTGGCAGAGAAGTGCCCCCCCCCCCCCCCCCCTGCTCCCTCCGGCGCTGGCTTTCCGCTTCCTTGCTTGCGCGTGGGAGATTGAGTGTGTTCGCTCTCCGTGATAGCGCGCGTCCCCCCACGCTTCCGCTGGGGCATACGGCGCGCGGCGAAGATTTTATCTATACGGAACGTCACGGCGACGGCGACGACGACGACGACGCCGACGGCAGAAATCCGGTTGAAGTGTCCATATAATTGCTATCGCAATAAAATATACTTGACTTGATACTTATTAGCCAACACTTTCCAATAGAGCAGGTTCAAACTGATGTAGTAGAGGACCCGCCGTGGTTGCTCAGTGGCTATGGTGTTGGGCTGCTGAGCACAAGGTCGCGGGATGGAATCCCGGCCACGGCGGCCGCATTTCAATGGGGGTGAAATGCGAAAACACCCGTGTACTTAGATTTATGTGCACGTTAAAGAACCCCAGGTGGTCAAAATTTCCGGAGTCCCCCGCTACGGCGTGCCTCATAATCAGAAAGTGGTTTTGGCACGTAAAACCCTATAATTTTTTTTTCTGGTGTAGTAGATGGCATATCTGACCATAGCATACCTATCTGCTTGCTGCCGCTCGGCTTTGGCTTTGCAGATCAACAGCGTAGATCAACTGTAACCGATTTTAAAAGGGCAGACGATAACAGTGTGCTAACCGATCTCGCAGATGAGTTTGAATTTTATTCACAGCTAGCTTCCGATGCAGCCACTGACACTAATCTACTTTGGCTCAGGTTCAAATCTACTGTTATCCACTGTATTACTAACTTCATACCAATGAAACTAAGGAAACCAAGAGCGAACAATTCTTGGATAACACGTGAAGTAATTCAGGCAAAGCGAAGAATAAAAAGACTGCGCAGGGTGGTGAAAAACACAAACTGCGAGCCGTCCATTCGGCACAAACTACACTGCACGAAAGCAGAGTTCAGACAGAAAGCAAAAAATGCCAAACAATACTACTTCAGCGTCACCCTTCCTAGTTTTATTAAAAGCAATCCTAACAGGTTTTGGAGACACCGTCGCACTAATAATTCCACGGCGTCGCACACGGGTCCCGAGGAAAGAGAGGAAAAAGCTAATGCATACAACAATTTCTTTCGCTCAGTATTCACCACAGATAACGGTATCATTCCTCCCATTTCATCCCTTGGTCCATCAAGCATTGATTGTCTTGAAGTCACAGATGCAGGAATACTCAACCTACTGCTAAACATCGATCCTAAAAAATCCAGTGGCCCAGACGATATTCCAAACGAGTTCCTTAGAAAATATGCGGAATGTTGCAGCAAGTATCTTGGGCTAATTTTCCGTAAATCACTTTGTCTCAGCTACCAGACGACTGGAAAATTGCCAAAATAATACCCATTCACAAATCGGGAGATAAGTCTTCAGTAGCAAATTACCGTCCGATATCTCTTACTAGCACTTCGTGTAAGTTGTTCGAACACATTATCCTAAAACACATAACCGTTTTTCTTGAGAAACTAAACTTCTTGTCCCCTAATCAGCACGGATTTCGTAGCGGTTTGTCCACTATCACCCAGCTAACCGAGGTAGTTCATGACCTCGCACTTAACATCAACAACCGCGGCCAAATGGACATGATTTTACTTGATTGATCAAAGGCCTTTGATTTCGTATGTCATAGTAAACTAATCGCAAAGCTAAAAAGTGTAATCGGAGAGGAATAAATTTTTTCATGGATAAAAGATTTTTTAACAAACTGCTCACAGTTCGTGCGTTTCTAAGGTTAAATCAGAAACTGTCCCTGCAACTTCTGGAGTTCCTTAAGGTTCCGTCCTGGGACCACTATTATTTTTAATCTTTATAAATGATATTACAGAAAACATTGACTGTAGTATCAAGCTCTTCGCAGACGACTGCATTATTTATAAGGAAATTCACAGCATCACAGACCACCTTAAACTCAACGCGTCCCTTTATAAGTTAGTAGACTGGTGCGCTAAATGGCAAATGTCCATTAACGTAAAAAAATCCGTAACCATTGCAGTAACACGTAAACAGAACCCATCCCAATTCACTTACACTATTAATGGTAAACCACTAGCGAATGTTCAACAACATATGTATTTAGGCGTTACGTTGACGTCAGACCTCAGATGGGACACACACGTTGCCAACATCACGGCAGCCGCACTACGCAAGCTATTCTACGCAAAAAGATGTTTAAGAATGGCACCCGCGTCCTCAAAGCTTCTAGCATACACTACATTCATAAGTACCAGTGTTAGAATATGCTAACACAGTTTGGTTCCCTCATTCCCTAGCTAGTATAACAAAATTGGAGTCAGCACAGCGCAAAGCCATAAGATTTGTGTATAGCAAGTATAAACGCACGGACTCTCCCACTAACCTTCTGACTTCTTCTGGCATTAGGACTCTATCCACAAGAGCAAAGCAGGAACGTCTCAAGTTTCTGTACCAACTGCTGCATCACAGCTATAAGATAGATGTGTTTAAGTACGTCGCATTTTCACAGTCGCGCCCGACTCGTCATAAGCATAAATACACATTAATTGAATATTCTTTCAACAACGACTCGTTTGGGCAATCGTTTTTCCCACTTACGATACGTGAATGGAATCGGTTACATCCAGATATCACGGACGCCGAAACGCTGTCCGCTTTCAGTGCAAAGTTAGAACATACATCTAACCTCTAGTACCACCCCCATTGTCACGCACACTCTCTCATTTGAACGCTAGTTCCGTCTTCTTAGATTCCTGCACTTATACAATGTATTTCCTTTCCTAATATTTGCTGGTGATGGCCTATGAAATGTGTACCGGTTTTCTTAGTGAAAGGGATTGCTTATGCTGTTGCACATAACTTCGTTCTTATACTATCACTTGCTTGCTTCTTCATTTCATTCCCTTTTTTTAACAGATTGCAATCATGTGCCTGGTTGTGCTTCGCGTTTTTTTTTTTTTCAGTATTAGTTCATGTTTGCACATTGTGCATGATCGACAAGGCGTTGATTCTCTTTGCTTGGCAAACTGGTTGTAATCGTTCCTCGTGGTTGTACTTCATTTCGTGTGCGCCGCATGCATGTTTTTGAAATGTTAATTTGAATTTGTGCGTGATTTTTGCTTTAAATGCCCTGTATAAGAGCGCATGTTTAGAGAATGTCGATTTTTTTAACATTATTGTCTCTTTGCAATGCCCACCTGCTATGCTCTCAACTGAGAGTGGCAGTATTGAAAATAAATAAAATAAATGTATTTTTCAGTCATCAATTTCCACAGGTCGTCTCCCATCCGCTTGGAAGTATGCAAAAATTGTCGCTATTCACAAAAGTGGCACTAAGTCCGACGTTGGTAACTTTAGACCAATCTCACTCATGAGCACTAGTGCCAAAACTGTAGAGCACATTATTTCAAAACATTTATTCGTCTACCTTAATGATTAAAAAGTTCTAGATGCGCATAATTTTCAGCATGTTGGCAAGGTTCCCGTTAGCGGCGATCAACAGTAACTCAGCTAACTGAACTATCCCATGACGAAGTGTGTACCAGGTGTTTCAAGTGCTATAAATAATTGAAGTTAGGCAGACATAATTTCGCAAAAGCGTTCGATAAGTTTTCCCGCCCTAAACTACACCAATAACTTAATAACATATTCAAAAATCAATTATACACACAGCGTTTCTTATCCTACTTGCTAATTGGAGAACAATATGTTGTGACGGAAAGCAGTCTAAGCGCTCAATTATACTCTCTGGTGTGCCCAAAGGCAGAGAGTATTTGGTCTGTTCATTATCCTGGTTGTATTAATGATATGCCTAATGATATTGCAGTACCATTCGGCTACTTGAAGATGACTGCGTCTTGTATAACAAAGTAGAAAATCCGAATGATCAGGCTCTTCTACACTTGAAAGACATTGCAAAACTTGCATAAAAAATGCGCCATCGTATGATAAATGGCAAATGGTTTTAAACAAAGAAAAAATGTTTATCATGTCGGTGAAGAGAAAAGCGGAAGTTCTTTTTCATACATATTACATCAGTGGCACCTCACTGAGCAGCGTTTCTGTTCATAAGTATTTAAGCATAACAATTATATCGGATTCGCGTTGGAATGCTCACATTGACGAAGTGTGTACCAGGTCTTGCAAAGCATTATTGCCACTTAGAAGGCACCTCAATCATGCAAAAACCAGAAGTAAAATTCTTGCCTATAAAACTAAGCCCCACCAATGAGTACACCGAAATATTATGGGATCCTTACAAAATATCGAATTGCTCTAAACTCGGCAGTATCCGACCCCTTGCAGTGAGGTTTATATTTAACAAATATCGATGCTCCGACTCGCCTTCTATATTAACAAAACGTGCTAAAGTATCTCCATTAGAGGGACTAAAGTTTATTTTTTCAAATATTCATGATCAAGTTAGCATCCATAAGAATGATTATTTCAGCATTCAACCAAACTGCTATTTCAGACACAGGTATAATATGTACGTTCTTCCTCCTTCGTTTTTTACTGGCTGCTTTAAATTTAGTTTCTTCCCTAAGGCTATCAATGATTGGATCGGGCTGCGGGGTAGTATTGCGTGATTAACATCTACTGCACGAAAAGATTAGGAGCATGCATTTTGTTTACATAGGAAGCGTCGTCATGTCTCATATGTGAGTATGTTTGCAGTGCGAACACAAGCCAGTGTTCGTTCACGAAAAAGTTTATGTGCAACTAAGAACATTTCTTAACAACATGTATCAGTTCTTCTATGCTGCTTATAGTGTTCCGATATTTTCTCATTTTCCTCATTCTCACAAGAAATTGTAAAGGTCTTCCTTTATTACTTTTCTGTATTCAACTCCTGTAAAGACCATCTGCTGAATCGAGAGTATCAGTATCACTAAATAATGACACGTGCACTTACTTATCCTTTTTCCTGGGACTGTATTTCACCTGCAAACTTAGTTATCTCTGAGAGAAAGACGGGCCTGCATGACTTGGAACTTACTCGAATGTTATCGTCGATTCTACATGTTGTATATGTTCTCGCCGAACTTCGTGTAATCAGATTATATGCGCGGCACGCACGGTGTAGTACTTTCTGGAAGGCATGCGGGCGCCAGTGATTACGCTGGGACATTCTACAAGTTCCAGCGTAATCACTGGCGCCCGTGTTAGACGATAGCGAACGTTCGCTTTACCCGCACATCAGATTGCCGACTGTGCTCGCCGCTACCGTTGTGCTTTGAGTGTAGCCTGTTTTTCTGTGCCCTGGTTCGCCCAATAATGACTTACCCCCGTATTCAGAAATGCAACTTCGCTTCAAGTCCGTGCTTGACTTGAATTAACTGACGCCTATTGTGAACATGCCCGGGACGTTCATTGCGTTTGCTTCAGCGTGTTCACAATAGGCGTCACTTAACTCAAGTCAAGCACGGACTTGAAGCGAAGTTGCATTTCTGAATACGGGGGTTAGTTTCGCAATCCACAGTTTTTTCTACTGTGTTCTTCACAGTCACTACAACGTTACAATAAATTGTATGTATGTATGTATGTATGTATGTATGTATGTATGTATGTATGTATGTATGTATGTATGTATGTATGTATGTATGTATGTATGTATGTATGTATGTATGTATGTATGTATGTATGTAGCCACAACCATATGAAACCAAGAGATAATGAAGCCAAGGAAATTATTATTTAGTTCAACTATAGAAATGAAAAGTTATAAGAAAGTGAACGAAAAAAGTTGTCGCAGTTTCACCTAAAGGGCGAAGCATCAATTGCGATAGCAAATTTGTAGAGAGCTATACAGAGTAATGATATTAGCTTTATCAGCTTTATAAACTTGGACATGCAGCAGCACCGGCAACACGCAGAACTGTTGTCGACGCCGTCGGCGTTTTGCCCGCGTTCGCTCAAAATGCGTGCGGTGTTGGTGACTGTTGCCGGAGGCTCTGATATAAATAGGCACTTGGTGCCGCAGCTAAACGTCGCCTCTCTTCCCTCCCCCTCCCCTCCTCCCCCACGGCTTCTCGCGCATCGGAAGAAGGCACGTTTGCTCTACATATATGGTGATTGTAAAGGAGGAAAGAGACGCCTACTTCTGCAGCCCTTAAGGGAGCACCGCGCAGAACGCGCGTTTGTTCTCCGCCGTGATGATGATAAGTGGTTCTTGAGGGAAAGGGAAAGGTTGACGCTATCTTCTGCAGCCCTTGAGGGAGCACGGCTCAGCGCCGTGCGTTCACTCCCCGTGAACGCGCGTCCCTCGCGCCCTTTCACTCGCACATACAGCGTTCGGCGCGCGGCGACGATTTCATCTCCATTGACGTCATACGGAACCTCACGGCGACGGCGACGCCGACGGCAGAAATCTGCTTTTGAGTGTCCATATAATTGCTATCGCAATAAAAACATTGGTCCGCTGTTGAGAGCCGTACCCATAACATCCGCATTACGCGTGCATTGCACTACCAGTTATGCTACCGCGGCTGTTCTGATGTCCACATCCTTGCCTGCATGAGTGCGGTCCATGGTACACCATTTCGCGTTCATAGACATAATATACTGACTTTATTTACAGTTCTGGGTATTTTATGGAGCGGGTGAACTTCAACGGGCCTGTGGAATGGATTTTAATTTGACAGGGTGGTAAAGCGGAGTTTGATATGACAGGCCTATGATGTGGCTGACAACCGTAGCGCGGATCAAGATGTCTGGCTCGACATTAGTGTATAGATGTCACGTTTAAGAGTAGTAACAGGTCTCTGTGTGCTATGTATCGGAGAACACACTACCAGTGATGCCTACGAGATTATACGAGAGCGACTCTAGCGCTTCGAACATTTCCCAGTCACGGTAAGTGTTCCTCCAAAGACATGGTGTAAAGGGCGTGCCTGGCGAACAGCTGGACGAGGCAGGCCAGCACTCCGCAGCCGGCGTCCAGACGAATCAGGACGAGCGCCAACAGGTGCAGTACCAGCAGCGCGGCCAGAACAGTGCGCCAGTCGATGCGGGTCGGGTGGCGCGAGAATGCACAGCAGGCGGCCACCAGTGTCAGCTGCCCGGCGATGCACGCGGGGCCCTCCAGGGAGGCGCTGCTGTTCACCGCCGCCAGCGCCGCCAGCGAGCTGAAGGAGGCTGTCCAGAAGAGCCTGGTCAGAGGGTGTCGAGAGCTACGTTTGGCCATGAATATCACGCGCACCGTAACATCACCACTTAGACAGATTGTATTATGTAAATTGTAATATTTACTGAACTCTTGCTTTCTGGCAATTCTTATACGTTATAGGAGCCGCGTGTTTGGTTTTCCCTGTCTCCTCTCAAGAACTATGCAAGCCACGTTGTTTCTATTTTGCTGAAGAAGAAAGCGTGTTTTCAGTGACGAACGATAAATGTTAACGGATGCAGGCTTATTACAGCTTTTGTTGGACATTGTTCAAGCATTCCAGAGTGTCGTATATAGTGCGCCTATCCAGAATGTTTCCCAGAGTCCTAAAACAACTATGCAAGACACCAATTTCAAATTCGGTGAGAAAGGAGGGAATGCTAAGTTTAATATGGGGCTGAACTATCACCTTCATGGTTTAATTAAAAGCGTTGCGAGTAATTACTCAGCCCTCGTTTGGTTTTCTGTTTTCAAGCGTTATACGAGGTTCGTAGTTCGTTTTCCCGGTGTCTTGGTGAACTAAACTGGGCCCCTTGTTTATATTTGGCGAAAATAAGAAGAACGTTAACGTGCTGAAAAAGTTCAAAGTAAATGGTTTAATGCCAGTTTTTGCCAAAAATTGCCTATGACAGTTCTCGAGAGCGTTGTGTACTTCACGAGTGGCGCTAAATTTAGCCCATTGCCCGGACAGATCACATGTGCCACCGAGATCAAATTTAGCGAACAAGGGGAGAACGCAATGACAAATGTATCTGAGAAGTTAATGCGTATGGTTCAAGTACAGTCTTTGCAAAAAAGAAAAAGAAAAAAGTTTCGCAAGTGCTTGAATGTGCCACACAGCCCTTATCAGCAATTCTTCCCTATGTCCAGAGACAACTTTGTTACTCTTTATTTATATTCGGTGGCAATGGGGGTCATGTTATGTACAAGGTGTTGCGGTGCTTTAAGCTTGCTGGCCTAATTAGATGCGTTGTAAATAATAACTGAACCCCCTTTTTTTCTTTTCACGTTATACGCATCTCGTAGGAGGTTTTCTCGGTGCGCACGATGAACTAGACAAGGCATCTAGTTTATATTTGTTTAAAATTAGGGGCAGGGTATGTGTTACCTGCCAACCTGTGAACTTCAAAATTTGTAAAAGAAATGACGTACCTGACGGTGGAGGGGAAGAACAGTACGCAGTTTTTTCTTAGCACAGTTTTCGTGGTATACATACGTGTTGTATATAAGATGATCTAGTTTTAGACGCGCAACACAAGCAGCAGTAATCTGTAGACAGCATAGGCTGAAAAGCCAGACATTGTTTTCAGGTCACAGTTACTTATTCAGTGACTCCGTTGTTGTCGACTTTGCCGGCTTCAGGGAGCCACCTGAATAAGCTTGATCAAAGAAGCTGCCCATCAGATATATGTCATATTGCGCTACCGTCGACATGGCTGACAGGTGCAATCACAATTTCCATCTTATATGCATATTTTGCTATCTTATCGTCTTATCTTTTGGCATATTTAGAACTTCTTCGTGAACGGAACCTATCTTTCGTAATACTGGCAGCAACATTCGTGAAACCGTAGAACGAGACCAAATTCGTAAAGGATACAAATATTGGGGAGAGTTGGCAGCTATGTGTGGGTAATATGTAGGTGCACTACAAAGTGATCACGCCTTAGCGGTAAAAAAACGTTGAACTTATTCCGTGGCCCTTGGAGAACTATCAACGCAACTGCGATTGACTTTCGCAAAGAAATGATGGAGGTGGCAGGGGCGTAGACATTCTAAATATCGTCCTGGTGAAGTAAAATGTGTCTGGATTAATTACTTTACGAGTGCTCAAAAGCAATACATGCGGGCAAGGATTGAAACGAAAGAGTCATATACGAGCACCATTTTAAAGTATGTAACTTCAATAGAGGTGACTCAGATTCTTTTTGCAACAGCTCAATAAAAACAGCTACGCTGGAAATAGGCTTGTAATTCTGCAAGGTCGCGCAAGTCTGCTGTATTTCTCTTTTTTGACAATTTTTTGGCATTTGTTGTCAGGTCCTATTTAGGATTCCGAGTTCGACGGCGGTGAAAGCCATCGCGTGTTCTGCAATGTTCAACTGCCTTCTCGGCTGTGAACTTATGCTGCACTGTTGGGCCAGTATGAGATGGCTTCGAGATTGCTGGCAACAGTTTGTTAGATCGCTTGCGTCCGGACGCCTCGCTCAACTTCAGCAATGCAGTATCACTTTATTTATTTAGGTATCCCTTACCAAGAAGGCATTGATTGGACAAGGGCGTTACTACGGTTAAAACACCGTAAGCCAAGCATAATAGAAAAAACACTAATTATAACTCGAGCAACATTTCCACGATGCTATAGCACGATACTTAAAAACAATTAGTATAAAATGCATAATAAAAGATGGAAACTGGAAACAGAAACACACGAAGCTTTCTTTGTGCTGCAATAAATGATGATTCACAGCTTTATGAGCCTTTAGAATGCTCGTCTATATACACCGAAGGTAAAAGCATGGGGCGCGACATTGTTGCGTGCTGCTCACGGCTTGAGGAAGGAGACCGCGTGCAGTCCCGTTGAGGCCATGTGCGAGACTGCCTCAAGGGCGTCCTCGGCGGCGAGCCAAGCCTTCGTGCCGCGTAGCACTGTGGCGCCGGCCCCAACGTTGACGGCGGCCAGTACGGCGGCCACGAGGAAGACGTCTCCGCAGCTACCGCCGGCCAGCGCGGATGTCGGCTGATGCTGCGCCCAGATGCGCCACGCCAGCCAGCCAGCGTACACGTGCAGCAGCAGCCACAGGAGCCAGCCGACCGTTGTGTACAGCCGCTGTCGCACACCATCCAACATGTCCGCAGACGGCGGCCCTGCGTCATCGAGCCGATCGTGGAGGGCTCGTCACGCGTCCCAAATGTAACGAGCGGTCGTGACCTCCGTCAAAGCTTGTGCCAATTATTTTGTTCTCCCAGAAGTGCTCACCATGTTTCTCTTCTTCACAACCACTAAAAGTTCGGCCTGCAATTTTTTAATTTGTTATTTTTCTTCATTGTACCCTCAAGGCTTTTATAGCATTGAACTAGAGGGGAGGGGAAAAAAAGAACACTTTTATATATTATGAAGTGCACTTTAGAGAGGAAATATTAAAGAAAGTAACTTGTCACAAGGTACATGGAATGGCGAAGGCATGACTGCAAGTCATTTCACTGCGCACGCATTATACACACAAAAGAAAAAAATGTATTATAGAAGGCCAAGGAAACAAATATTTCTGCGGGTGTAAGTATGGACGTTGCATTTCACAATTTTTCAGTTTCTACCACGAATTAGGATAAACAGGAGCGCCGATTCCGTCGCCATGCAACGCATTCGCTCGGGACAAACCGTGTAACGCTAAATTATACATCGCGTAGCGCCATCTGTCGAGGCGCGTGGAAAACACTCAACAGGTTGCTTCCATGTGGCAGGCACTGAGTGGCGGCGACGGCGGCGCAGAACCGGCAGCGCGGCACCCGTAGAGCGTGTCGTCTGCTACAAACATGAACCCTCGGCCGTCTCAATTTGACAGCAATCAAACACAAAAAATATATGCGCACAAATAATAAACGCGCAAATAAACACGCGGTAGCGCTTTTATGCACGCGTACGAAACATTTTTAGATGTCTTTAGAGGAAACAGACGATAAATGATGCTGTACAAAAAGACACAACACAAGTACTTGTTTTTCACTCCTCTACGTCTGCGCGGAAACGAAGGTGCGAAATTCTCGTCTTCCTCGCTTTGTTTACCTTGTCTGCAGTATGTTTATTTATGCCTGACGGAAGATATCTTGATACTTGTGAAGAGACTGAGCAACAAAATAGTGTTTTGTTCCCGGCTGTAAATCTGGTTATGGCAAAAGACGCGAAAAGTTCTCGCTCTTCGCCATCTGATTTTCAACTACTGCACCAGTGGCGTCAAAAAATTCCTGAGATAAGCGAGTGCTTAAAGCAATGGACAAAATATGTGCGCCACACTTGGAGAAGCAGCTTATTTTTGATAGTTACTTCAGCAAAGACAAAGGCGACGTCCTACTAGAAGTAAAGAAAGTGCCTCGACTTCGAAGCGGAGCCGTTCTTTGAAATTGCTTACGGAAGCCTGGCGTAGCTCAATGATGCTGAATGCCAGGAGGAACCGGAAGACGCCAATGCGGAAGGACGAGAGGAGCTCAATTTAAATTTGTCTACAACTACACACAGTGCAGGTGCCTTTGCTTGTCCAGAGAAACGCCGTAATGTAGAGAGACAGAAAAAAAGGGAAAGAAAGACAAAGAGGTTAGCCAGTGTGAATACCGGCTGGCTACCCTGCAACTTATCAGCCTTGCCTTCAAGATGATTCCCCCAGTTATGCAGACACATAATCAGAGCTTCTGATGTGAAATAATGAGCAGGAAACACTGGCAGGAATTCCCAATTATTATGTTTAATGGGAATGTGGCGATTCTGCTCGCAAGAGAACCGGGCGACACGAAAAGCACCGCGAGAAACAAAGAAGCAAGCGAAGCATCTTAGCACTTGATGCGTGCTCTGATAAAAAGAGTGATAAACGTCAGCTTTTGCATAAAAACTTCTTTTAGCTGTCGTCTGTCATTGCTTGAGACCACCCGAACTGCCGTTATATCGCCTTACCATTTGCTATAGTTTTTCTTTCCGTCTTAGTTTCCGTAATTTGTTTATTTTCTGTTCATGTGCCTTGTAAAGTTCCATGTAGGCCACCTGACAAATGCCCTGCATTTGGCCTGTATAAAATAAATTAAATAAAATGATACATGACTTGTTTCTCCTGCTAACGTCACTCCGTGAACCGCAAGAGCTATGTGCGCTACAGGCGTAAGGGTGTGCGCGGAGCAGGCGACAAAACCGATAGGCAAGCAGGCGCCGCGAGAGAGTCCCCGCGCCTTAGCTCCTTCGGCCCGCCTCTCCGCTGCAGAGTTTTTCTTCATTCGTAGCGCCATCTGGAGAACACGCTGTGAAGCAGGAACCGGCGTTTCAAAATGTGTCCCTTCCAGGAGAGCGGAGTCGGCGCTCCTGTCTTATCTTACTCCGTGATTTCTACTAAGGCTTCGAGCAGAATATGCATGTACAACAGAGCTGCTTATGATGTAATGAGCATTGATGTGGACATTTCAAACAAAATTTCTTTCCACTTCGTCTAGTTTACGTTCCCTTTAGAATTTTATTAGCAAAGCGCAGTAGAGATGGAGATATGCCATTGTTCAACAGCAAGCTACATCATTTGGTTCGTCGAATTTCGCGAGCTTATCAGAAGTACGAACGTCAGAGATCAGCTCAAACATTGGTTCATTTATGAACGCTTCGAAATACGTTCAAAGTTCTCGTCAGTTAGCAAAAATATCCTATTCTTTTGATCTCGGCATGAAATTGGTCGAACATTCGAAAGAATTCTGAATATACGTTTGGCGCAAGGGCAACGATGACACTTTAGTATACCTTCACTAAAGGATGGTGTAAGGTCTATCTGCGACGACCAAAGCAAAGCCGAATTGCTCTGTCAATATTTATCATTAGTTTTTAATTAGTATTGTTCTATCTCTCCAGTTTCTCCCGTGATTCCTTCATTACCGGAGTTAGATGATATGCCAGAAAACCCGCCGTAGTGACTTAGCGGCTATGTCGTTGCGCTGCAATGCAAGAGCTCGCGATATCAAAATCCCGGCCGCGGCGGTCGCATTTCGATGGGGGCGAAATGCAAGAACGCCTGTGTACCGTGCACTGCGTGCACGTGAAAGAAACCGAGGTGGTCAAAATTAACCCGGAGTTCACTACGACGTGCCTCATAATAAGATCGTGGTTTGGCGCGTAAAACCACTAAATTTAATTTTAACTTTTTTATGCCAGAAATTGTGTTTAGCGTACATGTTAAAAAAATAATTGAAAAGTAAAAGCTCAATAAGGCACCTGGTCCCGATGATGTTCCGGCTGCCATGATTCAAAGCTGTTGCGAAGCATTATGCGTTTATTCTGCACGTTTACTTCAAAAGAGCCTATTTGAGGGCGCCTTTCCACATCATGTATCTTAGTGTGGCCACAGAGCAGCCGAAGCCACTGCGCCACAGCGACGGTTCAATACGACACAACCTGGCGACTCACCGGTCCGCTTGATGACGCCCTGTCCCGCCGGACCGTAGATGTCGCTAAGGTATTCCGGCGGCTGTTCAGTGTCATAACCGAGGTCGGTACCTAGGGGTCCCGAGCCGTCTGCTGCCAGCCTGCAGTACGCCTTGGCGTGGCTGGCCATGCCGGGACTAGCTGCCGGTCGCGGCGGCCAGCCAGCGTCGCGAGCGGGCCCGGCAGCCGACCGCGGCGGCTGCAACACTGGAGTTTGCTGCGACGTCCTCGGGGGCCAAGCGATGGCAGGCTCGCTGGGACCTTGCGGCGGGGGCGCCATTGCAGGAGGGCAGGAGGCGGCCGGTGCCGGATGCTCGGAGGACTTTGTGCCGCCACTCGCCGACCGGCTGATGAGGGTAACAGTGCCGGAAGGCGGGCGTTCCTTCTTCCCAGGCTTGACAGGGACCTGCGGTTGTGGCACCTAACGAGTCCGCAGCATTAACGGTTGGTCGCCTGCGGTCGTGCACGTCCACACGAACTACGGAGCACAACTGTGCACGGAAAAAAAAGTTAACACGTGCAAGCGCCAATGAATGCCACGCTGCGGTCCGGCGTCACTTCATCTCCAACCCGGAAGTTTGTTTCGTTACAGCGAAGCTAAGAGGATTTCCGCTATGATTTTTGTGGGTTGAAGGCCGGCGCACGACAGCGTGATCAATGTAAAATGTAAATGCAACGCAACGTTTATCGGAGCCCCGAATTTCCTAGGTAGCACAAAAGGGATGCATAACGTTTTATTTTCGTTTTTTTTTTTTGACCGTGTATCCTAGACAATGACAACGGCCAAAAGAAGACGCGGAATAGAAGCTACTACTCTAGAAAACGTCGTATATCTAGTCTAATGTCCAGCTGGAATCCATTTTATGGATGATCTAAATCTGGATTTCAAAACGTCAGCAGAAAGCTCGTCTAGAGAAGAGATTTCCAAATACCGGAAGAACCTCCGCAGAACCTTTGTCAAAATTCGTTATAGGATAGTTTTGAAACGTCGTGAATAATTCTTTTGAGCGTATTGCTCTTTATTTTGCAGCTTAGCCTTTTTTTATTTATTGTTCTTTTTTTTACAGTGGCAACGGAACAATATCAGCTCTAGTAATCGCGATTAGAGCTGCGCTGGAGCTAGCGAGCAGGCACACTCGAGGGTAGTTCGATGTACCAGCTGTGGTTTGACGGCTGGTCAACGTAGGCACCAGAGCTAAACAGATCGTGATAATTACCCATGATCGCGCGGCCGCCGTTGCAGATAAATGCTGACTTCGTCACGTAACAAACATGAGAAAGAGCCGAGCACTCTCGCTATCGGCATATGCCTGCACAAAAGCGTCACGTATCGCAATTTCGCCGCCACGGTCGATATTTACTTCCCTAATCTTTGAAACAGAAAGTGCGAAAGTATGTCTCTGTAGCATAATAAGTAGATGCCCAAACATATTTTGATGATTTATGATTTTATTTTGAAATTCCTAACACTTACGGTACACCAGTATAATGAATCATCAGTATAATGAATCACCAGTATAATGAATCATACCACCGGCAATGTAAAAATGAACACAGCCGTTCACGAACCCAAGAAAATGGAAATGTAAAACTAAAATGCCTACAATGTTACCATAACAGCAGAAACGTATTGTAATACGATGTGGTAAACTACAACCAAGTTAAAAAAAGATCCCTCCGAGCTTTTCACACACCCCCCTGAAGGGTTTATCAATAACAAAAAACCTTTGATAGCTTTCCCATAAAATTTATCAGTGTTAGTACATGACAGGTCATCAGTGGCAATAACACAGGTTATCGCAAAATATACTTTTTTTACAAAATGAAAAAAAAAATCTCAATACATGAAGAAAGACATTTGGAAGAATCCATTTTTAGACGACAGCAATATTGCAGGCTACAAAAATAGACTTCCCAATTGCAATAAAAATTCTTTGCGCCTGCAAAGAACACTGCCGACACATTTTCTGTAAAGCATTCTTTAAAGTGACTGCAACCTGTTCCAAATTTTTTTAATCGGGAAAATTTAAGAGAAATAGAAACGTGGTCCAGGTGCCGTTCCTTTACGGTGTAATTGTAAAAAGAAAATATTGATTGTTTGTTATCACACAAGTCAATTTCTAACCATATGAAACCAACGAAAGCCGAGCAAGGCATAGCGGAATTTATTTCAAGATATTAATTTGGGACGAATAAATTTGGTAGTGAATCAGTTGGTGTCTGCGTCTTTCTTCTTCCGGTCTCTCGTCATTTTGCTTCGCTTGAAAGTCCCCCAAAAATGGTTACATAAATGTGTCCGCCTAAACAACCTCACGCTGGTGGAATCGGAACCCACAGCCTCAGCATTGTGCGTGCGTTTTGTTACCAATTTTACTACGGTGGCGGCTGTTCCCATTTTCGCATTCCTCATTCATTTTCGTTCATTGCATAGCGAGGGCCCCGACTTCAGCATGTTTGATGCTTTCAGGTAGCACACGAGGGTTTGTTGGTCAGTTGCCTGCGCAAAAGAGTTCGCATCCTACGTAACGTCGTCGCTGAAAAAGGATGTTCCACATCCGCCACCATGGCCTTCAGTGGCGCTGCCTAATGCTACTCCCTGGGCGAAATTGTTACACGCACAAAAATAACCAAGAATGTGGACGTGGGCACAGCCGCTGCCATAAACTACCACTGGTAGTAGTACGCACGGCTAAGGCGGAGGTTGTAGGTTCGGACTACAACGTCGGCAAATTGTTCATTTCATCCACTTTCACTTCCTTTCTAGCTGGCACCGCCAGTACAAAACGCAACGTGAAATGCGGACAGTCGTATCGTGAAATATTACCATATATATTCAAGTCGAGATATTTTTTAAGCCAACCAGGAATTTCCGAGCTGCTAATTTTTGGGATTAACTGGCACAGAAGGTTGGCATCATTACCGTAGTGTTGCCACGCCGCTTGCGTTGGGGATGCAAGCAGCCACTGCTCCTAGCAGCATTTGAGCGAGGCCGTGGGTCAGCAAAGAGAACCCTACTAATACGTAATTCCGAAGGGTTTGCGAACGAAGGGTTTATACAGCTTCACGGTCTGTGTTACAGCCGTCGTCATATTTGAATATGGTGACGCCCAATGGGACGAAGAAAGACGAGACAGATGGGACAGACCTTGGTGCTAGTCTTTCTTTTTTTTTTGTCCCGTGTATTGTGCTTCAACGTGCTCACGTATGCTTCACAAACTGAGTGGAAATCTTACTCTTCTAAAACATCAGTACTCAGATTGGCATATATCTGTGAATAGTTTCTCCCCCTTTTCTCAGGCAATAACAATAATCCAATTCTCGGAATTACTCAGCGGCACACTGGCTATGAGAAACGCCCTAGTCTTCATCACATCAATGTGCACCTCCATCTAAGCGCAGGATCGTTATTGTATTCCACCAAGATTTAACCGCGGCCACCATGATCGGGAATCGAACGGCAGCTGAAGCTCTGACTCGCATTTTGAGGCAATTAATTGCTACGCCAGGGAGCCTAGTTACGGGAGGCGTTCCTCGTAGAAATTCGCTGTGCGTTTCTCACCGCACTGCGGTGCTGGATAATGCCACAGTACTACTAGCGAATAATAAGAAAGATTTACAGATACTTGCGAATATCTGTGGAAACGCAGCGACTAATCTAGGCCTTAAGTTGAGCACAGAGAAATCAGGACTTATGGTCTTTAATGAAGAGACGAGTAACTACGTGACGTCAATTCAACAGCAAATAATACCCTTAGTCAAGCAATATAACTACCTCGGCGTAAGCATAAACGAAGGAAAGAATTACTCAAGCAACCACCAAGACAATCTGAAAATAAAGTGCAAAAGTGCTAAAGTCTAAAAGTTCTGTACATGAAAAGCGTGGACACAGAATGGAGGAAGAGGTCAAGAAAGTTGACAACCAAGTACAGGATAATCGAAACTGGAAATAGACAACCAGGAGTCATCAGAAAGAAAGTGAGAGAAATAGAGACCGTGAATTGGATGGAAAGAATGGAAACAAAAAATGACAATGAAGATTTACAAGAATGAGAAGAAAGAAATTAGAAGGGACAATCTGTACGATAACACAAAGGGCAGTGCCTTGCTATTTGAGGCTCGAGTCGGTTGCCTAAGGACCAAAACATACCGGAGCAAATATTCGGAACTAGATGAGGCTTGTGTATGCTGCAGTAAAGATCCAGAGACCACTCAGCACATCCTAATGGAATGCGACGGGATCCACCCAGCGAGAACCGTAGGTAACGTGCAACTCCCGGAAGCGCTTGGGTTGAAAGTGGAAGGAAACATAAACAGATCAGCTGTAGAAATAAGCAAGAGACGATTCGAGTACTGGTGGGAAAAAAGCAGGGAAGAGGTTGATACGACCTGATCTCTTAAAATCATAGGTAGTGGTACAAGGTAAATTTTTTGGGAAAAAAAGGAAAAGATTATAAAGAGGTATACAAAAATGCTAGATAAAGACCACGTGTAGTATACCCGATTAAACAAAGAGGCTAGGTGACTATTTGTCACTCCCCATTTCAAAGGGATGCCATTAAATCATCATCATCATCGTACTGTAATCTGTCAATAAAGCAACCTGCACATTGTCCACGCCATATTAATGCATAAGCATTCTTTGGTGAGTACCCTAGCAAAATCTGTCTGTCACGCGAAAAGTGTAATGCCTTGTATCAGCGTAAAAATACGTAATTCGCGAAGTTAGGTCATTTAGTAACTAATAGTGTAAATGTAGATTATTTATAGCTTTATAAGCGATAAGCAACAACTTAAACAAAAAATAATAATGATCAGATAGAATACACATATGATCAGATTGATGCATACCTAAGGGATACATAGGTCTCCATATAAAATGCATGCGAAACCCTATGTTAGGGGTGGGCCAGTTTAAAATTTGGAGGTGGGTCAACTTGAAATTTGGGGGTGGCTTAACTTAGATTTGGGAGTATGCTTACGCATGCTTTGACAACTCCAGTGGAGTTCCTGCATGTTTTGTTGCATCTCACTGCACCATTCTCGAAAATCAGAAAGCTTCGCTTGCGTGGACAAACATCAGAGATGTGTTCCGCGTAATTTTGGACAACAAATGGGCTGTTGCCCCAGGCAGGCAATCAGTTCGGTGAGCCATCGAATTATCTCCTAAGCTACGACAGCTCATCAGAACCAAAGCATCCGCTGCATTATCTCCGTCGGAAAATACTGCACGTGGTCGCAGCGCTCTGCCGCGGTGCTCACCAGTGCACTCGGGGGCCGAGCTTCGTCGGAATTGGTGGCGACGTCCTCGGCGGTGACGGCGGCGGCCAACACGGCTCCGCGTAGCGGCGAGTCTGCACGGGCTGGCGACTCGTCCACGCCGGAGGGCACACTGGGCGTGTTGTCATCGCGCCGCTTCCGCAAGCTCTTCTTCCTTCGACCCATCTTCGAGGGCAGTGCTCGAATCTTCACTGCCGACTGTGGCTCCTCCTCGTTCTTAAACACGGGGATGACTTGGCGAAGAAGCAGGTCGCACAGATGATGATGTTGTTAGCGGTGCATGCCCACTGCGAGAGACTGGCTAAAAATCGGGCAGCGCAGGCGGAATGCATTACTCGAATAATAATAATAATAATAATAATAATAATAATAATAATAATAATAATAATAATAATAATAATAATAATAATAATAATAATAATCAATTATTTAAGCAATCAATCAAATGCTGGTTATAGTATCCAGGAACACCTACGAAACCTTCGTAGGCTGGTGCATTTAAAAAATAATACGAGTACGTAGAACACAATGTACAGAGAGAGAAATTTGGTAGGTAAGAAATGCGAGGTAGAGAAACGAATAGGTTAAAGAAAAAGAGGAGGCGGGCGTAAAGGGCAATTATTTACACAACATGATTATTTACGCACAAAAAGTTGTATGTCAATACAAACACAATACTCATTACATGTTTTTTTGGAGTCGAGCCACAGGACAGGCTTTAATGCAACAAGGCTGGACAGGAAATGTGGAATGCTGCCTGGTATGATTTTGCAGCACGGAAAGTTGCACATGGTCAAGAAGCTTAGGGTCCTAGCTGTATAGTGCCATGGGCCACCTCATAGAGGAACCTTTACTGCATTTTAATTTTAGAAGTGTGAAATAAGGTATATATGGGGGGGCGGGGGAGAGGGCTGGACTATGGTTTCTTGAACGGCAAAAGCGGTGCTTGAGTATGTAGACATCAAATTATTCTGGCCACGTTCAGTGAGGTTAGCATTAGATTTGCGCGTTCCGCCCCAAACAACCGAGGCATACCCTAGTAGTGCGAGGCACACAGAATGCAATTTCAGAGAGCAAGTAGGGGACCACCTCATACGAGTTGGGGGAGTAGAACTCATACGATATACGGCAAACAATACCAAGAGTGCGAAGGCGTCTTGTTTCGTATTTTTAGCGTGTGGAGAGAAGCTTAATATTAGGTCGAAGTACACACCAAAATATTTCATTTTA
This sequence comes from Dermacentor silvarum, assembly GCF_013339745.2. Lineage (NCBI taxonomy): Eukaryota > Metazoa > Arthropoda > Arachnida > Ixodida > Ixodidae > Dermacentor > Dermacentor silvarum. The sequence continues at coordinate 23,627,289 of NC_051155.1, read as the reverse complement.
TTGATCCTGGGCAATGGAGCATCACAAAAGATGTAGAAAAATTGCACATGATGTGTTTTTAATGTGTAAACTAATACCTTAATTCTGCAAGCATTAAGAATTTGCTTATTCGGTCCATCCACCAGCCTGCGATTGAAAAAAAGTACTTTTTGGCTGTCAGTGCAGTCGTGAACACAGTCGACAGCCTTATATAGCTTTAAGCCGTCAGCGCACAGAAGGAATTAACAGTGCCGAACTGCTGATGAAATGTCATTTACAAAAAGTAATGGAGATGGCCAAGAACGAATCCTTGAACTCCTCTAGTGACCTCATAGCTAACAGAGTTCTGTCCATAATTGCTAACGAAGCATCATCTACTGCTTAGGTAATTAGATACCAGGGCAGTGATGGAAGTAGGTATGTCAATTTGCGCGAGCTTTGTGAAAAGGAGCTCATGACGGACAACATCAAATGCTTTACTTAGGTCAAAGTAAAACAGCAGCAGCCACTGTACTATGTAGCACTCCGAAAGCATGGGTCATAAATTTAGCCCAGTTCTTTGTTGTGAAGCACCCTGATACAAAGCCATGCTGTTTATCTATTAAAACGTTGTTACCAATAAAAGAAAGTATATGAAATGCAATACAGGTTCAAACACTTTGGACGCAGTGCAGATAGATATAGGCCGATAGTTAGCAACTGCGCTTCCAGCACCCGATTTGTGTACGGGCAATAACAGTGCTACTTTCCAAGCACTAGGGAACATACTACACTTCAGAGAAGTATTGAGCATGCGTATTCCCCGTCCTAGCGTACTTATTGCTTCGTTTTTTTTTTTTTCAGCGGACAGAACATTACTAAAAATAAAGAAGGAGTGGTCCTATACTAGTCCTTGAGGGACGCCACTATAGTTGCCAAGTAAAGAGAAGACATTTGGTCATTGACGTTAAGATGACATGATCCATGAGTAAGGCAACTGCGAAAGAGATTTGTAATTGACGAGTCAACACCAAAGTGCGTCGGCTTGATCACAAGCAGTGTGTGGCTGACTACATGAAAAGTTTGCTGAGATCACTGTAAACGGTGTCAACTTGACCCCTTTGAAGTACCGATGCGGAGACCTGTTCATGAAACTTGCGAGATTTGTGATAATAGGGCGGCCGGTGAAAGATACATACTGATTCGAAATCAATGAGTTCTTCCCAGTAAAAAGCAACATGTTGTGAAAACCAAGCTCAAAATTCTTAGACGTGGCACAGAGGAGAGAAATCGGGCAATAATTCCAGGCATCAGTTTTACAGCCAGACTTAAACACAAGAACAACACTAGCAGTTTTCGACAATGGAGGGAAAGTAGAAGTATTCAAAGAATTATTAAATATAGGTGTCAATACTGGGTCAAATACACTGCCGTACACTTTTAACATTGCGGAGGGGATGTCACCAGAGCCGCAGGATAAGGAAGGCTTCAAGCGCTTAAGGTATTCGCTGATGAGCTTTTCATCAAAGAACACAGCAGTAGATGTATGAACCGTTGTGTGGTGCTGAATGACACCAGCGTTGAAACCTGCAGCTTCATATAAGGATGACAAATGGGCAGCAAACAACCCGCGACTGCTTGAACTTCTATTCCTCTAGAGTCGAGCAGGCGAAAGCACACCCCACGTTTGCAAGTGCGCATGCGGATATACTTCCAAAATTCTGCCGACTGGTTGGAGGTGCTCTTTCCAAAAACGCAATTGATGAGTCGTGATCCCGTTTAAAGAGGTGTCCGGGAAAAAAATCGGAATTCTTCTCTCTGCTCATTAAGCACAGGACTTCTAGCTTTTCGGTGCAGGCGATCGTTATTATTTAGAGCAGTTATAAGTTCAGACGAGAACCAATGGCGATATTTAGATCGTTTACGTCGGAACTGGGGAATGTATTTGCGCATACTGCTCAAAACAAGCTCCGTGACCAATCGGTGGGGTCAAAAATGTCATATAAACCAACATAATCAGCACGCACTGGAGGAGCTCTGCATCAGGGCTGACACAGAGGCAGTTATCTTTAATGACGAATGAAACTTATCGGGACGCACAAGGCAAATGTCCGAACGAGAGACATCTAAAACTTGCGCATTCGATATTCAAAGGTCTAAGACGTTGGCACAGGAATTGGCGATCAATGTATGCTGCTGAAGGGAACAGAAGTACAGAAAATGGAATAACAGGCTGCATTTGTTTTCTGTGTCATGATTGTAATCGGGATATCTAAGCGTGTTCCAATCAATTCCAGGTGTATTAAAATCACTAAGAAGGCTTGATTTGTGCTTTCTATGGGGAGACATTACACTTTCAATACAAGATATGGCCTCATCAAACAAGACAAAGGAAATACTCGGTGGTACATAGAAAGGTTGAATTGAGTTTCTTTTTCACAGCATGCTAGGCTGACTTCTAGCTAAATTGACTCGTGTACACTTTGTATGTCTTTGCGCCGAATACTTTTAAGTGAATTCTCAACAGCAATCAGTATGCCACCATCTTTTTGTTGAGATTCGCTGAAGTCCCATGCATTCACTGCCAAAGACGTTGTAGTGTGGTGGAAAGACGTCTGAAAAGGAAATTTAACTGCAAAGCCAAGTTTCAGAAATACCAAAAATAGGACAAGAAGACGAAATGACAGTGCAGAAACATTCACGTGCTTTGGTGCGAAGTCCACGAGCTTTTTGTAACATATATCCAAATTACACACCACTTTGATCCTTGGGGCTTTATCTCGGAACGGCTTGAACAGGCGTCCCATCGGCCACATTGACGGGTCGTTGAGGTGCTTAAGGGCTTTATTATCGGCGTTCTACATGGAAAAAATAATAGGACTGATATTTTTTTCCAAGTCGCCGGCAGGAGAGCGGAGAAATATTCAAGGCCTTTATGTATTTCGTCAGGTCGGAAGGGGTTGTTTCTGTTCTCAACTTAGAAACGAAAATAGCCTTAGGTCGTTGCGGCCCTTGAGCCACAGATAACGTCAAAGTCTTTAGGGCTCCAATCGAGGCAAGATTCTTGCGGTTTTTTTTTTTCTTTTTTTTAGTCTCGGGGGCTTTTTTTGTGTGGAGGAAGCGAAATCACGTGGGAAAACGGAAGCTCGTTGTTCGGCTGTGCGCTAAAATACACGTACATCAGGGCACGTATTCTCGGACGTTCACTTTCGGCGATACTGTTGCCTTCGCGTGCCCTAGTGCCCAACCAGCCAGTCAGACATCTCGTTTTGCTCAACCAGCTTATCAGCGCGCGCCTGATGGCTGAGGCGACAGTATCGCCGAAAGTGATTGTCACAGAATACGTTCCAAGGTCGCGTTGCGGCAGGAATAGAAGTAGTAGTAACGGTAGAAGACGTTCCGGGGTCGACAGGCGTCATCCCAGGCGTGTCAGTTGCACGTCGCGGCAACTCGTCACGCAGGCAACGAACCTCCGCTCGAAGAGAGGCGACGACTTGCATGGGTCTATTCCTCACGCCACGGGAATGCTCTTTACGAAGCCGTTCATTCTCCTCTCGCAGTTAGGAAACTTCCCTCATGAACGAGATTCCCTCAAGCGCGTCGAGAAGGAGGCGACGCAGACCAGCAATGTCGCCGCCAAGGTCACCCAGTGGGGCACAAGAGGAGAAGAGATAACCCGCTTGGGAGCAGGAAATATGCGGGGAGCACGCCGTCGGGTGGTTGTCAATAGGCTTAACACCCTGCAGTGTTAAGTCACACAAATTGGAGAAAACGAGCGCGATCTGGACTTCAAAAGTACCAGTACATCGTCTGACCAGAATACACACTTCACACGTGATCGTTTTTCATTCCTGTCACAGCGAAAAAACTGCTGTTTTTCGAAAAATGGGCATGAGGAGACCAATCATGCATTATTACTGGGCCCCATGATACTTTATACTACTACTACTACTACTACTACTACTAATAATAATATAATAATAATAATAATAATAATAATAATAATAGTACTCAATCACTCAATAATTTATTTAGCGTACCCAAGATTAACAGTGAGGTCCATGTACTTGTGCTAAGAGAAACAAGAAAGCTGGTAGATCCCACGCCTTGTGGGAATCGATGTTATGCGAAGCAGTGTACGGGTAGCCTACCGTGTTAAGGAAACGACCTTGACAGCACCAAGACGTAGGCGGCTGTTTCATCACCTACATGACACGCATGTCATGACATTCCTGACATGAGTCATCAGGAGTCCCTTTAGTTACGCTTAAGAGACATTAAGGCGAAAGCCTTAGTCATGCTCATGATAATTACTTCGTTCTTTAGCCTTTTCCTTCACTTAGTACCACATCTTTTTTCACTGAGTCATTGTCATTCTTGCTGAGTCATGCTCATGACCATGAATTCTACCATCCTCATTGGGTGTTTCCTTCACTTAGTACCCGCGTCAGAACCCATTTCCGTGGTTTTTGAGTATTAATCTTTATTCGCTGAGTCATTGTCATTTTTGGCAGCTGTTTCAAGACCTACATAACCCGGATGTCATGACAATCATGTCATGACCTATTACGTATGTTCGTCATACACTCTTGTCATATTATGCCAATTTTGGTACATACCAAGTTAAGGAAACGACCATTAGAGCACCAAGACTTAGGCGGCTAAATAGAACGATAGGCAAATGTTCGCCAAGAAATGCTTCGCATTTAAAATTCGTTGGCCCTTCCACTCCGTGAAAATGGTTCACCAGCGAAGCTGAAACGTGCGGCCCCGGTGTTTATCACTGGGTTAATCCGGAGGTTTCATTAATGTATTTCTCCATTATCGGATAACACACACGTTCGGCTGCGACGGAAAGAACGACGTCTCACCGACGGTATGCCCGCAGTCCGCCGTTGTCGCTTGCGTTCGATGTCTCGAGTTTGCTCGGCGGCGTGGTTAGCAGTATTCGCCCGCCCCATTGCCACTTGCGATTCTTCGAAATTAAAGTGCTTCCAAAATAAATCTGTCCGGTACGTAAGACAATGAATTGCTCATACCCCCCTTAAGCAATGGCTCATACCCCCGTAAACGCGGCCTCAAAATTACGACGTCAGAAGAGAAGTGAAATTCTAGCCTGGAATGTTGAGCGGCAACGTACGATCAACGCCCCCTAGTGGCCCGAGCGCATGCTGCAGCAGAAGCTACAGGGGTCCCGGACTAGGGCCCCTCCTAGATTTTGTGAGGGGCCGGCCCTTAAGGCCATCCCCAACTCTCTCCTGTCATCATGCAATAAAGTTTTTAACCACTATCACCAGCTGTGGAAGCAGACGACGACGACGACGAACGTGGCAGCAGTGGCACGAGCGCGTGCCGAGCACAAGCACGAGCGCAACCCGAGGGGCGACAACGAGCCAGCTGCGGAAGAAGACGACGACGCTCGAGCCAATGCTGTTGATAGTTTTTTGTGGACAGGCGATTTCGCCTAGCCATATAAAGCTTCGCTTGAAAAAGATGGAAATGCAAAACAACTACCACTATGGGTTAAGATATTAGAAAGAAATAATGGAGTGTTTATAAGGAACCTAGATTGACCCTTGAGCTTCATCTAATAATCGACCTGTTATGGTGAAATTAACGACAACGGCGTTTTCGAAGAGTACTTTATAAGCCTAAATTGTTTTATTCTTCTGCTTTAATGCCGTACGTGATGTGCACTTAGAGTTGCATGCTCGGCATGCAACTTTGCACCTTTTATTTTTCGCCCCAGTGCAAAAATTCACGTCAGTTGTGTAACGAGAACGAGAAAATAATTACTATCGCAGATATTCCTACGCCAAGCAGGTATGACATAGGAAAACGGTCGGTCGCCGTTTCCTTCAGTCTGCGAGTCCGTTACACTCGTGTGTTTGCATGCGGTGGCGCTGGCAACAATGCCCAAGAGGACATCGCCCAACTCACACTCCTGTCTAGGCAGCAGCGTGCACCTCATGAGAAGGGCTGTCTCGTGCCGCCTGATGAAGCGGGAGTGGTTTCTTCGCGTCAGCTTGAGTATGCCAGAGGGCGTCGTGCTGAATTGAGGTAGAAAGAAATAGTGAGAGAGACAGCGAATTGGATTCAAAGAATGGAAACAAAGAAGACCGTGAATATTTACGAGAATGGGATGAAAGAAAGTAGAAAGGAAAATATGTACGGTAACACAAGGGGAAGTGTCTTGCTAATTGAGGCTCGAGCTGGTTGCATAAAGACAAAAACATGCCCGAGGAAATGTTCGCAACAAGATGAGGCGCATGTCTCTGCCGCAGCGAAAAATCCGGACACCACTCAGCAAATGCTAACGGAATGTGAAGGTACTCACCTAGTGAGACCCGCAGGTAACGTATGTACACCTTCCAGAGCGCTTGTATTTAACGTGGACGGAAGCTTCAACCGGTCTTCAGTCTAGATTAGCAAGAGACGTAGCAAGAGTATTGGTGGCAAAAATGAAGGGAAGAGATTTATGCGACCGGATCCGTTACAGGCATAAGTAGCGCTACAAGGTAGAAAGATAAGTTTTGAGGAAGAATCGAAAAGATTAAGGAACTCTATCCAAAATGATAGAATGCAAAAAATTTACAGCATAGCTGATTAAATAAAGCTGACTATATATATAGGTGACCATTTGTCCCTGCCCCGTTGCAAAGTTGGTGCCAATAAATCATCATCATAATCGGAGGCAACTCATGCACTGTAAAGGCTTGCGTGTGCATTTGGGGTCAGTGGACTGCAGACGAGATTCGCATGACGAGGTAATCAAGGGGGCCGATTCTTTGCGCAGTAGAGGGGGATTCAGTCGGCACACAGGTCACGTAAGGTGATCATTTACAGCGTAAGGTGTTATGGGCTCATTCCAATAGCCGTTTCGGTTCGCGACGGTGTCCGCCGCCTCCGCCGACGGTGTCCGTAACCGATATCGCCGGAAATGCGAAAACAGTACCCGGTTCCCGCTGGCATCGAGCCCGGGCCCAGGACTCTACCACTGAGCCACGCAAGCGCTTGCCATCAGGTCGCGGGAAAATGCTCGATAAACGCGCCCTATACTCCATCTCACAAGCTGTTGTCAGCACTGCCGAAGGTACGAGACATACACAGGCAATGTCCTTGTGCAGCGGTATGTAGTTCCGGGCGTAACTGGCTGATTATTGGCTGCACTAGAGTTTTATTTTTCCTCGCTACATGATGTGGTACAGCGATACGTGATATGTTGGGAGCATTGCGCCTGCACGTCGTATACCGAGAATTACTGTGGCAATTATCGACGGTAACTGTAATAGCCACCCTAACTGTGATCACATATAGCAACATGGCTTACAGCTATATGTGTGTTGCTATATGTGTTGTAGCACTTTTACTGGCTCTCCACCCCGTCAGCAGGAAACAAGTGGCAAAATCCGTCTTCGATAAGCATCATCTCAAGCTGAGGTCAAAGCATTGGGTATGTTCTGTCGTGATTATTGAGATCGGCTGTTTGTTTTCACGCTGCTAGGACTACAGACACGGCGCCGAGCCTTAAAAATGGTTTGATTTCTAGTTAGGAGATGGCGACACAGCATTAGCACTGGTGATGCATTGACGATGTGTAACGCTATAAAGGCCTAATTGTTCACTGCATAATTATTTTACTACCCCGCTCTGGCATGGCACTGGATGACGGTAGTGTGCAGACGCCAAGTATAGACGCCCAGCAGACGCTCTGCCGCAGGTGAACATTGATGAGGGCCTTCGTCCTTATTACTTGCTAAGTAGGCTGCAAGATAACTGCAAGGAAAGCGTACAGGCAAAGCGAAGCCCTGCTGTAGCATGCATGTAAACGCAGCTTATGGTTACGGCTTCTAAACATTTTTTGCGTCAATCAACCAATCATGGAGCATGTAACTGGATGGTAAGCAGACGCTGAGCAGACGAAGCGGCGCGGATGAGCACATCTCGAGGGGCATTTGGCCTTCCTTTTGGCTAAGAATTCGTGTAGCTTCCACAGTACTGACAACAGCTTGTGAGATGGAGTATAGGCAGGCGCACTGGCGCAGATGACAAGATGCGATTCAGACGAGGCGCGCAATCAACGCGATCCCAAGCCTCCGCCCCTATGGTGGTGCCATCTAGTTAAGGCGCCTGCAAACGTAGAGCTACGTGCGCGGCTACAACCAGGCATCATCGGGCTCAGCAGACTGCTGTGCAGAGAACATTACAAGCCGCAGCTCGCCGTCGACGCCGGGCGGAGAGTTTAGATCGTTCGCGTCAAAACGAGGCAGAGAGACTTTGCCGCGAAGACCCTGTTGTGCGCGGTGCCAAAATTGGAGCTACTCTTGAGCCACTCCACCAGCTTACGCCGTGACTGTGCTGCGTGGGCCGTGTAGGCCTGTGACATATTTTTTAGCAGATATAGCTGAACTATTATAGATTTTAACGCGACTGCGTTAAGATCCCTGTGTCACAGAAAATCCGGCGTCGGTGTCGGCGTGGGCGCGCCGGCGTCGTTGGCCGAAATAATCATCCCGAACCACCCCGACCGCGCAGGCACTCCACGTGGCGCAAGGCGTTAGTGAATAAAATTTAATTTCTCAAAATCAAATCCCTAAAAAACCGTAAATACGACTTAACCAGAACCTACAGATGTGATAGCGCCGGATTGTAATTTGAATATACGAGAAAGCATAATTCTCTGACGCCGAAACTCAAAGACAAACCTATTTTTCCATAATTTTTTCACTTCATACAGTGACGCGCCGCAGTAATTTTTTGCAAAAACACCATACGGATGGCGCTCGCCTCCTCGACAGCCTAGTTACTGTATATGGCTTCCCCATGGAGCCATATAGAGTAACTCTGCGGCAGCCGCGCTCGGAGACGAAATTGGAGAAAAAAGCTACAGTTGCCGGGAAGCTGGATAAGCAGCGAAGGGTCTTTGAATGCTGTCGCGTTCCACTCTTAAAGGCGAATCTTAAGCGTCCTCAAAATGTTTTCTTCATGCTGTTGTAAGCTGCAAATTTTGCCCCTGTCTTGTCTTCTGGACTGCCCCCCCCCCCCCCAAAAAAAAAGAAACATTGCATGACAGATTGCTTTTTTTGTTTCTGGTGTCTTTTTTTTTGTCAGGAAACTTTTATTATGGTGGTCAGGGAAGCACGCCGGCCAACTTTCTTGAGATTATGGGACAATGTGTGAATGTAAGGGATGACGGTGACTCTCTTTCTGGGAGTGGCCTAATCGCGGTTGTGTTTTCGGCCCCTGATAAGCTGTCAGGCTTATTTGGGGCCTTTCCTGGAACAAGAAAGCAGGCGAACTGCAATCCAAAGGGTAAAATTAGCTGGAACCAACCATAATAACTGCTTTATCACGTACGCAGTAGGTGTTGTTTACAACATCCCTCTTTCCTGCGGCCGTGAATACATTGTTCAAACGGGACGCTGTCTCAATGAACGATTAAAGGAGCACAATAATCAAGTTTTTAACTCCGTTTCTGGTCATCTCCGCATCCATTGCCGAGAACATCATTGCAAACCCTTATTCGATGGCGCACAAATTATCAGTCGCCACAAAAGCATACAAACTAGAGAAATTATTGAAGCGCTTGAAATTCACATTTCTGGAGAGCACTGTGTAAGTGCTCCTCATTGTCACTGTGCGATAAAGAAGTGCAATATTTAGTCACATGATTTGCCTATCGTAAATTGGAAGCAGAGCCTCGAACATGTGCTAACCATCTGTACTTTCTGTTGTGCGTTAGCATGGCATATAAGAGTTGGTGATGTGCACAATAACAAAGTTTGGTCATCATGGACGCCTTTCTTACTGTTTTAGTTTATATTAGTTATTACAGTTAGCACGAGCTAAGTCGTAGGCTCGGTTTCAGTGGTGAAATAAACTTTATGCGTAAGGATCAAATGACCCATTGAGCGAAATGCAGTTAGACTAACCTGAAACCTGAGGAGGTGCGAAGCATGAAGTGAAGCACCGCTAATGTGCTCGTACTGCCTTAAGCAATGGCTCATAGCCCCGTAAACGCAGCCTCCCCATTACGAAAACAGAAGAGAAGTGAAATTCTACGCTGCAATGATGAGCGGCAACGCAGACAGTTGTGGAAGACGACGACGACGATGAACGCGGGAGGGCGGTCGGCACGCGTGACGCTCGGCATGCACTCGTGCCGAGCGCGTGCTGCTTGCTTACCGTGACGACGACGACAGGAGGCGCCGACAGCCCGCGCGCATAAGGTGCTTCGCACCTAAAACAAAAGAACAGGCAGGATAAACAGCCACATAATGAACAACAGTACAGCAATAACGCACAGTTGAGAAACGGGGAACATTTACGGCAGGAGAGAGGAACTATGGGAGGTTATAGAAGAGGAGCAAACCTAAAAAAAAGGCTGAAGAGAAAGCACGAAGCTCGGAACAGAAAGAAGATAACACGTTTTGAAAGATATCAAAACGGAGAAAATGACATTTATAGAGATACTGCTATCTGTGGAAACGCGAGTGTCTGGTGAAAGAGGCAGGAACGTGAAAGGGTCCATGTTCGCTGGTAATCTTCTGTGGCACCCGCAGTGAAACCGGAGCTATATTCCGTTTCAAACGTCAGGAGTATTGCTGTGGAAGCTACGCAAGACGTTCAGTCACGAAATTTTACCTTCCGCGCGTTCTGTCAATGCTTCACCGCGCGCCGATGGCGTTTGCTCGCGCAAGCATGCACGTGAGGCTGCCGCGACGGCTGAAAATATAAAACCCAAGAATGAAAACGACGAAAAGCAAATTGACGTAAAATTTAAATTAAAGGGATTTGCGGCCACAAGCAGCAGGTGCTAAGTTTTGCGTTTTCCTGCCATAGGTTGACTTGTGCATGCCGTCGTGTGCTGCCTGGCCGCCCATAATCAATCACTGAAGTTCTGCATCATCTGAAGATTATCTTGGTTCCGCAACAAGCTTTACTGAGCCTGCGTCGCCGGTGTCGGGGGAAGCGCCACCTGGACCTATAAAACCACCAGCGGTGCATCAACTCGTTGGGATTTGCGGCCACAAGCGGCATGTGCTAAGTTGTGCGTTTTCCTGCCATAGGCAGCCCATACTTTTGAGTCGTTCAATTAGCGATTCAAGGCGATTCCTGGCCGATTTTTGTGGCCCTTGATTCCCCGTGTATGTGCCCTTTTCAAGCGAAGCTTGTATTGCCTCACATGTGTCGGCAGTGGTGGTGGTGGTGGTGGTGGTGGTTTTACGCTAAAACCCTATCGGAAACCTGTCGAAAACTCGCGCCTCGCTCACTTGGTGTATACCAAAATTGGCATGGAAGGGTACGAATGTATGACTAACATGGCTGATAGGTCATGACATCGATAACGTCCCATGCTCGTCAGTTCCATCACGATTACCGATAATAAAATCACGTGTGGCACATACCCACATATTCAATGCGGGTATGAACCAGGGACAAGAAAGAACGAAAGGAAGGAACAAAGAAAGAAAGAGAGACGGAAAAAAAAGAAAACCCGGCTGCTCCCAAAGGAAAGCAGGTGCGAGGATAGCTGAGCCGGATCACGTGACGCGCGCGACCAATCAGGGTCGTTCGGTGGGTCGCGGAGAGGGCAATGGAAGGAAAAGGGGTTGGCGCGCGCTCAGCGGGGCTTCCTTCACCTCAGATCAGTTTCGGCACCCGGATGGGAAGGCACGCGTGGTGCGTTCCGCCTAGGAACAACCTGCGTTTGACCAAGGCGCCGCAAGCTCGCTCGGGAAAGGGCTCGTCGTCGACATGCTGATTCAAGCATGAAAGCTTCCGAAGCCGAGGCGAAACTTGAGCGAAGAGCAGCAGACCCCGAGTTGCGAGAGCGCGATGTTAAAGCCAAACGTCAGCGAAGAACCGCCGACCCTGAGTTTAAGGCAAAGGAAGCGGAACGCGTGCGACAGCGTCGTCTTGCCACGAGCTTCGCTTACCCCCATTTTCTCGATAGGGGAAGGGCTCTGAATTTTTTTATGTAGAAGTGGGTGTGGATCTGTGCACATACCGCGCACGCATCACTTTGTTTTCATGCCGCCAGCCCAGTCACAGTAGGGTTGAACATTGCCGTGATAGTTCCACTTTAGTCGCGCGCTTTGCCCCCGAAGCTGATTGACAGCTATGCATTTGTCTTGCTCTGTTCTTGCTTCGAGCTGGAGACATGGAATGTAACCCCGGGCTCAGGATCGAGGATGTCCTGACCTTTCTGAAAGAGTTTCGCGAAGAAATGTCATCCGATCTAAAACAAGTGAACCAACAAATTACAAGCCTAAATATCTGGGTCACTGATATTAAAAAATTAGTAGTGTACTGGAAATCAAAAAGCACTTTGACGCCTTCAAGAGCTTTGTTCGGGAAGCGAAGATAAACACATCATAAGCGAATGAAGAACTCGTTGATGTTGTGGGCGATATAAGTAGCAGAATGAGGCGCAACAACGTTCTAATCAAGGGTTTACCCGAAGAGAGCCATGAAGGATATGTCGAATCCAAAGCCATTGTGAGGAAATTTTGTTCTGCTAACTTGAAATTCAACATTGGTGACATTGAACATGCCTATCGTGTTGGTCAGCGCCGTCATGGCGTTCACCATCGTATTATCATTAAATTCCTCACCTTTAAATCGAAAACAGAAGTGCTGCAAAATGCCCACAAACTAAGAAACCTCGGGTCCCCTAGAGTGTGGCTAGAGGAAGACTTTTCACCTAAGGTAGGGTTGACTTGCAGGAAGTTGCACGACTTTGCTAAGAGCAATCGTGAACAAAACGGACGTTTTTCTATTCGTTTAACGTCTCTGCATTTCAAAGGCTCTGTTTACGGGTATGACTCAGTCACTAACAATGTTGTACAGGTTGCTGCAAGGAACTTTGGCAGCAGTGGCTGCGGCTTAAGAATCGCTTCTAACCATTCTCTGCATATTTGTACAGATTTCGTGTGCATCTGATCCCCGACGCCATCTGTGGGAACGACGACACTGTCAAGACGCACGCGTGTATAAAGCCAACTACCCCAGCACCATCATCACTGCGTCGCATGCAGCGCCGCCTACAGTCGGATCCTGCCTTCATAAGCGACTACCCTGGAACGGCGATCATCACTGTGGCAGCAGTGGTTGCGGCTTAAGAATCGCTCCTGACCATTCTCAGCATATTTGTGCAGGTTAGTGCTTCTGAAATTTCCCTTATAGCCCATAAGCTACCGCTGCCACCACTGCTGCCCTTTTTAACAACGAAGCTGTTCTAGCTAACCGTAAAGCGTGGCACCTACTGGCGCAAAACCTCGCCGACGTATGACGTCACAGCGTTGCCTAGCAACCACATCGCGGAGCGGCGCGCACCTCGCCTCCTCTCCGTGCCTTGCACATGTTGCCTTGACATAGGACGTTAAGGAGAGGGAAGGAGCGCATGAGCGCGGTGCGCGCAATGCTCGGGAGAGGGAAAGAGAAAATGAGAGCGCGATAGAAAAAATGTCACAGTTTCGCCCTAAGGGCGAAGCAATGAGTGCGATAGCAACACAGCAATGTCATACGAAGTAAGGTGAGCGGCTTTAGTAGCAATATGAATTGTATAGTAAACATGAGCTGATTAAGTAAGCAGGTGTGCTGCGGCGTAAGTAGACCGACATGAAGAGAGACTCGATGACCACGAGAAGGCGCGTGTGAAACGGTGGTGTTGATGAGAAGAGCTTCCCGTGGGCAGCGCGTGCGAAGGGACACACCTGTAGCGCTGCACTGCCGATCCGGGCAGCATTGCATGTGTAGCGTGCGTTGGAAAATGTGGCCCGACTATTACTAACTGAATGAACAAGCGTGGTGTGAGCGCGCACAAACAAACACGAATAGATCACACTCAATGACTGCAGACAACGACTGTCAAAATGCTAGCAGCAAGCATACGCCGCAGCGGGCGAAGGTACGTGCGGTCTATCGCTTCAACGGAAACTGAGCGGCGAATGCACGGCGCATAAAGGTCAGAGTCGTGTGGAGATAAGAGACGGTGCGGACGAGCGACGAGCGCGGTTGTTGGCAGAGTAGAAGTGCGTGCCCCCCCCCCCCCCCCCCGCTGCCTCCGGCGCTGGCTTCCTGCTTCCTTGCTTGCGCGTGGGAGATGAGTGCGTTCGCTCTCCGTGATAGCGCACGTCCCCGCACGCTTCCGCTCGGGCATACGGCGCGCGGTGAAGACTTTATCTATAGGGAACCTCACGGCGACGGCGACGCCGACGGCAGAAATCCGGTTGAAGTGTCCATATAATTGCTATCGCAATAAAACAAATTGTAACAGCACCAACGAGGCAACCCGCGGAGCATCTGCCGACGCCACCCGCGTTGCCTAGTCGCGCATACGCCGAAGCAGTAGCGATGACGTCACCTCGCGTTGCCTAGTACCCATCAGCGCAGATGCACGCTCGCTTCGCCCGACACAGACACGGCTCCTACCTGCATGCCCGCGTTTGTGACATGCCAGGAACGCTGTCGCTCGTAGGCGCCGACGCGTCCAGCGCTAGTCACGCGAGATGTCGAGAAAATGAAGGTACCTCCTAAAATGATCGCTCGAGACATGGCCGTGCTCGAGAATATTTTCCCTATATGCGTATTTAAGTTAACCCAAGTTAAGACCCAGCAGCAACCAAGTTAATACCTAGCAGTAGCAGTCAGTAAGACTTGAGGATTGACACTTTCGCTGTGCCTAAGCTTTGCACGACCGAGTGCAAACGTGCCCGCTTTTTTTTTTTGCTTTGTGTATTGATTTGCGTAATTCTACGACATACCCGCTCATTCCGAGTTGGCAAAAGACGCTGAGCTTCTCCGTTTTGAAGTCACAGAAATGAGTCTTGGTGTGTTTAATGAATTGTACGAATCTGTGAAAGCAAGAAATGACAACCTTCTCCAAGAAAACAAGTCCTTGACAGACGATAAGTTTCTGAGTGAGAGAAACAAAGGCTTTTCACAACGAGTAGCTGACCGTGAGCAGTTCTTGCGAGAAAATAACGTAGAAATTAAAGGGATCCCAAAGACTGAAGGAGAAAGCTGTCTAACCGGTGCTGCTGTAGCGGCAGCAGCACCGGTGCCTGGGTGGCAAGACTGAGTACCCTGTCGCTGCTGGTGACATTGTCATTGTTCACCACGTGCCTGCCAAACAAGGAACCAACATTATAGCGTGGTTCTGCTCGAGAACAAAAAATGCTGACCGATTCCAAAGCACGTAAGGTAAGACTATAAACAACTGCAATAGGGCTGTCCCATAAACCACCCGCTTCTATTTTTGTTAATGATCACCTCACACCCGATAATAAGCGGCTCTTTGCGCAGGCGCTAGAACTCAAAAAGTCTAAAGGGCGAAAATTTCTGTCGACCGATGACTGTGCCATCAAGGCCAGATAGTCGGAAAACAGCCGTGTTCATCGCATTAGGAAGAGGCTGTCGCCGCAGCAGCACCGGTGCCTGGGATCTTCAGTGGGCGTTGGGACAGCAGCGCATGCACTATGTTCAACCGTTGCCTATTTTATTGCGATAGCAATTATAGGGACACTTCAAGCGAATTTCTGCCATCGCTGTCTTCGTCACCGTCGCCGTCGCCGTGAGGTTCCGTACAAAGTCTAAGGGTGATAAAATCGTCGCCATGCGCCGTATGTGCGAGTGAAGGCGCGCGGGGGACGCGGGCTATCACGGAGAGCGAACGCATGGTGGAGAGCAAACGCGACTTCTGTCGCACGAAAGGGCGTGGAGATATGGGAGGGAGGGAGAGGGGCGACGCTGTGCAGCGGCACCAAATGCATATCTTCCAACCGGGCGCAAGGGCAACGGGCGAGGCAATCTCCCACGCGAAAGGAGCAAAGCGGGAAGGCCGCGCGAGACGGAGGGGGGGGGGGGGGGCTTCTACTCTGCCAACAAATGCGTTCTTGTACTTTGCGCCGGTACAAGCTGTCGGTGTTGTCGCGCGCACCGTATCTTGCAAGCGATCTCCACATGGTTCTGACCTTTGTATGCGCTGTGCATTCGCCGCTCAGTTTCCTTTGAAACGATAGACCGCACAAACCTTCGCCCACGCCAGCGTTTTGACAGTGGTTGCCTGCGGTCATCGAGTGTGATCTAATCATGTTTGCTTGTACGCGCTGACACCACGCTTGTTAATTCAGTTAGAAAGCGAATGTGTCAACTTAATGCAGCCGATAAAACTATTATCCCTACTCCTGGTTGCTTTCTACTAATTTTCTATCGCAATCGATGCTTCGCCTTTAGGGCGAAACTGCGACATTGTTTTACGCACGTATGCTATCTTGAAAACGTACGTTCTTTTCGTTCCAATGACCGCTTTCTGCTGCTGTTTCCACGACCACACTGTCATAGCTTTGTTTTTGTCTTTATATGCTCAACTTATGCACAGTGTGAATAGTCTATTTTTAAGCGGGGACGTTGAACTGAACTCTGGCCCCAAGAATAAAGCTCAAGTAACCAGAGCAGCTACCCGATTACCCGGTAATTCTTCCTCTGCCGAAACTCCCGAAAATAAGAATTATTAGCCCTCAGTAGAAGAAACTCATAGGAGTAGCCATGATCAGCCCTCAGTTGCCGAAATGTTCAATGAACTGCTTTCAGGAAAGAAAAAAGATGGCTCGTGATATCTCTCCTCTTCGTCAGACTCTCGATTCTCGGTTTCAAGACATAGAATCTCGGGTTGCTGCTCTCGAATCCTTGTCACTTAACATAGATGCCACTGTGGATTTTTGATCTAATGTGTCATCGTCTACTCAGAAGGTTGATTCTCGGATGGCAAAAGTGGCCTCTTTGGAGACGAAGTAACGAAGTCAAGTCAAGTCCTCGAGTAACGAAGTCAAGGTGACTGTCCTTGTTACTAAGATTACTTCTCTTAAATACTCTCAGTCTTATAAACCCAGTGATGTTCCCACTCCCCCTGCTGAGTACCCAATGTTTCCTTGTCCATATGTAGGACGGTTAACAAACTTGTTGATAAGAATGATGATATTGAAAACCGCTTGCGTAGAAATAATATTATCCTGTTCGTACTTCCTGGACAACCTGAAGAAAGCAACAGTTTACTGCTAAGCAGCGTTGCTGTGTTTTTCGCAGAAAAACTACAAATCAGTTGTCTCAAGATTGAAAGATGACAAAGAATAGGAAGGCTTAAGCAGGGTCATACACGCCCCACCATTGTTAAGTTGCTTGACTTTCGCGATAAGATTGAAGTATTCAGGCATGGTCGCAAACTTAGGAACTCGGGCATGCGCATTGGGGAACATTTTTCCACTTGTGTTCGCAGGAAGCTGTGCGATGCCACTGCCTCCCACAGAAAAAAAAATGGTTACACCGTGCGTATTAGGTTTCATCATGTGTTCATCGACAACATCCGCTGACTGGGATCACAAAACTAATGCCCTTATTACGGCTTCATCTCGTTTTTCTTATCATTCCCCCAAGTCCGCTTCGAAGAGAACACAGTGACGACAGAAAACACGGCATGATAATCTCAAAATTCTGAACGTGAATGCGAGAAGCCTAGTTAATAAGTTTCCTGACTTTGTCTCTTTGACCACTTCTAATACTCCTCATATTATCGGTGTTACCGAGACGTGGTTACACCGCGACATTTTCGATGCTGAAGTTATTCCACCTGGCTTTACCGTTGTGTGAATCTGTGTGAATCAAGGTGAATTGTGTGGTGTAAAGTGTTACCTGGCAACTTCTCTGTCCTTATTGGTGTAATTTATCGCCCGCCAGGGTCCAATGTTGAGCAACTCTACTCTTTAGGAGCAATTATTCATCAATTATGCATGTCATGTTCCAACTTAGTTCTGCTGTGCGATTTCAAGGCGCCATGCGTTTCCTGGCAATCTCAGTCTTTCAGCCGCTACGGTTCCGCAACCTGTAAAGAACAAATAAATATTTCCCTCCTGTGTAATCTCAAAAAAGTTGTCTCCGAGAATACCAGAGGCCCCTCTATTCTAGAGCTTGTTGCGGAAATCTTGTTGAAAATGGCTATACCTGTGACGTTGTGGACGGTTTTGCTGACCACAAAGCTGTACTAGCTTTTATTAATGTTCCTGTTCCTAAAACTAAGTTTGTTCTTTGCACTTTTTATGACTTCACAGAAGCTGATGACCAGTCTATTAGTAATTTCCTTGCTAATTGTTCAGCGTATTTTTACCGCCGCACTGTCTACGACAATGTTAGTAGTTTGGTTGAGTTTTTCAATGCTTCCGAATGCACATGCATCAGCCGCTTTGTTCCAATTAAAACCAAGAAAAGACACGTTGACGTGCCATGGATGACTAGAGACATCCTTCACCTTTCTCGCCGCCTTGCTCGAGTGAGGCGACGAAGACGCACTGGCGACTCTCTTGTGGCCACACGGCTTCAGGCTATTAAGGATGAACTTCGGCTAAAAACTAAAGCAGCCAGAGATTTTTTCTACACCATCACTTTACCTTGTTTGCTAAAATCAATTCCTAAAAAATTTGGGGTGTGATTTCGCATGGTAACACAACATCTCAATCCTTCATAATAAACGATGTTTCTACTGATGATGCTTATGTCACTGTAACTGCTTTCAGAATCACGGCTTCCTATTAATGACTTAAGTGTATCTATGCCAGGTGTCTTAAACATGGTTTTAAACCTAGGTTCGAAAAAGGGCAGCGGTTATGATACCATTCATAATGCCTTTCTCATACGGTGTGCTCTCTGGTCGAGCAGGTTTCTTACAGTGCTATTTAATAAATCCCTGCAAGCAAGTACCGTCCCATCAGCATAGAAAGTTGCGAAAGTCATTACTTTGCACAAGTATGGGAGTTAACAAGACCTATCCAACTACAGACCGATTTCCTTAACCTCTAGTTGCAGTCAATTTTATTGCGATAGCAATTATATGGACACTTCAACCGGATTTCTGCCGTCGGCGTCGCCGTCGTCGTCGTCGTCGCCGTCGCCGTCGCCGTGAGGTTCCCTATAGATAAAATCTTCGCCGCGTGCCGTATGCCCGAGCGGAAGCGTGCGGGGACGCGCGCTATCACGGAGAGCGAACGCACTCAATCTCCCACGCGCAAGCAAGGAAGCGGGAAGCCAGCGCCGGAGGGAGCGGGGGGGGGGGGGGCGCACTTCCACTCTGCCAACAACCGCGCTCGTCGCTCGCTCGCACCGTCTCTTATCTCCACACGGCTCTGACCTTTATGCGCCGTGCATTCGCCGCTCAGTTTCCGTTGAAGCGATAGACCGCACGTACCTTCGCCACTGCGGCGTATCCGCTTGCTGCCAGAGTTTTGACGGTCGTTGTCTGCAGTCATTCAGTGTGATCTATTCATGTTTGTTTGTGCGCGCTCACACCACGCTTGTTCATTCAGTTAGTAATGGTCGGGCCACATTTTCCAACGCACGCTACACATGCAATGCTGCCCGGATCGGCAGTGCAGCGCTACTGCTGTGTCCCTTCGCACGCGCTGCCCACGGGAAGCGCTTCTCATCAACACCACCGTTTCACACGCGCCTTCTCGTGGTCATCGAGTCTCTCTTCATGTCGGTCTACTTAAGCCGCAGCACACCTGCTTACTTAATCAGCTCATGTTTACTACAATTCATATTGCTACCAAAGCCGCTCACCTTACTTCGTATGACATTGCTGGGTTGCTATCGCATTCATTGCTTCGCCCTTAGGCGAAACTGTGACATTTTTGGAACATATCATCTACAAACATATTATTGAGTTTCTTGAAGTCAAGAATATTTTAACAGTCTTCCAGCATGGATTTCGCAGTGGCCTCAGCACCATTACGCAAACATGTTTGCTCCTGACATCTGCCATGCACTAGACATTGGCCTTCAAATCGATGCCATACTTGTAGACTTTTCGAAAGCCTTTGATACAGTTCTACATTCGAAACGATTGTATAAACTAAATAGTATTTTAAATAATCCTCGTCTAGTTACCTGGATCTCTAGTTTTCTTTCTCTCCGATAGGTAGCACTATGTCTGTTTTAATTCTGCCAAATCACCTACGGCAACCGTAGCTGAGGTGTTGCGCAGGGTTCAGTTTGAGGCCCGCTTCTCTTCCTCCTGTATATAAATGGCCTGCCTGATAACGTACTATTACTTAAAATACTTTTTTACGCCAATGACTGCGTTATCGATGACACAAAACCAGTCATGAAGATCACGTGATTCTGAATAAAGCATTTTCCAACTTTTGTACTTGGTGTAACAAGTGGCAGATGAACATTAATTTTCGCGAAACTGTTTCTATGCCCTTCTCAACTCGTAGTACACAATTGTGCCTTCCGTATTGTTTCAGTGATATTCCTCCGGAAAACGTTTCTCAATATAAGTACCTTGGCATTCTCTTCACACACTATTTATCATGGTCCAAACATATTGAAGTAACTCGTTCTAAAGTCCTAGCACGTCCAGGTTACCTAATGCGTTATCTGCGCTCAGCCCCTAAAGAAACAAAATTCATCGCTCATAAAACTCTAGTGTGGTCCATCTTGGATTACGGCTGTGCCATTGGAACCTATATTTAAAATTTGACATAAGAAACTCGAATCTGTTCAAAAAAACCATTCGATTTATCTACCTGCGTTACAAGGACTACTCCCCCTCTTCTAACCTGCCCTTCTTGAAACTGTCTTCCCTAGTAGAGCAGCGTGATGTAGAAAGCCTTAAGCTGTTTTACACCACAGTTAACTCTGAACGTTGCTCATCTTTGGAATACAATAAATTTGCTAAAGCGTATAACACCAAGAATTTTCAACCTCTGAATGTAACACCTCTGTACGCCAGGACTGACAAATTCAAATACAGTTCCTTTTCCTGATCTATCGAAATGTGGAACCAGCTTCCCCCTAACATTCGAAATTTGCCATGTGACAGTTTTGTTAAGGCAATCACCGATTGATACCTTGTGATTCATTGGACCATGTTTTATATACTGCGTGTGTACGCATACATGTATTTATGTATGCACTCACATCATTTTTTAAGCAGATTCCTTGCACCTGTGCTTTGCTGTGTACGTGGAAGCGTTGATTTTTTTTCCTCTTTCCTGCGTGCGTGGCACCTTTGATTTTTGTACCCCATTCCTGCGGTAACCGTCTTAAGATTGGAGTATGTAGAAATAAATGAAAAGTATCTAGTGCGAATGATTTGCCAATCTTAAAATAATCCTGTACTTTTTCTTCTTTTTTTTTCTTGCTTGCATTAACATCATTTCACCATGGCTGACTCAGTTTTTCTCTTGTTGAAGCGAAAGCTCTACTTAAGCAAAAACACTAACCCACATTATCCTTAATGCATTTCAACATCCGCAGTATTCGTAATTATCATCATAATCATGTCGCTCTTCTTTGCATTCTTAATCATGCCTTCTCTTTCGTATGCTTATCTGAAACATGGTAATCACCTCATGACGGGAATCTGTACGGCCTTTCTGGCTACACTTCTGAATATTGTCATCGTGAAGGTTATCGCAGTGGCGGTTCGGTCATTTTAGTAAAATCAGCTTTGTCATATAAACGTTGCCATGTTCTTTTTTTTTCGTCATTGCCTCTGTGAATCATCGTGGTTAGAAGTAGAGAGTAATAAAGTGCAGCTGCCTGCCAAACATAACATCATAATTGCATGTATTTATCATTCACCTTCTCCCTCTTAATCGAGTTTTGTAAAGATCTTGAGCCGTTACTATACACACTAACTGATGAAAACAAGGATATTTTGATATGTGGCGACATTAACCTCAACATTATCAACCCTGACAATCAAAGTTGCTCTGATTACTTACGTACTTAGCTGTGGTCTCTCATCAGTAATTACTGCTCCAACCAGGTGTGATATAGGCGAATCTAATACTTTAAGTGACCATGTACTGTCTAGCAAACCTACTGATCATAGCATAGCTGGAATAGTGGAATATGCCGTAACATACCATTACCCTACATTTTTTGCATATGTTCCGTATCGCTTTCTCAACCAACAAAAGATGTCAATACTTTCCTTGATTCTAATAAATTCACTTGTATGATTAGTGCGATTGAGTGGGCTGACGTGCTTGAAGTGCAATGCGGCGAAAAAGCTTTCAACTTTTTTTTTTGCAAAAATATCTGAATGCTCTAACTTATGTACAAGTAACACTACTGTGACGCCATGGTTTAGCTCGCCAAAAAAGCCTTGGATTAGTGATTTTTTATTATGGTCCATTAACAAATAAGATAATCTTCGTAAGAAACTTAAAGTCTAGCCATTCAATAATGCATTGCGGTTGCGCTTCCACACATATTCAAGTATTCTAACGGTCACTTCAAAAAATTCCAAGCGTAATTACTACGAAAATAAAATAAGGAAAAATGGTAGTGACACCCGACGAAACTGGCAGGTTATTAAAGACTTCTTGAACATTAGTAGAACTAAAAATCACACATTGTGTGAACCACGATTCTGCTAATATTAATGACCCTCAACACATTGCTAATGTTTTCAGTGACTATTTTAGTATTGCAGACGGTAGTCAGCCTGATTCAAAGTTACTTTGTTTTCCGCGCTGTTCTCATTCATTTTACCTATCACCACAACATCGCAACAAGTGTGCGATATTATCAATTCTCTTAAACCAATCGGTCCCGGTCGCGACTTGATACACCCCCCTAGCATTAAGCATGTGTGTAAAGAAATTTCACTTGTGTGAACACATATAGTTAACATTTATAGATTTATAGCCAACCGGACGTTATTCTGGTTAGAAAAAGAAGATGATGTTTATTTTCCAGATTATTATGCACAAGTAACAAACACTTGTCGGACCTGTAGCCGAAGGCTAGTTCAAGGTCCGATAAAAAGTATAAAGGAAATCCTAGCACAGCAGGAATACAAAAAAGAGCGATAGTAATTGTATATACCAAGTTGTTGACTGTCAATTCACAAGTCAACTAAAAGTAAGTCAATACATCAGAGTATCAAAGAACAATGTAAGGGGCACAGTTCAAATACAGAAGAATACCTATCTCAATTTAAGGATGTACACTATGATGTCAATTTCTTTTACGTATCCCACAAAAATGCGAAACAAAATCGATTAGTACTGAACTGGTTGATAAAGCATACAATTTTTGAAATTCATCACGTACATGAGTAAAACGAGAGCAATATGACATTTTAATGCGTAATAAAACAACACTATCGCGTAGCAATAATTACATAGAATAAGTAGAAAATAGTCTAAGAAATGTAATTCATCTAGCTTTGTACAGATATGTCAGGGAATTCATGATTTAGTCTGTCTTTAACAAAGAATGAAAATATTGTTTCAGAGCACTAGGGAAGTTCGAGGAATTCAGGATTTCCACTGTGAGTTCGTTCCAGGTTTTAATGCCTCTGAACTGTAGCATACGCTCTCCGTATAATTGCTACAAGGTGCGAGATGAAAATGACCTGCAGTTGCATTTCTTGTACAACGCGAAGTCGAATAAAATATTGATGAGCTGAATGGGTGGTTGAATCTAACAACCTTATACACACACAATGAAATGCTCTGCTGACGTAAGTATTCAAATGGTAATATGTGATATCGGCGAAATAATGGGGCCATGTGATCATAATTCTTAGAATGAGACATAATTCTAAATGCGCGTTTTTGGAGCCTAATAATCGGATTTAGTATGGTTTTATACGCCCATCCCCACGAGTCGATGCAATACCTCAAGTGACTTTCAATAAAAGCAAGATACATAACTCGTAAAACTGAGGTGTCAAAGTACTCGCGGGCTGGAGTTAAGCGGTAGCAACCAGATGCTAATCTAGAGCAGACGCTGTTTATGTGATCTTCCCATTGCAGGTGTTTATCAAAAATTTGCCCAAGGTATTTGTAAGAACTTGTCTGATCCAATGGAATGTTATTTATATGCATGTTTAAAGGTGTAGTACCTACTATTTTGAAGCGTGACTGAAAAACAATATATTTTGTTTTCCTTGTGTTAATTGTTAATTTGTTAGCCAAGAACCAGTCAGAAATTCTCCTTAACTCTAGATTTACCTTATGACTAAGTTCTGCAATATTATCCGCAGTTACTATAATGCATGTGTCATCTGTGTACATCAATATTTCTGCAGAGTTTTTAATATGTTGCAGGTCATTTATATACAAAGAAAAAAGAAGCGGACCTAATACGGAGCCCTGACGTACTCCAGTAACAATATTTTCTTTTGAAGAAGTTCTGTTATTGATTTTCACGACCTGAGATTGATCTTGCATATAACTTCATAAAAAACGAATACTTTGCCTCGAAACCCACCATGTTTAAGTTTGTCCAATAATATGCAATGATCCACTGTGTCGAACGCTTTTTTAAATCTAAAAAGACGACAGCTACTAGTTTATTTAGTTGTGAAGCCATATTTATCTTTTGCGTTAACGTGATGACTGCAGTAGCTGTTGAGAAACGAGGTCTGAAGCCATGTTGCTGATGGCAGAGCACATTGTACTTCTCAAGGAATATTTTCATCCGATTCGATGTAATTTTTTTCAAAAGCTGTATAGATTATGCTTAAAACAGAGATTGGCCTATAACTCGAGGGGCCAGACCGATTACCTTCTTTATAGATTGGAATGACCTTGGTAATTTTTAGAGAATTTGTATACTTTGCTTGTGCAATAGCATGACTGAACCTTCGACACAAAAGTGGGCCTATGATATCAATATTTTCCTTTAGCACCCTTACAGAAATGCCGTCGGCTCCTGATGCTTTATTGTTCGGTGTACTTAAAATGCTTGAAGTGAGGTCACTGAGTTCTATCTCTCCTATAATAAATGAATCTAATACTGGATTAGGAGGGGGAAGAGCT
This sequence comes from Dermacentor silvarum, assembly GCF_013339745.2. Classification (NCBI taxonomy): domain Eukaryota; kingdom Metazoa; phylum Arthropoda; class Arachnida; order Ixodida; family Ixodidae; genus Dermacentor; species Dermacentor silvarum. Next base: position 23,602,492 of record NC_051155.1, on the reverse strand, counting down.
TCACTATTTAGTTGTGGTTGTTGAGCGGCTAGTGATGGACCTACAGTAGTAAAATACGTGTTGAAGTCTTCAACAGTGTCTGCATCGACAGTGGGAGGATAAACACACCTTTTTGGTCTTTTTACCCGTAACCTCATTTACTATTCACCACAGTTGTTTGGAATCGCCGACAGCTTGACTGATACGTTGCGAATTAAAATATCTCGTTCGTACCCTCATCATGGACACCGCTTTGTTGCGAAATATTTTCTACTGACCTAATTAGTAAGCAGGTGGTGGCGTGGAGCAGAGGTAGAATACCCGGCTTCAGATCTGAAGGTCGTAAGTTTGAATCCTGCTCCAGTCCAGCACATTTTCAGGCATCGAGTGGTGCCTGACACCCGCAAGAAAAAATATGTAATGCCGAGAGCTAGTGGGGCTATACTAGCTCAGGTGCAACCAAACTGGGAAGGCCCACTAAACTTCATCAAAGTTACTCCCTCACCAGAACAGGAATTGGCCTCCCTGATGCAGTATTCGGCCACTACCTCCCCCATGACTCCGACAATTAACCCATGGCCCTCAGTCCACAGTGGCTGCGGAGCACCTGACCAAGGCGGCGGTCAGACCGTCAGAGGGTGCTAAGAATCTCTGGGTCCGGACAGGCCGCCAATGGAAACTGGCAACCTCCAACACAAGCACCCTCCCAAATGGGGCTAGCTTAGCAGGACTATTTGAAGAATTATCAGGCATTGTCTGGGATATTATTGGCCTTAGTGAGGTTAGAAGAACTGGTGAGGCTTACACAGTGCTGACTAACGGCCACGTCCTCTGCTACAGAGGTCTTCCAGATAAGAGAGAATCCGGGGTAGGATTTCCAGTGCATAACAATATAGCGGGCAACATTGATGAATTCTACAGCATTAATGAGAGGGTAGCAGTCGTCGTAATAAAGCTGAACAGGAAGTACAAAATGAAGGTAGTACAAGCCTACGCCCCAACCTCTAGCCAGGATAATGAAGAAATAGAACAGTTTTATGAAGATGTAGAGTTAGCAATGAGAAGGGTGCAAACTCAGTATACTGTAGTCATGGGCGACTTCAATGCAAAAGTGGGGGAAAGGCAGGCTGGTAAGCAAGCAATTGGCAACTACGACATCGATTCTAGGAACACTAGAGTAGAGATGTTGGTACAATCCGCGGAAAGGAATAGGCTCCGAATAATGAATACTCTAAGCACTATTAACGTACTTCGTCCTTTTCATTTGTACATAGCCATCATCACCTTCCCTGTTTTTCTACTTCGCGCATGAGCTGGGGCGTTTTCTTTTTGGAATAAAAAGTGCTTGACAGCTCAGTCAGTCTCGGTCTTATAAAGTGGTGGAGGTACGTCAAGACCCCGACGTCCTCTCGCGTTCCCGTCCTCCCTGGAGCTACGTTCCGGTCGCCGCCTGCGCCCGGTTACCCCTACAATGATGGACAATTCCAACCCCGGCTCTTCCGGCGCCTCTACCCTACCACACAAACGACTCCGCCTGCGGTGCCTTCTTGGACTGTGACGTGCCCTCAACGTGATCCCCCTCCCCTGTCTTTGCGGGACTCCGCGGTGATGACGTCAACGATTGGATCGACAACTACGGCCGCGTGAGTTCTTGCAATAAGTGGAACGATACCCAGAAATTGAGTCACGTCGCATTCTACTTGACCGGTGTTGCAAGGACGTGGTATTTGAATCATGAATCCGACATCGCGGATTGGTCCACGTTTACCACCAAGCTGCGGCAAATCTTCGCTTCCTCGTCTAGCCGTGCAGAAGTCGCCAAGCAGAAGCTGGGCACGCGCCTCCAACTTAAACAAGAGTCTTACACCTCATACATAGAGGATGTCTTGGCTCTGTGCCGCCGTGCGAACCCTAGCATGACGGAAGCCGAACGCGTTCGACACATATTAAAAGGCATTGGGTCTGTCGCGTTCAACGCCTTAATCGTACAAAATGCGGCTTCTGTCCAAGACATCACTGCCACGTGTCAGCGCCTGGACGAGATGCAGTCTCTTCGTCTTCAACATGACAGTAGCGATCCTCAGGTTCCCCATTCTTCAGATCTACGTGCTCTCATCCGCACCATCATCCGCGAAGAGCTTCAAATACTAGACCTGAGGCGTTCACCTGCTGCTTGTGCCCCCCCCCCCCCCTTCGACTTGCGCGAGGTCGTAAAGCAGGAGTTGACAGCGATGACTACACCCACGACGCATCTTGCTCCGGTAGCGCGCGCCTCACCTACTTACGCGGATGTTACTTCGCTACCCACCCCTACCCTGACCTCCGTGCCTACTGACGTTACCTATGACCATTTGGCTTCGATGGGAACCAGAGCACTTGCTGCGCCATCCTACCCTCCGTGGCGTCCACCTCGTCCGGTTTGTTTTTACTGTGGTATGCGCGGCCATATATCTCGCTTCTGCCGCCGTCGCCAGCCGGATGAAAGATGAGGCTATGCTGAGCACGAGAGAGACCGCACTCGCCGACCAGACGCCTACTATCCCGGTTCGTACTCGTTCCCTCAGCAGCGTTCCCCGTCTTCTCCAGCTGCTCCGAATCTGCCTCATAGTTCCCGCTCGGCCAGACGTCGTTCTCCTTCGCCTCACCGGCGCTCTACATCGCCGCTTCGCCCCACTTCCCATCTTGCCGACCAGCACTCGGAAAACTAACTGTTGCAGTTTTTGGAGGGGAAACTGCTTCCTATCGGTCTTCAAAAATTCCTCCTGTTCGCAGGCCAACATGCTTTATGTAACTGTTGAAGGTGTTCCCGCGTCTGCTCTCATCGATACCGGTGCCGCCGTTTCTGTTCTTCGTAGTGATCTGTGTTCACGGCTCCGGAAAGTGAAAACGCCTTATCTTGGACCTATTTTGCGTGGTGCTAATAATGCATTCATTCACCCCGACGGACAGTGTACTGCTCGCGTTCTCATCGACGGCATTCGCCACCACATTGAGTTTATCGTGCTTCCAACGTGTATCCATGAAGTTATCTTGGGTTGGGACTTCCTACATTCTGCTTCAGCCGTCATTTCATGTAGAGAGGAAGTTGTCCACATCGCGGATTCAGCGCTTGCACTTGTTACCGATTCTTCACCTTCATGCGTGAACTTGGCCATTGATGTAGACTACGTCCTGCGTCCTGGTCACGAAGACGCTGTATCCGTAACATCCCGGCAGATCGCCGACGGAGACGCTCTAGTCGCCCCTTCTTTCCGCTGTACTTCTCGTGGAATCCTCATTGCCGCCTGTCTCGTCCGGTTTTCACGTGGCCGCGCCCTTCTGTCTGCCTGCAACACGACCCCAGATCCTGTGCTGCTGCCCAAAGGGATGACTGTGGCAACCCTCGCCGACACTCAACCTATCTCTGTAGTCACGCTTTGCCCTTCTTCATCGCCAGCACCTACCTCGGGTTTGGATGATTCCTTCCCTCCCCCAGCCGTTCTTGGTTCTGACCTAACCGCCGCGCAGTCCGAAGCCTTACTGGCGGTCTTGGCGAAGCACAAAGCCTGTTTCGAGAGCTGTTCCCCTGTGTTGAGCCAAACTTCTGTGGCTTCACACCGCATCGAAACCGATGGTTCCGCCATCATACAACGACGCCCCTATCGTGTCTCGCCGTCCGAACGGAGGGTCATTGAACAACAGGTTGCTGACATGCTTGCGCGGAAGATAATCCGACCTTCCTCTAGCTCCTGGGCTTCTCCCATGGTCCTGGTAAAGAAAAAGGATAGCTCCGTTCGCTTTTGCGTCGACCATCGAGCGCTCAATAGGATCACACGCAAGGACGTAAATCCAATATCTCGAATTGACGACGCTTTGGACACACTGCAAGGAACGGAATATTTCTCCAGCCTTGATCTTCGATCAGGCTATTGGCAAATTCCGATGAACGAGACTGACAAACAAAAGACCGCATTCGCTACACCAGACGGACTTTATGAATTTAACGTGATGCCTTTTGGCCTTTGTAACGCTCCCGCCACATTTGAGCGCGTGATAGATAACGTACTTTGTGGACTAAAATGGAAGACCTGCTTCTGTTATCTGGACGATATTGTCATCTTTTCGTCTAACTTCAGCCAACATCTTCATCGATTAGACGAAGTTCTCAAGTGCCTTGCAAATGCTGGTCTCCATATCAATACAAAAAATGCCAATTTGCAAGCAAGACCGTAAAAGTATTGGGCCACGTCGTCTCAAAAGATGGCATCCAGCTGGACCCTAAAAAGATTAGTGCTGTTCTGCACTTCCCTCGGCCCCAGCAGCAGAAAGATCTACGTAGTTTCATCGTCTTGGCTTCATAGTTTCGCCGATTTATACGCAACTTTTCTGCCATAGCAGCTCCTCTACACAAGCTACTGGTTACCGGTGCCTCTTTCACATGGACTAACGAATGCGAGTCGGCTTTTCAAGCTCTTAAGCAACATCTTACTTCCGGACCAGTGCTTCGCCACTTCGATGATCGAGCCCCCACCGTACTCCATACTGACGCAAGCGCACAAGGTATTGGCGCACTACTTCTGCAACGTAATGCAGCCTCTAAAGAGCAAGTCATCGCATATGCCAGCCGAACACTTTCTCCAGCTGAGCGGAACTACACCATTACAGAGCAAGAGTGCCTGGCTATCGTCTGGTCGATTCAGAAATTTCGCCCATACCTTTACGGCCGCCACTTCACCGTCGTCACTGACCATCATGCTCTGTGTTGGCTGTCATCAATGAAAAACATGTCAGGACGCTTAGGACGCTGGATACTCCGCTTGCAGGAATATGACTTTACAATAACGTACAAGTATGGAAAAAGTCATCATGATGCAGACGCATTGTCTCGCTGCCCACTCTCGCTCTCTCCCGGTAACGCGCCGTCGTCTTCCCCACCACGTCGTTCCGATGCTACGCCTGCCCCACACCAGCTCTCTATAACGCCCCAGGACCTAGCTACGCTTTCATCCCGCTCTAATCTCGTCTTGCTTCAGCGGGCCGACTCCTACTGTCGAACTCTCATGGATCGCCTTAGTGGATTCGCCGAACCACCCAACAGCCGCTTGCGACGCCAACTTCGACAATTCCACCTACAAAGGGGCGTGCTACAACGCTACGTTTATCACCCAATAGGTCACCGGTGGGTCCCAGTTCTACCTCGCTGCCTTCGCCGGTGCGTACTAGAGGCACTTCACGACGACGCATCGGCTGGCCACTTAGGCTTCCACAAGACTTACGACCGTATCAAGACCCGCTGCTTCTGGCCTGGCCTATCCACAACGGTGGCCAAATGCATTGCCTCTTGTGCGTCGTGTCAGCACCGAAAACGCTCGACATCCCCTCCTGCCGGTTTACTACAACCTCTCCCTTGCCCGGACGCACCTTTTGAATTTGTTGGCATTGATTTATATGGTCCCTTGCCTTTGACACCCTCCGGTCACCGTTGGATTGTCACTTCGGTCGACCATTTAACCAGATATGCCGAGACTGCCCCTCTGCGAGCCGGTACCGTGTCTGAGGTCGCTGACTTTTCCTTGTGCTCCATCGTCTTGCGCCACGGGGCTCCTCGCGTCCTTCCGAGTGACCGTGGCAAAGCGTTTATTTCCCAAGTTCTCGAGGAAGTTCTTCGGGCCACTGATACCGTGCACAAATCTACTTCTACCTATCATCCGCAAACCAATGGCCTCACTGAGCGCTTCCACCGTACGCTGTCTGACATGATTTCCATGTACATCCGGCCTGACCACACTAACTAGGATAAAATTCTTCCTTTTGTGACATTCGCCTATAATACTGCTATTCAACGGACTACCGGTTACAGCCCTTTCTTCCTTGTATATGGAAGATCTCCTTCCACCATATCTGACAGAGAATTCTGTTTAGTGCCTTCTTCGCCTAACGCGTCCCTTCCAGAAGATTTTGCTGCCCGAGTTGCACATTGCCGTCAAATCGCCCGGCAAAGCACTGAAGCTACCCAAGATGAGCGCAAGCGTCGCTGCGACAACAAACGCCGTGACCTCCGTTTTCACCCTGGTGACCAAGTCCTGCTTTGGACTCCAGTCCGAACTCCAGGCCTCTGTGAGAAGTTCCTTCAACGCTACATTGGCCCATACACCGTTGTGCAGTAAACATCTGCAGTGAGCTATCTCGTGCGCCCAGTACACTCCCTCACTGACCGGCGCCGCCGGAATGCCGAAATTGCCCTTCACTCCCCGTTTACATAATCTCTAATCTGCGGCCAGGCTGGCCGCTTCCACGACGGGGGGAAGTTAGTGTAAGCACTATTAACGTACTTCGTCCTTTTCATTTGTACATAGCCATCATCACTTTCCCTGTTCTTCTATTTCTTCGCGCGTGAGCTGGGGCGTTTCCTTTTTGGAATAAAAAGCGCTTGACAGCTCGGTCGGTCTCGGTCTTATAATACCTTCTTCAGGAAGCGCAGCAACAGGAAGTGGACCTGGAAAAGCCCTAATGGAGAAACAAGGAATGAACTAGATTTCATACTCTCTGCCGATCCCAGCATAGTGCAAGATGTAGAAGTGATAGGTAGAATAAAGTGCAGTGACCATAGGTTAGTGAGGTCTAGGATTCTCTCAATTTGAAGAGAGAAAGAGTGAAATTAGTGAACAAGAAAAAGGCCAACCTAGACACAGTAAGGGTAAAAGCAGACCAATTCAGGCTGGTGCTCGCAAACAAATATGCAGCTTTAGAAAGGGAAAGATAAAGACAACATAGAGGTAATGAATGAAACAGCAACTAGGTTGGTCTCAGAAGCAGCAATTGAAGTGGGAGGTAAGGCACCAAAGCAACCAGTAGGTAAGCTCTCCCAAGAAACAAAGGACCTAATAAAGAAACGACAAAGCATGAAAATGTCCAACTCAAGAGATCAGATAGAATTCGCTGAACTGTCAAAACTGATCAACAAGAATCACTTTGGAGCAAACCAGGCAGCCGCTGGAATCGAACAGCTATTCACCTGCGTATTGTTCTGCTTCCACGCAGTTTTTCCATCGGTCAGGCGCTTGGTGGCCGCATCGACGCTTGTTCCAGCTGCACCATTCTTGCATTTTGAACTTCACGGAATGCCACATGCGTCAACGCTTTCGCCACAAGCCTGCAACGAACCATGCCTGCGTGGTACTGACCTGTGGCGTCATGCGGCCCCTATAAGAAGCAGAATCGACGGCGGACGGGCATCACTTTGGAGAAAACCAGGCAGCCGCTGGAATCGAACAGCTATTCACCTGCGTATTGTTCTGCTTCCAAGCAGGTACGTTCTCTCATAGAACCTTCTTACGAATTGTCTTCTAGCTCCTGGTTTGCTCCAAGTGTGCATGCTTCTGTGCTATCAATATGGGAGACAGGGTACCGTCTACAGTAAAAGAGCTGGGGAAAGCCTTTGCTGACCTAGCCCTTCGGTTTACTCTTGCACAGGTAGAACTGAAACAGGATTTAAGAGGGCTCATAGAAAGCGAACTAGAAACTGTGAAGGCAACAATGGATGTTATGAACGAGAAATTTGAGCAGTTCAAGGCCGAGGTGGTGACCCTAAGGAAGGACGTTGCATGTGTCAAAACTGAAAATCGGGAACTTAGAAAGGAAAACAGTCGTCTTGTGAACGAACTGAACGAACTCAGGAGAGATGTAGTCGACCTACAGCAATACAGTAGAAAGAACAATTTGGAAATCAAAGGCGTCCCTTTGCGACAAAATGAAAACCTTTTCGTGATCATACAGACCATTTGTTCTTCTTTGAAATCAGAAATCAGTGAATCAGACGTAGAAACGGTCCATCGTGTACCGTCAAAAGATAAAAATAAACCAAACATCGTTGTCAAGTTCGCGTCACTCAGAGCAAGAGACCGAGTCTTGAAGGCAGCTAGGAAATGCAGAATAAATAATTCTGCCCTCGGCTTCGAGGACAGTGATCCTATATCTATAAATGAGCACCTCTGTCCAGCGAACAAATTGCTCCTAGGAAAGGCCTTGGCAGCCAAAAGGGAAAAAACTGGCGTTTCACATGGGTGTCTGCAGGAAAAATCCTGATGCGGAAGGCTGAACAAACCAAAGTGCTGCATGTTACATGCGCAGAAGATCTGACACAAGTAGTGTAATCCTATGGCTTATAGTGTATCACAAATTGAACAAGCAAAACTAGGCAGTGATGACTTATCTATTCTTCATATCAACATAAGAAGCATCCGAAAAAATTCAGATAACCTCCTCGCTTACTTGTCGCAGCACTCTTTTCGCTACGACATTATTGGCGTCACGGAAACATGGCTAAAAGAAAGTGAATCCACCCATATACCGGGATACGAAGTAATCTCGCTGCCTAGATGTAGCTCTTCGCGTGCCGGCGGCGTTGCATTGTTTACCAGGAACGGGCTGGGATTCCGCTGCTGCGATGTTCAGAAACACAGCACAAAAACAATTGAGGCACTTTTTGTTCGGTTCAGTTGTGGTCTTCTAATGGGTGTTATTTACCGGCCTCCCAGCTCGTGTAAGAACGAATTTATTGCAGAAATGGAGGCTATTTTGCTGCCGTTCACAATATAAAATGGTCCTATTGTTATCTGTGGTGATTTTAATATTGATTTATTGGGTAATGATTGCAGTGATTATGTATTTTTTCTCCAGTCATTCAACCTTAGAAATGTTATCACGACTCCCACTCGAATTAGCAGCCAAACTGCGTCTTTAATAGACCACGTGCTATTCAATCAAGACATCGCGTTACGTGCAGGTGTTTGTGATGTTGCCATTGCGGACCATTGTCCTATATTTCTGTTGTTGCCGCGGGCTTGTATGTTACCTCTGTATCAAAGGCGTCCAAATGAATTTGTCCGCGTAGACTATGCGAGTGTTAAATCACTGCTTCAATGTACTGATTTCGCAGTCTTGCAAAACGTGGATGTAAACGTTGAGTTTCAGAATTTTGTCACTCATATTAAACAGATATTAACCCAATGTACACATACGTACTCAAAGCACAATTATGAAGTACCCGTGTGTCCGTGGATGACACAAGAGATTCTTGGCATATTAAAAAGAAAGGACTCATACTACAATAAATGGATAAAGAACAGATCGAACAAATGCTACCACGACCAGTCTAAGTACTACAGGAATAAATCGGTTGCAATGTTGAGAAAATCAAAAAAGAATACCTGACTAGGCTTATCACACGAAACAAAGGCGACACAAGACAACAGTGGAATATCGTGAAGCATGCAACGGGATTGAATCAAGAAAGGCGAGTAACCCCGAGTAGTATCTCCCCGCAGGTGGCCAATGAATTTAACAATTTTTTTATCAACGTTGGTTTAAACCTCGCGAAAGAATTTCCATTGTTGACACCAACCGGTAGTGTACGCATGGCTGTCGGCTGTAGGTTTCAGTTTCACGTCATTACGATCGATGAGATTATATCGGTTCTCAGTAAGATGTCGGTTAATAAAGCAGCCGGCCATGATTCTATTCAGACAAGAGTGCTTAAGGAAAATATCAATACTCTATGCCCACATTTATGCCACCTCTTTAATCATTCACTAGAGAATAGTTGCTACCCAGACATACTAAAAATTGCTAAAGTCGTTCCCATATATAAATCTGGAGATCAGAACACACCATGTAGTTATAGGCCGATATCAGTTTTAAGTGTCATTAACAGCCTTTTTGAAAAATTAGTTGCGCAACAATTAAAGGAATTTATTACCGAGAATAATATTATAGTTCCACAACAACATGTATTTGTTTCAAACAAATCAACATCTACAGCCGTATTAAGCCTTTCACAGCACATTTATTCTGCCATGCACCAAAATGAAATTGCAGTTGTGCTGTTTTTAGACATCAAGAAGGCATTCGAAACAGTTTGCCACACTATACTATTGCGCAAATTAGAAGGCTGTGGCTTTACTAATAACGTACTGAAATTTTTTTTCCAGTTATTTATCATTTCATAAACAATATGTGGTAATTAATGATTTCATATCTGAAGTTAAAAATATATCATGCGGCGTTCCACAGGGATCCGTTCTGGGTCCTTTATTATTTTCGCTTTACATAAATGATCTTCCTCAGGCACTGCACTTCTCAGAAATTCTGATGTATGCAGATGACACGGCACTTACATTTACTGGTAAATCGCTTATAACGCTGCAGAACCGTATAATGGTGGAACTGTCCGCTCTGTCTGCCTGGTTTTCAGGTAATCGATTGACGCTGAATGTAGCAAAAACAAAATATGTAATTTTTCATTCTAGACAAAAGACACTAGACTACAGTTTAATTTCTCTCTCGTTAGACGCCACTTTAATTGAGCAAGTATTCTCGTTTAAATACTTAGGGGTTCTTTTCGATAATCATTTACATTGGAAAGACCACGTCAACAATGTATGTAAGAAATTAGCATTCGGGTGCTACCTCTGATAAAATCCAAGGAGTATTTTCCATCTTCCATGCTTAGATCTCTATACTTTTCGTTCTGTCACTCTCACATTAGCTATTGCATTGAATCTTGGGGACTTACATATGTGACATACTTATCGCCTTTACTGCGTCTTCAAAAACGGGCATTACGGATTATTAGCTCCGGCGCATTCTGCCTATCAAGCACAAATTTTTTTGAAGAGCTTCGTATTTTATCTTTTATGTCATTGCGAAGTTATAAGATCTGCATCACGATAAACAACATTATTCAAACTAATTCTCCATTACCGTCGAGCATTTTCTTTTTCCCAAACCGTGATACAAGGCATGCTTTTAATCTCAATTTTAACCTACCAAAATGTAGTAACTTGTACGGTGAACGGCTAATTCAGTTTGCCGGCGCCAAAGTTTGCAATGAGCTACCAATACAAATAAAAGTAGCTAGAGATCTTGAGATGAGTTGCAAACTGTATTACTTATCTAACCAAACACAACGGTGAAATGTCCTGTTACTGCTGCGTGATTGTTCTTTCTTTTTCGTATTTTTGTTTTTCTTTGGTTTTCCTCTTTGATTTGGGTTGTGAAATGTTTGTTTCCTTCAGAGAATTGTTCAATTGCATAAGTATGAATCTGTGGTTGTTAGAATTTAGTTAGTGTGTTTTTAAGTAACACTTTATGCTTACATTTCAAGGACATGTTACATGTGAGCGTTGCTTGTTTTTCTCCTTGTACATAACCTGTACGCAAAGTCAATATTGGACCGGCTACTAGCTATTAAGCTACCGGTCCAAACAGTGTTTTGCGCATTCATTTCGGGTCTTTAATAAAGTGTTTCCTCCTCAAAAAAAAGTAAGGGATATTCGAAATTATAACGTGGGAACGATTGAGGAAGCCGTAAAATATGGACGCAGCATTAAATCATAAGAAGACAGCTTGGCATAGGACAAGGCAAGATGTATGCACTGAAAGATAAGCATGGCAATATCATCAGCAATTTCAATGACATAGTAAAGGCAGCGGAAGAATTCTATACTGACCTCTACAGTGCCCAAAACAGCCAAGCTGCTTTCATTCGAAATAGTGATGAACTAGATAAGAGGCACCTTCTATAACTAGCGATGAAGTTAGAAGGACCTTGAAAGACATGACCAGGGGAGAAGCTGTTGCAGAAGATGGAATAACAGTAGATTTAATCAAAGATGGAGGTTATATCATGATTGAAAAGCTTGCGGCCCTTTATACGCAATGCCTCACAGCTTCAAGTGTACCAGAGAGCTGGAAGAACGCCAACATTATACTAATCCATAAGAAGAGAGGCGTTAAAGAATTGAACAATTATAGACCCATTAGCTTGCTTTCGGTATTGTATAAAATATTCACCAAGATAGCTTCCAATAGAATCAGGGCAACGCTTGACTTCAGCCAACCAAGGAAACAGGCTGGCTTCAGGAAGAGATATTCTACGATGGATCATATCCATGTCATCAATCAGGTAATCGAGAAATCTGCGGAGTACAATCAACCTCTCTATATGGCTTTCATAGATTATGAAAAGGCATTTGATTCAGTAGAGATACCAGCAGTCATAGAGGCATTGCGTAATCAAGGGGTACAGGAGGCATACGTGAATATCTTAGCAAACATCTACAAGGATTCCACAGCTACCTTGGTTCTCCACAAGAAAAGTAGAAAGTTACCTATCAAGAAAGGGGTTAGGCAAGGAGAGACAATCTCTCCAATGCATTTCACTGCATGCTTAGAAGAAGTATTCAAGCTCTTAGACTGGGAAGGCTTAGGAGTGAGGATCAACGGCGAATATCTCGGCAACCTTCGGTTTGTAGATGACATTGTCATATTCAGCAACAATGGAGACGAATTACAGCAAATGATTGAGGACCTTAATCAAGAAAGTGTAAGAATTGGGTTGAAGATGAATATGCAGAAGACAAAGATAATGGTCAATAGCCTGGCAAGGGAACAAGAATTCAGGATCGCCAGTCAGCCTCTAGAGTCGGTAAAGGAGTACGTTTATCTAGGTCAATTACTCACAGGGGACCCTGATCACGTGAAAGAAATTCACAGAAGAATAAAATTGGGTTGGAGTTGATGCGGCAGGCATTGCCAAATCCTGACTGGGAGCTTACCAGGCGCGTAGCCAGGGGGGGGGCTGATGGGGCTTCAGCCCCCCCCGAAATTTTTTCGTGCCGGCATGCACCGCCGACCAAAACTACCAGCGACGCCGGGAATAATAATAATAATAATAATAATAATAATAATAATAATAATAATAATAATAATAATAATAATTTACTTCCCATGAAAAGAATGTGGGGTTCTGGATAAAAAGTTGCACGCAGGCAACTTGAGCAGCCCAAAAACCCATCAAAGGCAACAGAGGGCGTCGGGCGCTCACATGTGAGTAAACAGATGGGAAGGTGTCAATTGAAAAAAAATGTGTATACGAGACAGGTAGTAATACACTTCAACAATTAGAAAAACAAGTAGTCTCCATTAACAAGGAAATATTGAATTTATACATGAACATTATAGATTACATAAAGAAAGTCTTATTACAAGAAAACAGAAAAAAAACAGAAAAAAAACATAACATACCAGTATATTCAGTGAAGCATAAACTAAAGCAAATAAAGGGAGGAAAAGTCGTACAGTATTGCATATGAACAAACTCATTAAACAACAATTCTCTTAAAAAAAAAGGTCGTCATATTCACTAAGTAAATACTAACACGTTACTAGTCCCAAAAAGCACTACCTTCTTAGTAAATGCAGGTATTAAAATGATGGTTAGTACTTTTCACTACCTGCTGAAGCTAGCAAAAAGCACTAACTTAGTAGTAACTAAATACTACCTCGGTAGTGCAGTTACTAACACAACTGAAATATAATTACCAACAATACAATGGGACGTATTCGATTTATAAGTGCCGCTTGCATTGTCCTATGAAGTCGATGGTATTGTAAAACCATAAAAAAGTAAAATAATAAATATACATGAAAAGAACCGCGTCCTATATATTACGGCATTAATTGGTGGCATATACGTAATGTAAATTTGTCAAGGACATGAAGCCGCACTACTCCGGGTAAGAATATACTACATATGTCCAACAAGCAACGACAAGCAAGAAAACATATATACAACGACCAAGGCGCTACGCAACACTTACTAAAAGAGCAACTTCACCAGTATCTATAGGCCTAGTTTGAGGGAGCACATGTGGCACCGGTGAGCACCTATGTATTTGGTTAAATAATCAAAGCTTGTGCTCAAATGTCTAAAGCCTACTGTCTGTACATATGTGTGATACGACGTCGCATATAACTGTTAATCCAACATAATGAACAACACTACAGTTAATCTCAATTTCGCAATAAGACTGTTACAATCACAGCAAAATAGGCCAAGGCCAGACAAGTTAGTAGTTGCTTAGTAGTTACTTAGTAAAAACTACTAAGAAGCATTTCTGGTTAGTAAAGGTAGCACTTAGTAGCTTTACTAACCACTGGCTAGTACAGAACTAGACAGAAGGTAGTAAAATACACAGTAACCTAGTAAAAACGTGCATTTACTAGCTATTTACTAAGTTTATTTTTAAGAGTGAAGGATTAGTTTGAAAGTAGTTGTGCAGGCTGCATAAGGACAGAAGGTCTATTTCTCGTAAGGCGAGGTTATTGAGTAAAGCCGGAAGTGTATGTCGAAGAATTTGTTGACCATAATTCGTTCTTGAGTGCAGAATGTTCCATTGTTCAGGTGTCCTAGTGTCATAGGCTGCGATATGTTCGTGTAGGAGAGCTATGTTCAATCATTCTGCATTCTGTCTACAATGTCTTTTTCACGCTCGAAAGACATTTCGGCACGAACATTGCGAACTCGGGCTGGATTTCGTGGCACCTGTAGTGGATTTCGTGGATCCTGGGGTCACGTAACGCAAGGAGCCCCATCCGAGCACAAACTTTCAAGGGCTTTTTGATAGCGAGCGGGCGCGTTGCGGCATCTCGCAGCGAGCGCGGAATCTAAGGAGCGCATGGATTTCAATTACGAAACTTTATGGGTGTAAAGTTCTCATAAACTTTTGACGCGAAAGGTGCACTGACATTTCCAAAGGCGTGCTTGAAAAGATTTTCAATTCTGGAACTTTATGGGGTTAATGCTGCTATAAACTTGGACCAACATGCATGCACTGGAGCCCTCGTGTCCAAGCCGTTCCAGAAATGAAAGCACGCGCTCGCAATCTTCCACACACACGAAAATACTAAATATTACCGTGACTGTGAGCTAGCAGCTGATAATTTTCTCCAAACATATTCAGGACGCGTGCCCAATGTGATCGATTGGGACCAGGGCAGGCAAAGTAAAATTTGAGAAAACAGGAGGAAGGAAATGGCCTATTATTGAGGAAATTCTTTTTGCGGGCTACAAGGTCTGGCTCTCGTTGGACACAGGTACAGTGGCCCTATGGATTCAATAATAGGCCCCCCCGG